>NC_142755.1:4466875-4775000 GCF_051943395.1 Hippocampus bargibanti
AGCCCTCATGTTACGTCACTGAAGGAACGCCCCTGACCGAAAAAAGGACACATTGTAGCAGTCCTCCATCACGTCAATGCATTTTGCTGTACTTTGTTTGGTCTGAAAACTTTGTGTCGCACAAAAAAAGAGGCAGAAGAGGGCGTCCAAGCTTCGTGGAAGGAATTTGTCAGCCTGTGGAAACGGGCTGATTAATTCCTTACACAGAGCTTTGTCTCCATTTTTTGCCTCTTTTTGGTGCTACATTTCCCGCCCCCAGATACCTCAAAATGGCACGGAATAAAATCTTTAATCGATTGCAAACATGTATGCTTTCCTCTTCAGAACTATTTGAATCATATTCATAACTGCACGAGTAACAAGAAAGCATATTCTCCGTATCTGAAGCCATTGTTTTGATTCTCCAGCAATGCAAAACGGCTTGGTGTGACACCACGAACAAGGGGGCGGGACCTTCTGAAACTGTCCACTTCCGTTTCAGTTTCAGCACACTTTAAGTCATTTTTATTGGCGTTTTGCATTTGACTAAAAATATCATACTGCGTGTTTTGGGTATTTTAGATGCTATAAAACGTTTTTCTGATGTCATTTAGGAAACAAAAAAGTGATGTCGGTTGTCCTTTAAGCTCTAACCAAAGCAGCCCAGGCCCCTTTTTAGTTGAATTTCAGGCCATAGGCTCATTATCGGTAACATGGTGGAGTACGGCTTGAGGAGGTGAAAATGGCCGTGGAGTGAGGAGGTGTGGAAAAGTAAGAAGTGGGAGTTGGCTCTTGCGAAAGTGCCAAAATGCCGCCTCCCACCACACCCAGCTCATTCCATTATTTATTTATTTTGTATTTTTTTTTTACCTTTGCATACCTCGCTCCAAAGCAGTGCTGCAGTGCGGCGGTTTTGTCCCACCTTGCACCACTAAATGATCGATTTTGTGCATAACTTACAACTTCTGACATGATTATCAATTTGCTACAATCATACAAGCGCACTTCTTATTGTGAATGCTATTTTTGTTTGACATTTTTTAGCCCAATCATAATTCAGCACCCATGCATTGCTATGTTGATTTAACCCGTATGACATTGCCACTAAGTAACGATGATAATGCACGTCCATGTTGACATTTCCGGGCTGAAAACTGATACATCTGTGGGTTCGTGCACCTTTGGAGATATTATCACTTTATTATCTTTAGCCTAGTTGTTATACTGTACAGTGTGTTGTGGCTTGATTGCCAGAGGTAATGGGTCAATGATTACCCGGGCCAGGCTTGGGTTGTCCTCAAGTGCAGGTCAGACCACCCTGGGGAGGGGAGAGCGAGTTTAGACTGCATTTTTGTCATCGAATTGTTTGGTTTGATTTGTGTTGTGTATTTAGTGCAGCCCTGTTTTTTTTACACAATAAGTTCATGTATGTATGTATGTATGTATTTATTTATTTGTGTGTGCTTACTTATGGATGTGTGGAAGGTATGGAAGATTCCACCACATATAGCTATATTTTACGTTTTAAGACTCGCCCTGAAACTCATTCATTTGAGTTGGTGACGAGTCCGTACGTGACGTCACTAAAGGACCGCCCCCTGACCGAAAAAAGACACATTGTAGCAGTCCTTCCATCACATCAATGTATTTTGCTGTACATGTTTGGTCTGAGAACCGTGTTGCACCCAAAAGCCGCCAGAAGAGGGCATCCAAGCTCCATATAAGGAATTAATCAGCCTGTGGAAGCGGAGGTGGTCACTGGAGGTCCCATTTTGTGCCTCTTTTTTTGGGTGAGAGATTTTCCCCTAATGTTGCCTCAAAATGGTACATATAATTCTTTAATCGATTGCAAACATGTATGCTTTCCTCTTCAGAACTATTTGAATCATATTCATAACTGGATGTGTAACAAGAAAGCATATTCTCTGAAGCCATTGTTTGCATTCTCCAGCAATGCAAGACGTCTTGGCGTGACGTCACGAACTGGGGGCGGGACTTTCTGAAAATGCCAAATTCGCAGCTCAATTTGTTTGCAGATTTTGGACATTTTAAGTCATTTTTATTGGTGTTTTGCATTTGACTAAAAATATCATACTGCGTGTTTTGGGTATTTTAGATGCTATAAAACGTTTTTCTGATGTCAGTTAAAAAACAAAAAAGTGACGTTGGTTGTCCTTTAAGCACATTTGGTGGTTGCGAACGTCACGGAAGGTTCTTTGGAAGCCGAGTGCCATCTTATGAAACGGTCACGTGACCACCATGGCGGATGTGGCGACCCTCCCTCGCCGGGACGAAGGCTCCTCCTCATCCTTCCGCCCTCCCGCGTTTTGCTAACTCCGCCCTGTCTTCCTTCGAAATGCACATCTGTCGTCCCAACATGGCACAAAATGTCAGCAAGCCTCCTTTTCTATCTCTGTTTTTATTTTTTTGGGCCTATCTGCACAAACCTTCGTGTCACTGGTGGCAAAATTGTCATTGGTTGCCATGATAACAAACATACAATTTATTTAGTCTTGTTTAACGTTTCTATGTGAACCTCCCTTTGTATGTTTTTTTCTTAAAATTGTCTTCAATACTTTATTTATAATAAATAACGTCACATCTCCATCTGCCGCATGCGTGTGAGTAAGGCAGGAAGCGGCCATTAAAGTAAATGATCCATGGGGCCTGACCCACCTCCTGACCCGTGTGATTGAAAGCAAACACAATCAAGCAAGGTCAGCACCAAACACCAACGTGACTCTCTATTCGTCCTTCTATGATTTGTTTGTGCCCCCCCCCCCCCCAAAAAAAAAAGAACAGAAACTTGCAGAAGTGCATCGTTATTTCATTCCAAAAGCCCCCCCCACACCTCCTTTCCGCTTTCACCGCAATTGTTTCCCATGTAAATTACAAACAGATCAAATGCGAAGAAAATGCCGCGGTGATGTTACAAATGGATGCAATTAAACTAACACAGTACATTAAATAAACTTAAATAGGCTATAAATTGACCGTTGATTCCACGGTTGAGCCTCAAACGTGAATGAGATTTGAAAATGATTCGCACACTTAATAAAAATCCCTAAAAAAAATGAGCAAATGTCATTTCAATGGTTGCGATTACCCACCAAAATAAAAGTCAGATCTGAATAAAATGATGATTACCAATCGACTCATTCACTTCCATTCACACATTTATTCGGGAATTGACAATATGACGTAGAGCGCCATTCCCGAATTTGTTCGGGTTTTTTTTTTTCATGCTTGGGTGCCGATAAAGCGCTGGCCGTGGCCTCTGGCAATGCTTTTTCTTTCCCACAACTACCCACAACCAAATTAGCACTTTGTTCCAGATTCAGTTTGTTATGAAAGTGCTGTTTAAACCAATGTTTGTATTGCATTGTATTTTGGACAGCCGCCGTCATTTCAAGCTTATATAACTCTAGACCCATACAATTTAGGAATTAACGTTATTTCTTATGAAAGAAGAGAGTCTAAGCTTTCCAACTCTGTATTTAATGTTTATGTAGTCCTAGAATTCAATATTCTGTGGGTCCTGGAATTCAAGTGACAATGACAAAAACCCTGGCACTGGAGTGGACACATTTGTGCACATTGTCTGGCAGTGAATGAGTTAATTCGGAATGCCGCTGTCAAATAAAATAGCTTCCTGAATGTGTTTGGTAGCTACATATCAGCGAGAGATGTTTTTTTTTAAACGTGGGATGACAGGGGCCTGCAGGAGATAAAGGCACAATCTGGACAGTAGGAACTAAAATGGCGGAACTTTTTGGTTGCAGCTGTGTGGGCTGCGGTACACTTTTCCTTAGCGCACGGCATGAAACGTGGAGGCGAAGAGCCCCCTTGAGGATTTCTGAGTTACTTACATTTGCTGGAGTTTTGAAACCGGGAACTCGGATTGTTTTCCAAGGCTGAAAGGAAAAGCAGAGAATGATTTTTGAATGAATGTACACGCATGATATGATGCATATGTAAATGCCAGCCGTGGTTTCAACTTAGATTACTATTAGCGCAGTGAAATACAAGTTGTGTGTGTGTGTTTACAGTTAACTGAATTATAATGAACCCAAGTCGTCTTCTGCCACAGCGAATCAGTAACCTCCATCTTCAGAGGTATGATACGGATGTTTGTTTTGGCCCAGCTTTTACGTCGGATGCCCTTCATGACACAACACTCTATATTTATCCGGGCTTGGGACCGGCACAAGAAGGCTTATGTCAACAGCACAACAACAATCAAAAAAAAAAAGCACAACTACATTCACCATTTGATGACAATGCTCTGATTATTATTATTATTATATATTTTTTATTTATTTATATATTATTTTATGTATGCTAGTTTTTTTCTTCATTCCTTCATTATTTATTTTATTTTATTTATTCTCGTATATATTAATTTGTTTTTTCTCATTCTTTCATCTATTTTCTTTTATTTTATTATTTTATTTATTCTTTTATGTTTTCTTGTATTTATTGTTGCATTTATTCTTGTATATATTTATTAGTTTTTTTCTCATTCATTCACGTATTTAATTTCTTTTATTTATTCTTTTGTTTTTTTATATTTATTTGTTGTTTTCATAGTCATAATCAGTCATAATAATACGAATGGAAATTATATAAAAAAAAACGTACACATTTCACAAGCACACTTGAACTCACTCACCTTATGAATGACTTGGCCCATTGAAAAAAAAATCCAAATCGGTACAACCGGAACAGCTCCAAAGGAAAATTGGCCTGCAATAAGGAAAATAAAAATCATTAAAAAATAAAAACAACTTTTGAAGCAAGTCATGAAACATCATCCGCTTTTATGAGCGACGCTGTTCCCAAAAGGCTCCATTGTCATGTCGTGTATGGACTTCCTCCCACATCTGCAACATGTTTGCAACGCCGCATCCACAGAGAACATAAATAAAAAACATTTGTAGGAAAGAAAAAGAAAAGAAAAGAATCACTTTGGTGACATTTATTCAACTTTGGGGGTAGGGGGGTGGAGGGGGGGGGGGCTTTCATCTGCCTCGGAGACAAGAGCTTTTCCAAATGTTCTTCTTCTGGAATCAATTTCTGATTCTTGCTTTTAGATAAAACTTCATATGTGAGTAAATTCAACGTAGTTCATTTCGCCGCTGATATGCGCTGTTGTGCAGACATCCCGGGACGTTAAAAAAAAGTCAACGTAGGATGTGCACAAGGTGAGGTCAGACGAAAATGAAGCTGGGTTTTGATTGACACTTCAGTTTGCAGCCAGGTTAGGTTATTTCCTCACATTTTGCACCCCTCCTGCCCGCGAAATTACTAATACCTCACTCACGCTGTTTTAGTGACAAGGAGTCTCACGCTCGGTCCGATCTAAGGAGACAGGAAAAAAAGAAACTTAGACACAAGGAGGTTAAAGGTAAAGACTACACGGCCTTCGCGAAGCGGCTCCATATTTCCGCTTGAAGAAAACGCCAAGATTATGCTGTTAAATAAGGTGAAGCATTTGTCACACTGACACATGCTTGGCGCAGGATTGAAACCTTTTGATTCCCCAGTCCAGGAGACGTTTTAGAGACAACCTTGGCAATACCGATGGGAACAAGTGTTCCAACTACTTATGTTTGACTGCTAAATGAGCGTTGAGGCATATTAATCCGCTTTTCATGTCGTCTTCACTCTGTGACATGTATTCCCAACATAAGGGGGCCTCCCTAAAACTCAACTTGTCTAAAATGGGTGAAAAGAAACAGATATCGCAGAACCACTGCCAAGATTTGAACTCACACTATTAAAAGCTATCTTGGCGTTTACAACATGCGGTTGGGGGGGGGGGGGGTCATTCTGATCGAAAGTCACACAGGATTGGATTCAACATGCTTTTGGGTTATGCACATCTGATTGGACAGTTGTCAAACCAGGGAAGCGAGCCTTGAGGCAATCTACTGTCGTTTTAGTTTGTTTAGATTAGATTTTAAAGTACAGTCTCTGGAACAAAAGTTCGGGTCGGATACAATATGTACTTTGTCCTCTTGTTAAGGAAGCGAATAAGATAGCTAGCTAACTAGCTAGCTAGCTCGCTCGTGTTTTAAGCGTCTGGGGAACTGAACACAACCCCCCAAAACGCTCTCAAACGCCAAAATACCAACGACAAATGTGTTCATAAACATACTTTGCTGTCAAATGATTTAATATATTATGATTATTAGCCTTGAATACCCCTCCTCCGCCCCACACACGTCCAAAGTGCATGTACCTGTTTGAAGCGGCAGGTATTATCCCATCCACTGCCACAAGAGGGCGCAAATGCGCCGATGAAAAGAAACATGTTTAATAATACGTATAATAATAATACATTTTATTTATAAGCGTTTTTCAAAACTCTCAAGGACACTTTAAAGTCACAGGATATTTTTTTTAATTAAATGCTCTTGAACAATAAGCGTTCTGTTCACATATCATAATGGCAGTACATTACAGTATTTTTGTGACCATTTTGCGTAAAGCGAAGAAAAGAAATATGTTTAGAAACAAACAAAATGTGTTAAAAATGATTCGTTTTGCTAAATAATGAAATGTTCTTCAACAATAAGCGTTATCATCACGTTATCATTATTCCAGTACTTTTTTGTGACATTTCTGTTCGGTGATGTAATAATAATAATAATAATACATTTAATTTACAAGCGCCTCTCTGAACACTCAATGACACATTACAATTAAAAGAACAATAAAACCATAAATAAAATGATAAATAATAAAATAGCTGATTAAACTACACCATGAATGCAATTTTAACGTGTAAAGGGGGAAGTAGTGTGATGGAGTCATATTTAGTTTTATTTTTGTTTATTTCGGTGTAGTAGTAGTAGTAGTAGTAGTAGTAGTAGTAGTAGTAGTAGTAGTAGTAGTAGTAGTAGTAGTACAGGAGCAATAAACAAATATTTGGATGGAAATATTTGTAACTTTAAGAGTTTTGAAAGGCGCTTGTAAATGAAATTATTATATTATTATTATATATCAGTGACAGGTTTTAGTTCGTGTACGACGACTGACTAGTAGCATGCTAGCTCCCCTTAGTGGCCAAATCGGGAATGGAGGTGGGTGGACGTGGGAGCACCATGTGCAACGGCACCCCCACACCCGACTCCCCCCGCAAATCCACACTTTTCGGATGCTCATATGAAGCGACCCACCCACCACCCACCGATCCACACCCGCACCACGCCCACACCCCGGCACTCTCGCAGCCCAGGTGGGAGCGAGCACTTCGGCCTCGGGATGCAGCGGCTCACCCTCGGCGCACCGCCAGTGGAGCTCGGAGCTGGAGGACCGACGAGCAAACGTTGAATCCACTACCTGCGCGGACG
Organism: Hippocampus bargibanti; assembly: GCF_051943395.1. Lineage (NCBI taxonomy): Eukaryota > Metazoa > Chordata > Actinopteri > Syngnathiformes > Syngnathidae > Hippocampus > Hippocampus bargibanti. The sequence continues at coordinate 4,474,213 of NC_142755.1, forward strand.
CCGCCGTGGGAAAGGATTTTTTTTAATTATTTTTTTTAGGAGAGAAGCTAAATTTGCGTGTTCAATGCGCAACCATGCTCATCATCTCGTCTCGCTGCGTTCTGCTGTCTGTCTACTACCCGCAGATCTTCCTCATTCTCAGCAGCGGTAGCTACCTGTATGTTTCTCATCCTTTGCACTGATTCTTTTTTTATCTCATTTTATCTTTAGTGAGACGGAATACTTTTGGAAATAAATGGGAGGGGGTTCGGGGGGGGGTGTAACTTGGAATATTAGTCAATCGTATTTCATGTTAGACCACAAAGCAGCCATATTTATGATTTTTTTGGCTAATATTTCAGTGACCTTTGACCCCCTTTCAACAACCGCAATCTACAACAATGAAAAGCCCGTTAACGGTTCTGACCTGCGACATCATCCGCACACAGGACGCTGTCATCCGTGGTAGCTCTGGGCGCTAACATCATCTGCAACAAAATACCGGGCCTGGCGCCTCGTCAACGGGCCCTTTGTCAAAGTCGACCGGACGCCATCATCGTCATCGGGGAAGGCGCTCAGTTGGGCATCAACGAGTGCCAATACCAGTTCCGATACGGGCGTTGGAACTGCTCGGCATTGGGCGAGAGGACGGTCTTCGGACAAGAGCTGAGAGTAGGTCAGTCCATTAGTGAATTGAGGCGTGATTGTGGTTTTAACGTTTGTTTTTGTCCCTTTATGTACAATCTATTCAATGGGAAAGAAAACACAACCATTGTTAAAAAGTATCTCAAAATACAGTGTTATAAAAACTCATCAAAGCAGTATAGTGATGCTACATCTTAACCTCAAATAGATTTTGAATCCACTCCAATTGGCACATAAGCAATTACACCGCCAAATTTTGTTGCGGGTTTTTGGAGCCGGCGTTTAATCTGGCAGCTTCTGGGAGCAATCACTTATTTTTTTTTGCTCCGTAGAGACAAGACATCTGGATCCCCTTTTTCCTTCTTTTGTCAAGAGGAAATGTCTCCTTTCACTCTGCGGCGTGTGTTAAATGCGGAAAAGAGTGCGCTCGAGGGGGATCCAGTTCGGACTCGGAAAAAGAAAAAAAAATCTGAACAATTAGAATAAACAAATAAATGATACATTTAAAATTACATGTCAAAAAATTACTGCAAATCCAAGTCATTGCCACCGCTCTCAAATGCTGGCATCATCTAATAGCTATCTATCTATCTATCTATCTATCTATCTATCTATCTATCTATCTATCTATCTATCTATCTATCTATCTATCCAGGTTGATTGAACGCTGGTGGGTGTGGTTGCCGCTGCTCACCCACAGAAAAACTAGATAGCTAACAATATAGATAGATATCTAATATATAGCTAGATAGATAGCTATAGAGCTATCCATGGCTATCTAGGTATCTAGCTACTAGATAGCGATACATTTGCCTGGCATCATCTAATAGATAGCCAATAGCTATCTAGCTAGATAGCTAATATATAGCTAGCTAGCTAGATTGCTATCTAACTACTAGATAGCTATATATCTATCTAGCTAACCGATCTATTTGAGTTACTTCCGGGTTGAGTGAACGATGGCGGGTGTGGCTTGCTAGCTAGCTATCTATATGGCTAGCTATATAGCTAATTGTAAAATGTCCTTGGGTGATTTGATAGGTGTTTGTAAATTAAATGTATTATTATTATTATTATATAGCTATACAGCTAAGAGACAGACAACCAGATAGCTAGCTAGCTAGATATACAGCTAATACGTAAAATAAAGGGATCATGGTTAAAAGGTTCCCTGATTTCCAGTTCTCCAAGCGGATGCTACAGATTTAGCGTGATGAGAAAAGACGTCAATTTGTCATTAGTTATGGATTATGAAAATAGGGTGGGGGGGACTTAGCAGGCCCGATGGTTTCACTTTGTCAAGTTGGAGGGGAGCCATTAGAATCGCTCCTACATCCATACCGACGCATTACACTGATTGGCGGGGGGGGGTATCCTATTCCAACGACCCCTCGTGGTGCCAGTAAATTAATTCCCGCCCTCCCCCTTTACGACACAGCATGCCATAAAACACTCAAGTGTTTATTCTCGGGTTCGAATGGCGACGCGCGACAAAAAAAAATTGCTTAAAAATGGACATGTGTCAATCAAAATGGATCACGGAGGTTTTCAACGCCGTCGTATCGCTTGCAAAAATAATGTGGCGGAATCAGTGAAGATATTTAAGCCCTGTGAGAAATTCCATTGATCATAAAGCATAACAGGAAGTATTATCAAGGAAATATATATATATATATTTTTTTTGAGTCGGCCAGTAGATGTGACTTTTGTTTTCCTGCGATTTTGGACAACAAGCCAACCGTAACTGAAAAAGCGCTAACAATGATTGCGAGATCCGACAAGTATTTGTTAATAGACGACGGGGGTCTCGTAATAATGTCTTGTGGGGTGAATCCTTTAAAGCGTGCGGTCAAAGGGTTCGAGCGTCTTAAAAACAATATTTCAGGAGAAATAATTGTCAGGAATTTATGGGGATTCCAACCACTGGACAAACCATAATATCTACAAAATATTTGGAGAATGCGTTGAAATTAAACCACGTGAGGGAGAAAGTGATTTTAAAGGTCCCCCCCCCCCTCTTTAAAAAAAAAAACTGAAACAAATCCATAAAGGATATTGCTACTTGGGCTTGGAAGGGCCGTTTCAAGGAAATGTGATTTGTCAACGCCTTCACTGGGGAAAAATAAATACCGTATTTTCTGGAATATGAGGCGCACCTTCAATGAATGACATAAAAAATAAAGCCATACATAGGGTGCACCGCATTATAAGGGGCACCTTCAATGAATGACATTTTAAAAATGTTCCATACATAAGGCGCACCGCATTATAAAGCGGCACCTTCAATGAATGCCATATTTAAAAACATTTTCCACACATAAGGTGCACCGCATTATAAGGGATCATATTCAACGAATGACCTTTTTTAAGTTTTCCATACATAAGGTGCACCGCATTATAAGGGGCACCTTCAACGAATTTCATATCTAAAAACATTTTACATACATAGGGTGCACCGCATTATACTGTAAAGGGTCCTTGAGAGCTTTGAAAGGTGTTTGAAATAAAATGTATTATTATTATTATTATTATTATTATTATTATTACTACAAGGGGTACTTTTAATGAATGACATTTTAAAAACATTTTCCATACATAGGGCACACCGCATTATAAGCGGCACCTTCAATGAATGCCATATTTAAACATATTTTCCATACATAGGGTGCACCACATTATATTGTAAAGGGTCCTTGAGAGCTTTTAAAGGCGCTTGAAATAAAATGGATTATTATTATTATTACGACAAGGGGTACCTTTAATGAATGACAAATTTGAAAAAAATTTCCATACATAGGGGGCATTACAAGGCGTATGGTAAGCTTAATAAAAAAAACCTTTCTTTTAGGTGCGCCTTATAGTGCAGAAAATACGGTCAATAAAAAGTGAAAATAAATAAATAAACGAGAGTACGGCTTAAGCCTTGCAACGGGAAAACCATATATCAATGACATCCAGAAGTAAGTTCTGGGCTTCGGGCTTTGCCTGACATGACGCAAAGTGGAAAAGTCCGCTGTGGTCATTCGACTCCGTGTTTCAAAAATTGCTTTTGGTCGTTGTGGCTTTTTTGTGTGTGTGTGTGTGTGTGTCTCGGTTGACTATAAAGGGGTGAAAAAAGGACCATCCGGATGCTTTGTTGTTATAAAAAAAAAAAGGGGGGGGGTTACAAATCAGCATATGGGATGGTATGACGGCGCTACGGTTGGGCCTACGGCATTAAAAAAAAAACTACGGCAAACCAGATGACGTCTTGTAATGGAAGCCATGTGGTACATGAAAGCCCGTAGCTACCTCACACTGACAAAGTCATATGGCAGCGACATTCCTCCCAATCAAAAACAGTGCTGGCATATATTGGTGCTGCCGAAAAGGCGCCACTGCTCAGCAGTCTCCTTCTTGATGAGCGTGGTGGCCAAAAATGCTGAAAATCTTCCGGGTTGAGTGAAGGCCTAGCTCGCTATCTGTTAGCTATCTATTAGCTAGCTTGCTTTCTATCTGAGTTACTTCCGGGTTGAGTGAAGTTCTAGCTAGCTATCTGTTGGCAGTCTATTAGCTAGCTAGCCTTCTATCTGAGTTACTTCCGGGTTGAGTGAAAGCCTGGCTAGCTATCTGTTGGCTAGCTATTAGCTAGCTAGCTTTCTATCTGAGTTATATCCGGTTGAGTGAAGGCCTGGCTATCTATTAGCTAGATAGCTTTATATCCGAGTTACTTAGCTATCTATTAGATGTCTATTAGATAGCTACTTTTCTACCTGAGTTTACTTCCGATTTGAGTAAAGGCCGAGCTAGCTATCTGTTAGCTATCTATTGGACTAACAAGGTCTTGTTCTGGCCGAAAAATCCCTGGTAGCGCCAGGCGACTATTGACAAACTCAATTCAAAGATTTGGTTCTACAAGACGTCTGAATTTAGTCCCAATGAACCAATTTCCATTTCTCCAGGTAGCCGCGAGGCGGCTTTCACGTACGCCATCACGGCGGCGGGCGTGGCCCACGCGGTGACGGCGGCGTGCAGCCGAGGGAACCTAAGCCAGTGCGGTTGCGACCGCGACAAGCAAGGCTACCACGACCGCGAGGAAGGTTGGAAATGGGGCGGATGCTCGGCCGACGTCAAGTACGGCGTGGAGTTCTCGCGCCGTTTCGTGGACGCCCGCGAGATCAAGAAAAACGCCCGGCGTCTCATGAACCTGCACAACAACGAGGCTGGACGGAAGGTAAGGCGATTCGATCAGTACGTGGTCTCAAGTTCTTTCGAGTTTCAAAGGAATCGAGGATCTTAATCTGGTTTGAGGGACCGTTTGGTCATTTCAAAAGTCCTTGATGCTAAGTGGCCGTGTTTTTGCGCAGATCCTGGAAGAACGAATGAAACTGGAGTGCAAGTGCCACGGCGTTTCGGGTTCTTGCACCACCAAGACCTGCTGGATCACCCTACCCCAATTTCGAGAGATCGGTTACCTTCTCAAGGAACGTTACGGCACGGCGGTCCAGGTGGAACCGGTCCAGGCTTCCCGTCTCCGGCAGCCTTCCTTCTTGCGTCTCAAAGAAGGCCGGGCCTACCAGAAGCCTACCGACGGCGACTTGGTGTACCTGGAACGCTCGCCCAACTACTGCGAGGAGGACAGGGTCACGGGCAGCACGGGGACCAGGGGTCGACTCTGCAACGGGACGTCGGCGCACACGGACGGGTGTGACGTCATGTGTTGCGGCCGGGGTTACGACGCGCGGCGTTACACGCGGGTCTGGCAGTGTAACTGCAAGTTCCACTGGTGCTGCGTCGTCCGGTGTAACACCTGCAGTGAGAACTCCCAAGTGTTTACCTGCAAGTAGAACGCAGGGGGGAGATTGATCCAAAATATTTATTTTGACATTTTGCACTTTTTTTTTGGACATTCTTGTAGAAAAAGGTAAATAATTCTTACCCGAGGCGCGGAGGGCATACCGCTTAACTCACAGGTGTCAAAGTCAAGGCCCTGGGGCCGCTACGTCATTGTATTCGGCCCGCGAACGCAAATCAAACCTGTGAAATTCCACTTTTTGACACGAAAAAAACAACCATGTATAATAAGGTGTTATAGCATGAAAAAAAACAGTATATATAGTGCAGGTGTCAAAGTCGAGGCCCAGGGGCCAAACATGGCCCGCTACATCATTTTATTCGGCCTGCGAAAGCAAATCAAACCAGTGAAATTCCAGTTTTTGACACAAAAAAAATCCAGACTATGTATAATAAGGCGTTTTAGCACGAAAAAACACGCATACATAGCAGAGGTGTCCAAGTCAAGGCCCTGGGGCCAAATCTGGCCCACCATGTCATTTTATTCGGCTCGCAGCATAAAATGACTTTGACACCCTTAGCTTAACTGGAAGGACTGCGGTTGAAAGTGAGGTAACACCCAAAAGGCTAAAAAGCCGGAATACGACTGACTGTAACTCACACTGTATTCTGTTTGAACACTGAAATTAAAATAATTTATGTTAGACTTTATTGTATAATTTTAGAGGATGGAAACAATAACTTTTTTTTTTTTTTGGCGGATGATCTACTGTTGCAAACTGTACTCGTGTATCCTCGATTAGTAACGCGTCATCGTTTCAGCTATTGATGAAGCACGGGGCCCCGTTCGGCACTTTCCATCCCCCGTTTTGATGGTTTTGTAATTTTTTTATTTTATTTGAAGGGATGGGAAAAGCGTGCGAGGCAACGTCGGGCCGCTACGGACGTTTCCCATGAAGGACTCAGACCCGGAATTAAGGCCGCCTGGGTGGATGGTATGTGCCTTAACCACACAGACTAAAAAGGCCCTTTGCAGCTATTTTTGGTTCATCACCCCATCGTGTGTTAAATCCATGTTTATATAGGCTTGATGTCACTGACAAAAACAATTTGAAGAGTATATTTTTATATGAGGAATGTGGCACTTTATGTCATTTAAAAATGGCCGCCATTTAACAAGTGTTTACTTAAAAAAATATTTGTGGTGGGGGGAGGGGGTGTCACATTTGAGAGCGCTAAATTATTCGGGGTTGATTCTGTTGTTGCTATATTGTAAATAAGGACAAAGTAGCTCAGATTGTCAAGGTGACATTTTCCGGAAAATTCCATTTGACTGCAAGAGCGAATTGAGTACAAACTTGAGCGTTTGTATTTTTTTTTAAATAGTTTTTGCTTTCTAAAAGCGACTTTTTAGCTTCTCTGATACATTTTTAGCTTTATTTCATGTCTTTTAATTTTATTTTTAGGGGGCGGGGTTGCATCTGGCGTCTGTTGGCTTCAATAAAGTCATTACAAAATGCTGTGGGTAGCATACAAATGTCTTTATTAAGCCTTATGCAAAATAAGATTTTTTTTTTTTTTTTGCAGCAGGGATATAAACACAAAGCAGCACAAAACGCTGATATGGGAAAGCGGTACAAGTCGCAGCCCCCGACTAATATGTTTAGGAGTTGAGCACACTCGCACAGCCTCTTTTCCTGTGAGGCTGAAAAGCATTGCGGCCAACCGGTGAGGCGCAAGTAACCCTTGTTTTGTTAGCTGTCTGAAACCCTCGGTCACCGGAATCGCACGTAAGCTCCCCGCACTATGGCGGCGGATAGTGGGGTGGGGTTAGGGGAGAGTCTGGCCGATTGTTTCAGCGCATCTTGTCATTAACCAAAATGGGGAGACAGAGCAAACAGGGCGAGGCAGGGCACGGGCGTGCTCGTAAAGCAACACATTGTTCGAGTGTCAGGACCGCTCAGCGTTATCGGCCGGGGGATTCTGTAAACTCGCCTGTCAACGCAGCCGGAGCGAACGCAAAAAAAAAAAAAAAAAAAAAAAAAAAAAAAGTAAAATGGCAACTTGCATTTGCTGAAACGGCACACTGCAAGAAGCAAGTGCGGAAAATCCGACTGGACTCTCTGCACCCTGCACACCACCTTTTCCAGCGACTCCCTCTAAGGCTCTTTTTTTAATGACGATACTACATCATAATAATAATACATTTAATTTATAAGCGCCTTTCAACACTCTCATGGTCACTTTAAAGTCAAGGGATCAATTTCTTCGTGGGTGAGCAGCGGCAGCCACTCGCGCCAGAGTTCACTCAACCCGGAAGTAAATACAGGTAACATCCGAGTTACGATCAAGTTCGAAGTCGAAATACATTCAAAACGTTGACTCGGAGGCTAAATGTCTCGCAAACTACCCCCCCCCCCCCCCCCCCCCTGGTGCCATCACACTGTTGATTGCAGTGCGAGAGTGAGATGCTGGCTGGCTGGCCAAAATTGCGTACGCATTGCCGGCCTGCTAGCGCATTGCGGTGGCAGGCGTAGAATTAAAATTTTAAAAATAGGTTCTGGAGGTCGTAAGTACGGGCGGTCGTAAGTTGAACCGGTCTTAAGTCGGATGTTACCTGTAGATAGAAAGCTACCTAGCTAATAGCTATCTATTAGCTCTAGCTGGTTATCTCTCTGGCAAGCTAGCTAATTATCTAGCTATCTATTCACTATCTATCTCGCTGGCGATGTAGCTAGGTATCTGTTGGATAACGATTGCCTAGCTGGCAAGCTTTCTATCGATTTGAGTTACTTCCGGGTTGAGTGAACGCTGGCGCGTGTGGCTGCCGCTACTCACCGGCAGAAAAACGTCTCTTGTGACTGTAAAGTGACCTTGAGAGATTTGAAAGGCGCTTATAAATTAAATGTATTATTATTAATAGCTAGCTAGCTAGTTAGCTAGATAGCTAGCTCGATAGCTAGTCAGCCAGCTAGATAGCTAGTCAGCTAGATAGCTAATAGATAGCAAATAGATAAAAAATAGATAGCTAGTGTAGTATGTTCTACTGGAGACAAATTCCTTGTGTGTTCTACATACTTGGCCAATAAATATGATTTATATTTATAGCAATTTCTAGTTAGCCGTATGAACACATTCACAGATTTTTAACTGTTCCAAAATGACTCGATATTGCCGCTACTCGATTGTCATCTAGATTTAAAGCATAAGCGACATGATTCACATTTGACCGGCAATCAGCAAAATTAACGTAGCTTAGCCCTTTTTTTGTGGGTTTCTAAACTATCTCGGCCATAAACTTTCACTTTCCCACAATTTTCAAACCTTCGCACCGCGCCCTTGAGAACCTCACACGTCCTTCTTGGTGGGTCTGAGCAATAAGTTGCCGTCTCGCTCCTCCACGCGAAACCCCAAATCCCTGAGGGCCGAGTAGTCGGCGTCGCCGCGGCGCTCCAAAGACGCCAGCAGTTCCTGGTTCTTCGGGTTGTGATCGAAAAGGTTTCGAATGGCTAAAATTGACCATTGGCTGATGACTGAAATGGGGGCGGATCTATAAGGAGATACAACCCAAGAGAATGGAATTTGACATCTTCACTCATTCATTGCCATTCCTGAATGTATTTGGAAATTGAAAATATGACATGGAATTTGTTCAGGTTTTGGTTTTTCTTGCAGGGGGTGCTGATAAGAGCACCGGTCAGACCTCTGGCAGTGTTTTTCCCATCCACCAGGGGGAAGGAATTTGCCTTTTGTTCATGTTAGCGCTTTGTTACAGCTTCAGCTGTTGTTAAAGTGCTATATAAATCAATATGTATGCACTGTATTTTATTTTGTACATCTGCCCTCATTTCATGCTCAGATAACTCCAGACATATAACTTTGGAATTAACACTTTTTTCTTCTAATAAAAGAAGAGAGTCTCAGTTTTCTTACGCTGCATTGAATGTTTATACAGTCCTAAAACTTAACATTCTGTGGGTCCTGCAATTTGAGTGAAAAATGACAAAAACCCTGGCACTGGAGTGGACGCATTTTTTGCACGTTTGCCAGTGAATGAGTTAAATGCTGTTTTATACAAAATTGTTGGTGTGCTTCTTTTCGGGGAAAAAAAGTGAGGAATTCAAAATTTGCTGTGAAATTTGTTGAAAAAGAACACTGGCACAATGTCCAACCTATGAAAATAAAATAAATGATAAAAAAATAAATAACTATATGTATTGATTAAAAAATATGGAAAAAATATACAATCACGGGTACATTTTTTTGTCATACGCCAGAACAAAGGATACAAGGGTTGTTACTGTCGATTCTGCAGTTGTCCAGAATGAGGGGGATGCCTTCCAGTTCTCTCACCTGAAAAAAAAAACTTGATTTGTCAATAATAATAATAATAATAATAATAATAATCTCATTTTCTTTCTTTCAAAACAAATGGGAAATAATGAACCTCCTTTCGCGGCATTTGCTGAACCCTTTCCCAGCCGCGCTATCACCACAATGCTCAACGTTATTGTCTCTTAATAGCAATATTGCTACCTCGCTAGCTAGCTAGCTATTATCTATGTCCCCAGCCTACCAAACGTGAACAATAGATACTGGCAAGCTATCTATTAGCTATATAGCGATATAGCTGGCTGGCTGGCTAGCTATCTAGCTGGCTAGTTAGTTATTATCTGTTGGCTAGCTAGCTAGCTAGCTTTCTATCTATTTGAGTTACTTCCGGGTTGAGTGAACGCTGGCGCGTGTGGCTGCCGCTGCTCACCCACAGAAAAACTTATCGTGTGACTGAAAAGTGACCTTGAGAGTTTTAAAAGGCGCTTAGAACTGAAATGTATTATTATTATTATTATTATTGAGAGTTTTGAATGGCGCTTATTAATACAATGTATCATTAGTAGTAGTAGTAGCTACCTATTAGCAAGCTAGCTAGCTTTCAATGTTATTTGAGTTACTTCCGGGTTGAGTGAGCGCTGGCGTGTGTGGCTGCCGCTGCTCACCCACAGAAAAACTTATCCTGTGACTGAAAAGTGACCTTGAGAGTTTTGAAAGGCACTTCTAAATGAAATTTATTATTATTATTATATATATTATTATAAAATGAGGCCTGTGTTTGAAAATTCAGTGATTTTTTTGAGGGCGAATGATATCAAGTGGGAAAAATAAAATAAATAAATAAAAATAAAAATAAAATAAAAAAAATAAAATAGTTATTTGCTTGCCGCTGACCGCCACTGGTCACGGCGGTTACTCTCCAAACACAACGCAAGAACTAATAACTGCGTTTAAAAAAAAATACAAAATAAAATACATAAAAATCTGTTGTTAGAGATGAGAACAAACAGCCCCACTGCTCTGCATTTTTCCACTTTAGCAACTGGACATGCAGTTCAGTTCGACACTTGGCGAGGACATCATCTGCTCCGGACATGAGGGGAAAACGGAGTAAAAATGTGGCTTACTGGAACCGACGTGGTGAAAATAGATACGGGGGTGAATTCTGACCACTGACAGCCCACAGATCGGCATCCATAAATATTACGGAGAGGGGGTGTCCATCCCGCAAGCATTCCATCAATCGTTTCTTATTAAACGGGACTGGGCCCTTCATTGTGGCACGCACGGGAGGCCATTTATCTCGATGTGACGAGTGAGACGTTGACAGCAGGCCGCAGAGGCAAAACTGATAAAATCGCGGCGTGGCGGCGTGGCGGGCAAGCGAGGGAGGGCGAGTGGGAGGGGGGGGCGCCGAGGAGGGAGTGTCAGAACATGCTTTGTAAGGACAGGAAGAGTCCATCAAGTCATTTCCTCTCCGTCGCCGTCCAGCTGAGTTGGCGACTGTCCGTTTCTTGCTCGCGCGGTCAAATAATAATAGCGCGATCGAGAAGGAATGATGTATGGGGGCGTCCATCTTGCTTTTCGATCTTGCTTCAAAATCAAAGTTCCCATATTGCAATAAAACAGACGGTTGAACGGAGGTATCCCATTTTCACACACCTGAGCAAAATTTGCACTTAGAGCTTTAACAGTAATGAGTGCACTAAGAAGGGTAAATTTTGTTCTGTCTCTTCTCTTTAATTAATGAATTTATAATGAAATGAATTGGACTATTATTATTTAGCTTTTTGTGAAATGTAAATTTCTCCACTGCAAAACTAATAAAGCAAATCCAAATTTGCTAATTTATTTCCCATTTCCTTTATGTATTTATTTATTCGTTTAGTTATTCATGAATATATTATTCATTTATTTTGTATGTATTATTTTTTCAGGTATTTATGTGCGTATTTATAATTTATGTATGTATTTATTTGTGTATTTATTTATTCATGTATTTATTTACTTGCTTATTTATTCATTTGGTTATTTATTCATATATATATTATTCAGTTATTTATTTTTTTATTCATGTATTTGTGTATTCATGTATTTGTGTGGGTATTTATTATGTATGTATTAATTTATTTGTGGATTCATTTATTCATGTATTTATTTATTTTTAATTTATTTGTTGGTTAATTTATTCATGTATATATTATTCAATTATTTATTTTTATTCATGTATTTATGTATCTATTTGTGTATTTATTTATGTATTTATTTACGTATTTTTAAATTTGATTTATTCATCCATTTATTCATGTAAATATTATTCCGTTTATATTTATTATTCAATGTATTTTTTATTCGTGTATTTGTGTGGACTTATTAATTTATGTATATTTTTGTGTATTTACTTATATATACTATATATTTATTCGTGCGTTTCTTTCTTTCTTTATTTATTCATATATTTATATATTATTCAGTTATGTATTTTTTATTCATGGATTTATGTGTGGATTTATGTATTTATTTATTTGTGTATTTATTTAATTATGTGTTTATTTATTTACGTATTTATTTGTTATCTTATTTATTCATTTATTTATTCATGCATATATTGTTTTTTATTCATATGGATTTATTTTTTATGTATTTATGTATGTGTGTATTTATTTATTTATTCATGTATTATTTACTTAGGTACATTTTATTTGTGTATTTATTTATGTATTTATTTTGTACGGCACGCGTCGATCTACCTTGTCCTGGTTGTTGCCGTGGGTGTAGCACAAGTTAGCCACAAGCCTGATGAGGTGAGCCTTGAAGCTAACGACGGGCGACTGGCCGGCCGAGTCCGTCTCCTCGCCGACGAGGGCGTCGAAATTCTGAGCCGAGCTGAAGATGTTCTCACCGCTCTTCCCGATGGTGTGAACCTGCTTCAGGAGCTCTGATTGGAAACAGGAGAGAGGGAGAAAGACATTTAAAAGCGTGTTTTATTGGACGACGGGGTAGGAATGCATGCGGGAATCGCCTTCCCGTCATGACACTTTTACGATGGGGAGTGGGGCGTCCGCGGAGGGAGGGGTCGTCAGGTCACTAACTTGAGGTTGTTGTTTGAGATTTGATTTACCTACGGTGGTCACCAGGAGGTCCGGATGGTCCTGGAGGAACATAAACTGCCCTTGGTGTGACGTCATTTCGCACAGCACGTCCAGCAGACTGATCACCGTCAGCGCCTCCTGCAGTACCTGGAGGGGATTTGCAATACCGGATACAGTCAAAAACCATCACAGCCTCCAGGATTGGCGGCGGACTAGCCATGTACACTTTACAATTATTTTTTTTTAGTTCAGCCTAATATTTATTTTGGATGTAATTCCATCGTCAGGCACTAGATGGTGATACAGTTTTCACTGATGATCATTGAATAATAAATTGTGTCAGTCTTTCTTTTTCAAATGTGATTACTGTGTTTACAAACCTGAAAAAAATACATAAACGCATGCTGGTGTTTTCATTATGTCACTGCAAACTATTGTAACACAACGCAATGTACCTCATTACTGGAAGCAGAGCTGGTGGCAAGGCTCAGCACGGCCCCGCAACCTTTCTGGAAGGATGAGGCGAGGAAACGGGCCACGCCGGGCGCGATGCCGCTATCCAGCGACTCGCCGCCACTTAGCTGGGCGGAGATGAGCTCTAAGAGGGTCAGCCTGAAACAAAAAAAAAACACACACGTGGCATTTGTTGACCAACTCAAAGATGACACATTTTAATTCATTCGCTTCCATTCCCGAATGTATTTTTTATTATTTAAGCACTGGTCAGACCTCTGGCATTGTTTTTCCCTTCCACGAGGGGGCAGCATTTGCCTTTTGTTCATGTTAGCGCTTTGTTACAGCTTCAGCTGTTGTTAAAGCGCTATATGAATCAATATCTATTGTATTTGGTACAGCTGTCTCCATTTCAAAGTCCCATAACTCCAGACCCATATAACTTAGGAATTAACTCTTCTTTTCTGATGAAAGAAGAGAGTCTAAGGTTTCTTACGCTGAATTGAATGTTTATGTAGTCCTCAAACTCAAAATTCTATGGGTCCTGGAATTTGAGTGAAAATGACAAAAACCCTGGCACTGTAGTGGACACGTTTGCACATCGTCTGGCAGTGAATGAGTTAAAAAAATAAATAAAATAAAATAAAAACAGGCGTGTCATGCATGTTAACGGCGATAGACTTGCTATTAAGAATACTAATGTATGAATCCACTAAAAAAATTACCTTTCACAGGGTGACATTGCAAAGTACATGTTTTCAACCAGAGCTGAAGACTTGATAAAATGCTGAGTTGCAATCAGGACCCTGTTAAAAAAAGGAATTGCAATTAAAAATAAAAATAAAATAAAACACATGAGGTAAGCAGGCATTTACTTGTGACTTGGTACATATTAGCCACCGGTTTCTTACGTCCAGTCCAGATCGGGCTGAGTTTGGCATAGGGTCATCACCCTGAGGGCCAGCTGGATGTTCTGCAACTTGGCTACGTCTTCCACTTTGCTTTCATCCAGGCACGTGTGGAGCACCATGGAAGCGTAGCTAACCGTCTTCTCGTCGTCCACGGTGAGCAGCTGCCTGCTCGCAATTTGGGGAAACGTGCTTGTGATGCATGTTTTCCATTGTACTTTTGCCATTCTTTATGTGATTGTGATTGCATTGATATAAAGCGTCTTGCAATAGGGTCAACTTACAAGAGCAGTTCGGGAAAACATAGCCGCCAAATGTCATCTTTGCACTTTTGGTTCCCGACGGATAGATTGCCAAGAAACTGGATCGCACAACGCAGAGCTAAAATAGATCATTGAAAGAAAAAAAAATGTTACATTGAGCTAAATTTTCATTTAAACTGAGTCTGCGTGATTAATTAGATACATTTAAATCAACAATAAACAGAGTAGTGGATAGTGAATAGTGGACTGTGAACTTTACATTTGAAATTGATAACTTACACTCAAAAATGCAGAGCCCGCTCTTTGAATTTGCCAGAAGAAATCTCAGGAATTGAATTGAAACATCAACAAAACCAAGTTCCCTAAAAGAGGAAGCATGTCAGCATTTGGACACACGAATATGGGAATGATGCACGTTGGTACCTGACGATGCTCTGGTTGCGAGCACTTTGCACGCAGGAGTTCCTCAAAGTCCGGAAGCACTCAGTGGCGAGCTGCAGATGTAAAGCTTCGGATTTCAGGTCAGCTTTGAGCTCATCACTTAGTCGAGATAAGAGCTTCAGAAGAGAGGAGAAACACTCTTGGTCCACAACATCCCTGCCAGTTGAGGAAATAAAACCTCATTAATTATTAATAACAACTGCACATTTATTCCACATTGAAATTAATGTCCTTAAACCGTCCCAGTTCCCTTTTTTCCGGGAGTGCTGCATTTTTTTTGTTTTGACATATGTATTAATGTGGCCTTCTCATAAAGTGAATACTGTAGAATTGTTCTCATAAGGTGAATAGTCAAACTAGTTTGACTTTTTTAAACATTCTCAATCGTGTCTGAGCTCCCACCTTTGAGATACAATGTGAGGATAATAAAGAAGTATGCTCAAAGGGTGATACACAACCTGCAATAGTGCCTAAATTACTTCAGTTGTATGCCTGTCAGTTCAGTTAGCTTAGCAATGAAGCTAACACCTCGGTTACCGAATTACGACACAACACGCGACTTCGCTCCCACCTGAAAGTATGGTCCCGTAAGGCTGCCGTAAACGTTTGGAGAGCCTCCAAGTGTTCGCGGCAGTGTTTTTCATTCAAAATACGCGCGATAGAGGTCGAAAAGTCGTCTTTGTCGCTATTAGCTGCCATGTTTTGTCGCATCACACGAGTAGGGCAAATGCGGAAGTAACTCTAAAATGCTATTGGTCGATATACAGCTGGGGGCGGAGTCTGACTATACCCTCGTGCTTTCTAGCGTTTCGATGTAAACAAATGTCAGAAAAGATCGCATGAACGCAGCAAATAGCATTTATTATTGTTTTAACCCTCTGTTAACTTCCCTTGGCTTATGCAGCGTTGAGTGGCGTGCAATTGTTGCCCACCCCTTCCATAATTCACCCGACTTCGCCTCCGACATATGAAATCCATTCACCGGAGTGCAATGTTTAAAATCTGCTGTCCAGATTTTCACCCCCTCGAGACAATATTGTGGGACAGTTGTTGCCACAGGACACGCATCTGGGATTTCCATGCAGTGCGGTCAAGTTTAGATCACAGGATTTCCCCCGCTATGCAAGCCCTAGCGTGTTTTGGTTGGCCATGTGGAGTACGACGGCGGTGGTCACAGTCAGACCAGTTGATTATATACGTGGCAAAGTATTCGCCCTCAAGCCATTTTTCATCTTTAACATGAGTTATTTACAGAGCAAAACATTTCCAGTATTGTATATCTGATTATTCATCCCTGCGAGCGGTATTAACTGGAAATATCCCCACCAAACTGAACGTTTGTTGAGGAGACTACCCCGTGTAAAGTTACAGGAAAAACAGGACATTCTGTGAGACTTGGATGACTTTAAAGCCTCGCTTACATTCACTGCAAGGCAGCCGATGGGAGGATGTGGTGACTTTTCCACGGGCGTAAAACATTGACCGCATTTAATGACAATTAGTCTTTAATAGTCATGGTTAATTGCAAAGTTGGATGGCGTACGCTTGAAATTCCATTGCTAAAATTATCATCGTACAAGTATTGTTTTACATTTGACAACATTGATTGAACTTTAATCGACACTGTCTTCATAACTTCAAGCTAACATGCTCAATAATTATCGCATGAAGAATGGAAAGAAATTTGGGCAACCCCATGGTGATAATTGCCTCCAACATTCCTCTTTTGCTACCCATAATTACATTTTTGTTGAAAATATGGAATGCGTTAAACAATTCCAGTAAGTGTAATTCACTTGGCCTTTTTTTAAATACAATTTTAATGCAGTTAATGGCTATCTGTACAATTTGGGCATACAATTTGAATCGGATTAGCCTTTTTCAGTCTCGCAGTGGAGACATTGACATTTCACAGCAGCAAATTTATGAAAATAAGAGGAAAGGAAAGAAAGAAGTAAAAAACAAAATACTGGAGCTGCTGTAAAGGCAGCCACTCATGGTGCCATCTTGACAACACAAAGACTAAAACAGTTATTCAATCTGAAGCACTTTCTGCACGCGCTTTGTTGCATGAAGCAGTTGATGAAAGAGGAAAGGATCAAAGTGTCCTTTTCACCAGTGGATCAGGGACGTCATGGTGGAATGTGCACATCTCCTACAAGCTAAATGTTGAACGCAAACAAGACGCTGCAGCAGCCATTGACTAAAAGAGATTGTTTCACATATCCAGTCCCACATACAGTAAATCCGCGACAGTCCAACAGCACCAACCTTTCCGCTAAACATAGCTGAGCTGTGAAAATGCTGCCCATAACAGGCGCAAAAAACCCACAATCGCCCTATAGCTGTCCAGCGATGACAGTCAAACCGCCACGCACCTCAAAACGGGAACTCGGAGATAAAAACGTTGATGACGACGATGTTGCGATGCGAGACGAATGCCGATTTCATGTAGTTTAAGGCCACCCGCAACTCAAGATCCCGGGGCCCGGCGACAGGTCTCACCTGGCGCACCACACCTGGAAAAATGACAGACAGGCAATTTAAGTATCTTTGACTTTGAATGTGTGTGGCTTTCCTGGTTCGGATTGGATTGAATTAGGTAGAGGAAAGGAAAGAAAGAAGTAGAAAAATAAAATACTGTTTTGTTGTATTTAAAGTTTAGTGAGCCTTTTGTTTTGGTCTTACCGATCACGTAACCCTGATATAAGCGCTTGACAACATCGTAGGCGTATTGGTAGTCCATCGTTAGCATTTCAAAGACCACATCGATGTCACCGTTAGCGTAATGAGCCGGCAATGACGTCCGCAAGATGGTGATTTCTACAGGAGGAAATGCAACGTTAAACAGCGCCGAATCGGGAAGATTTTAACCGCGGTTCGGTGTCACCTTCGGGTTGATGAACGTCGATGAAGGTGGGCAGGGAGATGACGGTGTAGGTGACGGTGTGAACGGGGTCTTTCATGCAGGTGAGGTTGTTGAGATGGCAGGCCTTGTGGCAACGTACGCTCATTGAGTCCTCGTAAACCGATCTGAGGGGTGGGGGGGAAAAAACAAAATAAGGTTACAGATTTGCACGAGAGGGTTAACAAGATGCCTGAATAGCCCCCATCAACCCAATTTCTAAACTCCATCTTTACAATAACACTTACTCGAATGAATACAGTGGGGCTTTCAAAATAAAACCACAAAAAAAAAAAGCACAGAGGGACCAAAATCGGGCCAGCAGGTGATTCCAAGTCGCTCATAAGCCGAGACGATTGCGGTCGGGTTGGCGAATGCCCCAAAAAAATCTATACTCATGTGATCCAGTGACATCATCAGCGCAAGGTCAACATTTAGTCAAATCATACACATCCGAAACAAGCCTGATTCCAAAAATAAGATTCCTAAAAACAGAGATACTGTAATTATTGTCATGTTGCATATTCAATGATTAATGTGGTATTTTGACAACCATCACCGCAGTTTCAGTTCCATTTATTTTTTATTATTTTTTTTTTCAATCAACCTCTCGCAGCGGAAAATAAAAAAGTGTCCGCTTGCGTTTATCCAGCTGAACGTTTTGCGCTTTGGTATCATTTACTGCAAATGAAGTGTTAATCACCTGACACCGACATTTAGAAGCACCATCCATCATAAGCGGTTCCACCGCTAATTGGGTCGCCTTGCTGATACTGGACGAGGCCATGAGGTACCCCAAAAATTTAAGTGGCGAGCTTATTTTTACTGCCGTTCGTTGCGGGCGACTGGAAAAAAAAAACCTTGAAAACGGGAATGTGGAGTAGAAGAAACAGGTAGTGTGTACGCGCGGGGAAATGAAAAGGTCATTTTCACATTAGACGCTTTAATTGGAAATACATAAAAAAGTACACAATGAGAAAATGCAATACAAATGTGGTTGAAAAGAGGCCGTCGATCGCCCTCTAACGGTTTGAAAACTATACTGCAGCTTTCAAATAAGACTGGTTCAAAATGTTTTTCAAAATAAAATAAAAAAAGCACCTTACCTGCTGATTTGACAATCAACTAAAAGCCAGCGGTGATTTGATTTGACTAATTTTGCTAGCTAACGGCCAATCGCGCTGATTAAATGTCGCCGACAGCCGACGCCATTTTGCATACTGCGATCTCGTTCAATCAAGTCGTATCTAAAAAAAGCACAAGGACAAAAAAAAATGGAAACAATTCTTAACAAAGCCTGCCGTTGATTTTTACTCTGACATAAAAGAGATAAGAAGACACAAAATGTCCTCCTTGATGCTAAAGTTCAATGGAAGAAAAGGAAAATGGAGGACGGGACTGTGTACGTCTTCTATACTGGTTCCTCCATCGAAGCCTGGTTGAGTAGCACCGGCGTAACAAATACGGCGACCTTAGCCACGTACAGGTGTGTCGTCCCGGAGCGCGTCAACCTCATCTCCAAGGTCAAAAAGAAATCCCGAGGGGCGGTGACGGTACGTCGCAGCGAGATCATTTCCCCGCGGACCTCAAAGTAGGCCCACTCGTCTCCGGAAGCTATGATCAGTTGCGTATGGTCGCCGGGTGTGGCTCGGGCGGGGCCCATCCGGAAGACGTCGACGGGAGCGGGTGTGTTGGCGGGGAGAGCCACGTTGTAGAAGTCGATTCTCAGGGGTAACGAGAAACATGACGCGGGATCCCGCGTGAACTCGCAGGTTACTCGTTCGCAACGGCTGGAAAAGGGAGAGATGAAAGGTTGATGGGGGTGATGGGGGGACACAAGTGGAGGACATTTTGTTTTTGTATTTTTTATCTTGTTTAATAATCACCGGATTTTATTGTTCCTCCCCCGATTTATCTCAATAACTAAAAATCACATTAAAAAATAATATACTGTATTTTTTTGTGACTTAAGTTCAAAGTAAATAGTTAATTAGTTTTGTAATGAATGGTATAAAAAAATGTTCCGTACACTGTGAGCAGTTTACAATTAAATCATGAGACACTCAATTATCATAAATTGCTTTAAATAAATATTTGCAAATGAGAATAAACAGTTTTATGAATTAAAATCACATTCATGAAATATTTATATATATATATACATACAGTAAAGTCTCGTTATATCGATATTCAAGGGTGTCCGAAAAAATATGGATATAACCGGGACTATCGATATATCCGATATCGATATAACGAGACTTTACTGTATATTTTCTTTTTTATTGTGACTCAAATTCAAAGTAAATATTGTTGAACAATTTCTGTAACAAATGAGAAAAAAATAATTAAAATATGTTCCATACACTACGAACAGTTTACAATTAAATCATGAGATACTCAATTATAATTAATCGTTTAAAATAAATATTATTCCAAATAAGAATAAATAATTTTTTAATGATGTACTACAAATCATATTCATTTAAAAAAATGATATTTTTAAATAGTAAAAAAAAAGTAAATATTGTTTTATTATTTTTTGGAGAAAAAAAAATGGAATGAAAATAAATAAAAATATGTTCCATACACTATGAACAGTTTACAAATAAATCATGAGATACTTCATTATAATTGATCATTTTAAACAAATATTTCCGAATGAGAATGAACTGTTTTATGATTAACCAAAAATCACATTCATTAACAAAATGTATATATATATTTTTATTTTTGTGACTCAATATGAAAGTAAATATGGTTTATTTTATTTGTAACAAATGGAAAAAAAATACATAAAATAGGTTCCATACCCTGCGAGTAGTTTACAATTAAATCATGAGATAATAATTAATCGCTTTAAATAAATATTTCCAAATGAGAATTAACTGTTCTGATGAAAAAAAAAGACATTTTTATTTGTAATTTAAATTCAATGTAAATATTTCATTATTTTTTGTAACGAATGGGAAATAAAATTGTTCCACAAACTATGAACAGTTTACAATTAAATCATGAGATACTCAATTATAATAAATCATTAAAAAAATATTTCCAAATAAGAATTAATTATTCTTTTATGATGAACTAAAAATCATTCATGAAAAAAATGTTTTTTTTGTGACTCAAATTAAAAGTAAATATTGTTTAATTATTGTTGTGACGAATGGGGGAAAAAATATATATATATGTTCCATACACTAAGAACACTTTACAATTAAATCATGAGATACTCAATTCTAATTAATCATTTTAAATAATAAATAATAATGAAATAAATTTCTGAATGACAATGAATTATTGTTTTATGATATATATATATATATATTTTTTTTTAGCTCATCTCTTCATTTGCCCTCCCTCACCCGACAGCAAATCCATAGAGAACGACGAAGCAAAACTCCCAACACGCAGAAAAGATGGCCGATTCCGACGCGTTCGTCGCTCACCTGTGTGCCGCTTGCCGGTAAAAAGGAGGACAATGAAACACCAAGCATCTGTATCCTCCATGGATATTGAAGCAGCTCTGCGACGCGCCGCATGAGTGACCTCCGCTCGCGCACTCGTCAATGTCTAAACATCAACATTGGTGATCATTTTTTTTGTGTCACATATTTTTACACCACCATGATTTTCACGTTCCGTGTGATGCATTACCTTGGCAGGCGCGGCCGTTGGAGGCCAGGGTGTAGCCCACCGGCGGGCAGGAGCAACGAAAGCTCCCCGGTGAGTTCAAGCAGCGGTAAGCGCACACTTGGCTACCGATCGGCAGCGCGCACTCGTCGATATCTGATGGTAAACACGGGGTTGTTGACGTAAATCGCCGGGAGCGGGTGAGGAAATACTCATGCACCTTCGCATGTTTTGCCGTCGCTGTCACTCAGCTGGTAACCACGATGACAGTAGCACTGGTAGGAGCCGTAGACGTTAGCGCACTCATGGCTGCAGGGGTTGGATTCACATTCGTTGACATCTGGAGCGGGTGGGGTATAAGGGGGGGGGTAGTGCAATCCAAAATTGGTGAGAATAAAAAAAACATTCTTGACAAATAATAAAAAGCTCACCTTTGCAACTTCTTTCGTCGGAGGAGAGTTGAAAGCCGCTGGAGCAGCTGCACTTGTAAGAGCCCTCTGTGTTTTCACACGTGTGAGCGCATAGCTTCCGGGGGTAATGTTTGCATTCGTTGATGTCTAGAAAGCGGACGAAAAACGCATTTATGCTTTTCGGGTACAGACGCTCCCTAACTTACGAACGAGATACGTTTCCGAACGGTCGTTTCGTAAGGTAAATTTGTTCATAAGTTGAATTTGTATGTAAGTTGAATGCGTTTGTAAGTTGAATTTGTTCGTAAGTTGCTTCAGTGCTATATTTTATATGGAATGCATGTTTATGGCTTGTATAAGTAACCTGTATTGGTTTGTACTGAAAAATAAACATTGAATAAAATATATGCTCTACAAAGATACATACATGTGCATCTGGAGAGAATACTACATGTGTTACTACAAAAATGTTCAGATTTACCGTTGTTCGTAACTCGAATGTTTGTAAGTAGGGGAGTGTCTGTACAGCTGTGTGGACAGTGGAGAGCTTATCATGTTATCAGGTGACACGGTGCAAGTGGTGTCCGATAATAGAGTGATATTTTCCTGATTATGATGATTTTTGTTCGCTTATAATGGGAGGATGCGTATGTGGATCTGCCGCGGCTTGGAATTGAAGTGGATTTACGTGTGACAGGAGATGGGAGACAAATTCTTTTTGTCAATGGAAGCTATAGCTTTGTGTTTGCTTT
The DNA here is from genome assembly GCF_051943395.1 of Hippocampus bargibanti. Lineage (NCBI taxonomy): Eukaryota > Metazoa > Chordata > Actinopteri > Syngnathiformes > Syngnathidae > Hippocampus > Hippocampus bargibanti. Next base: position 4,496,796 of record NC_142755.1, read on the forward strand.
CAACATTTAGATTGTAGCAGACCTGCACAATTCTCCGTGACATCCCTGATCCACTGGTGAAAAGGACACTTTAGTCCTCTAATCTTTCATCTAGAACTGCTTCATGAATGACTGTGTCTTTTGTGTTGTGTCAAATTATTTGTTATTTATTTATTTTTGTTCTTTTTCCTTCAAGATGTCGCAGTGACAGTGGCTGCCTTTACAGCAGCTCCTGTACTTTGTTTTTCTACTTCTTCCTGTCCTTTTCTCTTCCTTCTATAACTTTTCTGCTGTGAAATGTAAATCCACTCCACTGTGAGACGAATAAAGTCCAATCAAAATATATTTTTGTTGCGTTTTTTTTCCCCCCCTGGTTCAAATATTATTCTTACCTTCGCAGAGCCTGTGGATACTGTTGAAAACAAAGCCGCTCTTGCAGTTACAGCGGTATGTGCCCACCATGTTGACGCAGCCGTGGCCCTGACAGATATCCGTCTGGCACTCGTCGACATCTGGGGAAGAAATGACAAAATGGAGACCAAAGATGCCGTACCGATATTGCCGCCGACCCCGTAAGGCGAAGACGCGCACCTTCGCAGCGGGTGCCGTCTGCGTCCAAGTGGTAGCCTCGTTTGCACGTGATGGTTTTCCTGCGACAAAGGTACGAGCCCGCCGTGTTGAGGCAGGTGTAGCCGGGCTGGCACGGATTCGGGGGGGTCGCGCACTCGTCGATGTCTAAGTGAGAGGATGGAAAGGTCCATTTTGTGTCAGGTGCCTTATTTGTTTGTATATTGTAGCTGGTTATTTATTAGCTATATGGCTATCTAGCTAGTTAGCTAACTGTCTATCTGGATAGCTATTAGCTATCTGTTAGCTAGCTAGTGTTCTATCTATTTGATTAGCTATATGGCTATCTAGCTAGTTAGCTAACTGTCTATCTGGATAGCTATTAGCTATCTGTTAGCTAGCTAGCGTTCTATGTATTTGAGTTCCTTCCGAGTTGAGTGAATGCTGGCGCATGTGGCTGCCGCTGTTTACCTGCAGAAAAAAAACGATTTTGTGACTGTAAAGTGACCTTGAGAGTTTTGAAAGGCGCTTAGAAATGAAATGGATTATTATTATTGAATAAGCCGTTTTTTTGTGTTTTGTCGCCCTCCTGTGGCGACTACACATAGTCGCAATTTTCTTTTTATTGTATATTTTAATTTTTTCCCCACTTTGTGCAAAATATTTCAAGCAGAACAAATAGGTAAAAATATATGAGTGTCTTATTTGTTTGTATATTATGTTATTGAGTCCGTCGTTTTTTTGTATTTTGTCACTCTCCTGTGGCAACTACACATCGTCGCAATTTTAGTGTTATTTTTATTGTATTTTATTGTTTCCCCACTTTTTACAGCATATTTTAAGCAGAACAAATACAGTAAAGTCTCATTATATCGATAGTACTGCTTATTACGATACTATTTCTATGAACGCAAGGAGAAAATTTACATGCCGCAGGATCGGATATATCGATGGTCCGGTTATATCGATATTTTTTCCGACTCCCGAGAATATCGATATAACGACACTTTACTGTATGTAAAAATATAAAAAATATAGGTGCCTTATTTGTTTGTATATTATGTGATTGACTCAGTCGGTTTTAGTGTTTTGTCGCTGTGGCAACTACACGTAATCGCAATTGTATTGTAATTTTTACTGTATTTTAATTTTTTTTCCATTGTTTGCTGCATGCTAAAGTGACAAAATGGAAGTGACTGACATCAACGTCAAAAAAAGGTTTGGAGTGGCCCTAATTTAGTTACCGGCGCAGCTGCCGAAAGCGTCATGACTGAACCCTTTGGCGCACTTGTTCTTGAGGGAACATCGGAAAGAACCTTCGGTGTTGATGCACTCAAAGTCCACTCCGCAGTTGTCAATTTCCAAAGCGCATTCGTCAATATCTGGCGATATGAAAGAAGAGAATCCAAAGTTGCGCGAATTGCGTCACCGTTGCGTCACAACGATGTCGATTTTACCTTCGCAGTGGTTACTGCTGTCCGTGAGCTCGTAGCCAATGCCGCAGCTGCTTTCCCGTTGGCAGCGGAAGGAGCCTTCCGTGTTGATGCACGCTTGGCTTGCGATGCAATTATGGGCGCCGAGCAGACACTCGTTGATATCTGATATTGGAATCGAACACATTTGCCAAACAAACGGAAATAGAAGAAAAAGGTACGTCACGACTCACCCTGACAGGTCGTCCCGTCGCGTCCCAGGCGGTAACCGACGTAACAGGCGCACATGCCGTCCTCGATGCAACGCTGGGTGCAATTCATAACTGGAGAGTTTGGAGATGAGGATCAAAACGATCTTTAAAAGTGGATAAAAATCTCAATTAATAACATCTTATCAGATCCGAACCTGAACAGTTGTCCGGTGACAGGAGAGGCACGATGGTGAAATTGACTTGAGGCACGTTGAATGGAAGCACGGCGGTCATATTCACTGAAAAGAAAAAATGCGCAATCGATATCTTTGTCACCAAATCAATGTTCCATTTTTGTAAATATTTGGCCTTACTTTCAATGTTACACAGATAAGAAAGATAGCAGATGAGATCAACTGCATTTCGAGATTATTTACTGTATTTTTTTGTTTATGTATTAATTTATGTATTCATGTATTTATGTGTGTATTGACATACTATTTACATATGTATTTATTTACGCATTTACAAATTCCAGTATGTATGTATTTATTCATGTATGTATTTATTTAAGTATTTTTTTAAATATCTACTGTATTTCAGTATTTCAAGTATCTATTTCAGTATTTGATTTGAAGTATCTATTTCAGTATTTCAAGTATATATTTCAGTATTTCAAATATTTATTTCAGTATTTGAAGTATCTATTTCAGTATTTCAAGTATCCATTTCAGTTTTTCAAGTATCCATTTCAGTTTTTCAAGTATCCATTTCAGTTTTTCAAGTATCCATTTTAGTTTTTCAAGTATCCATTTCAGTTTTTCAAGTATCCATTTCAGTATTTCAAGTATCCATTTCAGTATTTCAAGTATCTATTTCAGTATTTGAAGTGTGTATTTCAGTATTTCAAGTATCTATTTCAGTATTTCAAGTACCCATTTCAGTTTTTCAAGTATCCATTTCAGTATTTGAAGTATCTATTTCAGTATTTCAAGTATCTATTTCAGTATTTCAAGTATCCATTTCAGTATTTGAAGTATCCATTTCAGTATTTGAAGTATCTATTTCAGTATTTCAAGTATCCATTTCAGTATTTGAAGTATCCATTTCAGTATTTGAAGTATCCATTTCAGTATTTCAAGTATCTATTTCAGTATTTGAAGTATCTATTTCAGTATTTCAGGTATTTATTTCAGTATTTCAGGTATCTATTTCAGTATTTCAAGAATCTATTTCAGTATTTCAAGTATCTATTTAAAAATTACAAGTATCCATTTCAAGTATTTATTTCAAGTATTTATTTCAGTATTTCTTTCAGTATTTGAGTATTTCTTTCAGTATTTCAATATTTATTTCAGAATGTATTTCAGTAATTATTTCAGTAATTATTTTAGAATTTCTTTCAGTATTTATGTCAGTATTTATTTTAGTATTTCTTTCAGCATTTCTTTCAATATTTGACTATTTCTTTCAGTATATCAGTGTTTCATTCAGTATTTCTTTCAGTATTTGTTTAAATATTTCAGTATTTATTTCAGTATTTCTTTGAGTATTTATTTCAGTATTTCAGTATTTATGTCAGTATTTATGTCAGTATTTCATAATATATTTCAGTACATATTTCCGTATTTAATTGAGAATCTATCCATCTTTAAAAAAGCGTGAATCACCTGCAGTGGAATTCAATCCCCCCGCAGCGTTATTAGCACAGCAGTTTCTGGCAACCTCCTCGCACCCCATCCCCAAGGCCATGTAACTCAAACCGCAGTCCGGGTCTTGTTCCGCCGACGCCATGCCCAACATGCAGCAGTCACAGCACCTCTAAACATACACAAATATGGGACTGCCATTCCAAAAATTAAATAATACAAATAATCGTGGGGTGTCACCTGAGCGATTTGGTTTTCCCAAGGCTTCCCGGGGAAAAAGTGCCTCTCGCAAGCTCCCTGCCAGTTGGCCGTGGAGGCGCCGTCATCGCAAAGCCGCCGCTCAGCCACGGCGACGCAGCATTGTTCCTGGGCCAGCCTGCAACAACAAACATGTCCACAATGTACTTCGAAAATAAAATAACATCATGAGATCCAAACCAACCTGCACGCGTGGTAGTGGGAGATGTAGGGGAGGTCGTCACAGTTGGTCAAGGTTCGAGCCCTCTCCTTGCCATCCTCGCAGCAGCCGTGGAGCGTGTGCGGGTGCGCCGATTCCATCGATTCTTCAACGTGGCCCACGGGGAACATAGTAGCAGTGTGATTACATTTGCTGGTTATCTATTTCATAAATCGCATGGAGGAAGGAAAAGAAGTGCTCTTACCGTAGCCGCGAGGAAACGCGAACATCACAAGAAAAAAGGTCCAAGGGGCCATCTGGTCGCCGGCTCGGTTCTAGTTAGGTGTGCGAAGGACGCGTCTTGCTTTGGGTAATTGTGGGAGTGTGTGCGTGGAAGGGTGTGTGTGTGTGTGTGTGTGTTTGTGGGTGCGTTGTTGTAACGAGGGGGGGTGGGGCTAGGAATGTGTGAACATGGCATCGACAAGAGTTCAGAAGCAAAAAAAAAAAGTGCATTGTCACTTTAAGGAGAAAAAAAATGTCAATCTTATCTGAAATTTAAATGCCATTTATTTTCCCATTGATAATTAAAGGGGATTTTATTTTGAAAATATTTTTTTCCTCCTTTTATAGATATTTTAGGTCTGATTTTTTTTTTTTAATCTAGCCTTGAATTTAAATGAACATAATTTTTATGTTTGATTGAAATATTAACGTCATCAAACCGGACCGGATTAGAATGGTAATACATTCATTCAACTACAGTAAAGTCTCGTTATATCGATATTCAAGGGAGTCCGAAAAAATATCGATATACTAAATATGGATATATCCGACCCTGTTTGCATGTAATTTTCTCCGTGCGTGCATAGAAATAGTATCGATATAACCGGGACTATCGATATATCCGATATCGATATAACGAGACTTTACTGTATTTACAATTAGATACATATATATATTTTTATGTATATTAATTACAAAAATATTTTTTTATCTGACCATCAATACTTTAAATTGTCCTTCCACTCATTGATAAATTTGAATATATTCACCGGTCAAACTTGAAACTAAAATTACATTGACATCCTTGTCACTGTCTTTTTAACGCATTCACTGCCATAATATGCAAAGATGTACCCACTCCAGTGCCAGGGTTTTTGTCATTGTCACTCGAATTCCAGAATATTGAGTTTTAGGATGACATAAACATTCAATGCAGCGTAAGAAACCTTAGACTTTCTTTTGTCAACAAAAAAAAAAAGTTATTTCCTAAATTATATGGGTTTGGAGTTATATGAGCGTGAAATGAGGGCAGATGTCCAAAATCCAATACAATACAGTGATACCTTGGCTTATGAACTTAATTGGTTCCCAGAAAGTGTGTGTAAGGCGAAAAGTGTGTATTACAAATATTAATGTCCCATAGGAAACCATTAAAATGAGAATAATCCGTTCCCAGGTCCCCATAAAACATAATTTTCTACTAAATAAGCCCTAAAACTACACAAAATATACCTTATTTTATGTATAATAAATATGCTATTGTATTGTAATAAAAGAATGAACTGTACTGTATAATAAAGTCGTTTTATTTACCTTTGTGATGGTAGTTGTCAATGGCTGGAACTCCTAAGTTAAATGGTTTTGGAGTTATATGAGCTTGAAATGAGGACAGATGTCCAAAATACAATGGTTTCTATAGCGCTAAGATGGAAAAAAAGTGAATGCTGCCCCCTTGTGGATGGGAAAAAAAACATTGCCAGAGGCCATGGCTTTATCGGCACTCAAGCATGAAAAAACAAGACCCAAAATAATTTGTCAATGGCGCTCTGGGTCATATTTTCAATTTCCGAATAAATTCATGAATGCCAGTGAATGAGTTAATACGTCCCGATGACTATTGTATCCGTATGAGCCGCTTCCTCATCAAATATTTATCTTTAGACAAAAAAAAAAAACAAGAACAAAACATTTCCTGACGCGTTAGCATCACGTTCACTCCGATCTTTTCAACCGCAAAGAGAGAAAATTGCGATGTACAAGGACATTCGCTGACAGGGATTCCCGTAGAATTATCGGCGGCTGATAATAAGAGGTGAGCGGCGTACATTACAGGGGCGGGGGAGGGGGGGGGCAAGGTTGCTGAGTGCTAAATAGTTTAATGAGCTCATAGGCGAGAATAAAAGATAACACGTTTTGTTTTGGTTTTTTTTTTTTCATGAAAAGAGATTCTTTAAAACGACACATTTGCATCTGTACAGAAACCACAGCAGCTCATAGCGTATGAAGTCAATGAATACATTACAGATATTAAGAACAAATTCCAAATTGCGCAAGAGTAAAATAAAGCGAGCCCCGAAAAAAAAATGGAGGATCGCGTCATGCATTTTTTGTTTTGACTGCCTTCTTTTTATCTTTCGCAGAGGTCACCGATTTGAAATTGTAACATGTCCGCCTTGCAGAAAGTGAAAAAGATGGCCGCCGAGACATTCCGGTGTGTATTCAATAACGTGCGATCGGTAGCGCGGCGCACAAAAGGTTCCTTTTGCAAACAAAACAAAGGATGCTGGCCGTCAGCCGTCTTTTTTCTCCGCCATCTCACCTGTTGCTTTGTCCTGCGTTTCTTCATCGGGTGCGATTTCTTCCACGCTTTCGGGAACGTCAGAAATTAGTTTGTTCGCCGGGGGGGGTTTCATCGTCTTTCGGGGAGCCGACGGGGACCTTGTCCGCAACCTCGGATGTTTTAACCTCATCAGGAGGAGACGTTTCGTCCTCCTGTTTGACTCTGTCCTCGGGCGGAGGCTGTCCTCTGTCATCAGTCGCCTCGGTTTCGTTCATGTCGGTCGCCTGCTCCTTTGTCGTTCGTTCGTCGATGGCGGTTTCTCCCGGCAGCGGCGCCGCTTCGGTTTCCCCCGGTGGGTTTTCAGCGGGACTAGCTGCCTTGTCGTCTAGCGTTGCAGGCTCTTTTTGTTGCTGTTCGTCATCGTCGTCGTCGATCTCGTCCTCCAGTGGCGGGATCATGCCTTCTTCTCTTTCGCCGGGAAATATTTTGTCAGGGTAGACCAGCCTCAGTTGCTCTTCAAAATAGTCTTCCAAGTACAAGCCGGCGCTGCCCACGTCTGTGGTCGCCTGCAATCAACAACAAAAAAAAGCATCAGACAGAAATAACCTTTTGTGGTTGCTAAGCTAACATGTTTCTATTTTGGCTAAACAATACATTCACTCCATTTACCTTGTAGTATTTAGCACAGTTCATAAATATGAGCCTGACGTCGGCGACAAACTCCTCTGGAGTGAGGTAGCGTGTGCCGTTGCAAGCCTTCCCCTCCAGCTTCTTCTTCACAAGGGATAAATCCATCGGGTTTGCGATCACCTCTTTGTATTTTTTGGATTCCTGCAGGAAAGAAAAAAAAATATTTCATTTTTTTTTTTAATGACTCGCTAGCATTATTCTCTGGAGGCGGGATCTTACGGAAGCGTGCTGGAAATGGGCGCTAAAGTCGTTACAGAAGAGGAATAGAAGTAGCCGCTCGCATGCCTGAAAATAAGGAACAATAAGAGGGGGTACAAAATAGTGGGCAGCTGCAGTCAAAAAAAAAAGGTCAACGACAATAAATACATAAATAAATAAAAATCTAATAAGATAGCTTGCAAGATAGCTTGCTCGTACGATAGTTATCTAGCTTGATAGCTAGCTGGCTCGATGGCTACCTCGATATCTAGCTAGCCCGCTAGTCAACTCGATAGATATCTAGCTCAATAGCTACCTCAAAATCTAACACGATAGCTAGCTCGATAAGTAGCTAATTCGATAGCTAGTTCGTTTGATGGCTATCTAGCTCGATAGCTATCTAGCTCGATAGCAAGCTGGCTCAATAGCTAGTTGGCTTGATAGCTACCTTGATAGCTCACTAGCTAGCTAGTTGCAAATTTCCCCATTGTGCGACTAATGAAGGCTTTGATTCTGATAAGTACGATAGTTCGATAGCTATCGATAGCTATCTAGCTTGATCGCAAGCTGGCTCGATAGCTACTTCGATAGCTACCTCGATAGCTAGCTAACTCAAGTTAGCTAGCTACCTCGATAGCTAGCTAACTCAAGTTAGCCAACCCGATAGCTAGATAGCTCGATAGCTAGCCAGTTGCAAATTTCTATTAAAGGCTTTCTGATTCTGATAGTTCGATAGCTATCTTGCTTGATAGCTAGAACTGGCTCGATAGCTTGATAGCTTGCTAGCTCGATTGCTACCTCGATACCTAGCTAACTCGATCATTAGCTAGCTCGGTATTTCGATAGCTCGATAGCTAGCTCGTTGCAAATTTCCCCATTGTGGGACTATTAAAGGCTTTCTGATTCCGATACTTCGATAGCTATCTAGTTTGATAGCTAGCTGGCTCAATAGCTAGCTGGCTTGATAGCTACCTCGATCGCTAGCTAACGCGATAGCTATCTGGCTCAATGATGCTAATAGAAATGTGCACCCTTTGATCCACAGCTGGGAGTCTTTCCGGCAGCTGCGTGTCCATCTTGTCGCATTCGTACTGCATCTCGGGTGAGACCAGGTCTCGGCAGAAGGAGCAGAACCACTCGCCGCTGATGAGGAAACGAGGATTAGCCGACAGGGTTTCATGTCGGAAAGGATGCGAGAAAGTTCAGGAAGGAAGACATTTGGAATTTGTCACCTGGGAGACTCGTTGAGCAAGGGATGTGGCAGGACAAGTGAAAAACTTTGGGACACTTGTCGCAGCACAGCAGCTCGCCTCCATTTTGGCAAACGGCGCACCAGTCCTCGTTAGGGTCATCTACAGCCGCGCCGCTCTTCTCGGACTCGGCGCCGGGTTGAGGACGCGGCTTGGTCGCCTGCGCCGAATCCATTTGGCGGGTGGAGTAAGGCGGGCCGATTTTGAGTTGCAGGGCTGGGCAGGCTCCCGTGCTGCTGTCGGGAAGGCTGGACTGCACCTAAAACATGAGAGTCCGCCATGCGGCTCGCAAAGAGGAAATACGGTAACGCTCAAAAATACGGACGCGTCCTTACAAAACGAACTTCATCCTCATCCTCCTGTTCGTCCTTGATGACGATGACGGGCCCGGGCGACGAGCGTTTACGTCGCTTGGCGGCGGGAGCGGATTGCGGCTCGCTGCTCGGCTTCCAGGTCGGCGCCGGCCTGCCGTGTCAAGATGGCGGACTAAGAGACGCCATTTTGAAGGCCACGTTCCAATTTGCTTTTTCGACGCGCTTGTTGATCGCTTACCCCGCACTTTGCTCGGAGAATGGCGGTTTGACCGTGGGTGAATTTTGTCGTCCTTGGAAAAAAAATGGGGGAGAAAAAGTGAGGATGGACCGCGGCGTGGCGTGGCATTTGTGGCGCGTTACAGGGTTAGCGTGTACCGAATTTGTCAGCATTTGTTGACGCGTGGCTTCTCGTTGAAGCCATGCTAAGGGGCGGGACGGCGCCACCGGCTTCACTCCTCTTCAAGTAGGAAAGCTCCGCCAGGTTCCGCTGAGGGAGATAAAAAAGAAATACATCAAAAACGGCTAAGTTGAGGGGGACATTGGGCTGTTTGGACCAACCTGGATGGGTGGTACTTGCGAAACCCCTCCAATGGACACAGGATGCGGGTAGCGAAAGGTACCCTGCGATACAGGCGGTTTTCAGCATGACTCGGGAGGGACTCCATCTTTGTTTCTGCGACGCTCACACTACTCGTGCACGTTTACAAACAGCTGATCATTTTTATCTCGCAGCGTAGGACCCATTGAGGAAGCCGATTTGGTTGATCGTTAGCTAGTTCGATAGCTGACTGGTTTGATAGCGAGCTGGTTTGACAGCTAGCTGGCTCAATAGCTAGTTTGATAGCTAGTTAGTTTGATAGCTAGCTAGTTCGATAGCTAGCCAGTTTGATAGCTACCTACTTCGATAGCTAGCTAGTTCAATAGCCAGCTAGCTTGAAAGATAGCTGGCAACTCGATAGCTAGCTGGCTGGCTTGATAGCTAGCTGGTTGGTTGGATAGCTAATTGGCTCGAATAGCTAGCTGGCTTGAATATCTAACTAGTTCAACAACTAGCTAGTTCAATAGCTAGCTGGCTCGATAGCTAGCTGGCTTGATAGGTCGCTGGCTCGATAGCTAGCAAACTTGATAGCTAACTGGATGGTTTGATAGCTAGCTGGCTCGAATGCTAGCTGGCTCGACAGTTAGCTGGCTGGATAGCTAGCTGGCTCGATAGCTAGCTGGCTCGAATGCTAGCTGGCTCGAATGCTAGCTGGCTCAATAGCTGTTTTGCATCGTCGTCACTCACCTGAGGAGATGGGAACCCGGTGCTCTGTAGCAACGAGGAGTTAGGACTCCTGGTGTTGACATGGGCGGTCCCGTATCGGCGTCCCAAGCCGCTGTGTCCCTGGGATGGCGAGGAGCCCCCCTGGATGGGTCGCGTCGGAGGCAGATGACCGGGCGGTCCGTGGGGTAAGGGCAGCCGGCTATTCTGGTACCAGGACCAATTGTTGGGCACCGCCTGCCTGTGGGGCTGCTGGGACATTTTGTCAACCTGAGACAGAGGATTTTGTCAAAGCAAACGGGCGAACGTTTCACGGGCTCGTGTTATCGAGACCGGGGGGACATTTTCCAACCTGCATTTGCAGCTGCGCTAGCGTGCTTTGGCGCTGTTGAGCGGATAGCGATAGCCCGCCGCTCGCCGGCTCTCCCCTTGTACCGCCCGAGACCTGGTTAGGCACGGACGCCTGCACGGAGTTTCTTTCAACCACCAGAGAACCTGGAGACCCCAAGTCCACCGTTAAATACAACTCAATTGGAACCGATAAAGCACTGGTCAGACCTCTGGCAATGATTTTTGCCTTCCGCAAGGTGGAAGCATTTGCCTTTTGTGCATGTTTAGCGCTTTGCTACAGCTTCAACTGTTAAAGTGCAATATGAATAAATATGTATGTTTTGTATTGTAATTTGTACAGCCGCCCCCATTTCAAGCTCAGATAACTCCAGACCCATATCATTTAGGAATTAACTATTTCTTTTCGGATGAAATAAGAGTCGAAGGTTTCTTACGCTGAATTGAATGCTTGTTCGGGTTTTGTTTTCTTCGTGCTTGGGTTCTCCTAAAGCGCTGGCCATGTCTTCTAGCAATATTTTCCCTTTCCACAAGCCGGCATCATTTGCGTTTTGTCCATGTTAGTGCTTTGTTACAACTTCAACTGTCGTTAAAGCGCTATATAAATGTATTGTATTGTGTACAGCCACCCCTATTTCAAGCTGAGATATCTCCAGACCCATATAACTTAGGAATTAACTATTTTTTTTCGGATGAAAGACGAGAGTCTAAGGTTTCTTACACTGAATGAAATGTTTATGTAGTCCTAAAACTCAATATTCTGTGGGTCCTGCAATTTGAGCGAAAGTGACAAAAACCCTGGCACTGGAGTGGACACATTTTTTTGCACACAATCTGGCAGTGAATTAGTTTTTCGCAATTCACACTCCAATTCATTTATTTCGTATCCTACCCCAGTAGAACTTTTTTGATGATCACGACCCCACAGTTGCAAGGGGTGAGACCACGACTCACCAAGGTCGACGTTAGAGGCCCAGAAACCCGAGCGACACTGGAAGCGAACGGAACTCTGAGGGATGATGGAGGGATTGCATCTGGCGCCCATTAAGTAGTGGATCTGGAATAAAATCTGTCAAATAGAAATTTGGGATGAATATGAATATTTGATACGTGGCGGATTATAATCCGGGTTGGTGCGGCGTTGTGGGGGCGATCACCAGTCTCTTGCAGTAGAGTAGCGCGGTGCCACTTTGGCTCGCCGTGGCCCATTTGGTGAAACTGATCACGTGATCGAGTTGCCGGCGCAGCAAATTGACGTCATCCTGCTGCTTTTTCAGGCCCAGCTCGTGATCTTTGGTCAGCGTCTGGCGAAACGACAACCAATTCATTCATCTCAACTATTCCCAAGCGCGAGGGATTCAAACCCACCTCCAGTTGGTTAGAGAGGACTTTTCCCTTCCGGTTGATCTCCATAATCAGGTTGCAAATGGACTTCTTTATTTCGTTGGTGACAGACTTTCGGTTTTCTTCAACTTGATGCAGTCTGGGAATTGGAACAAGATTTGTTCTGATGGAAACGAACGACATCAGACGTCGATAATTGTTTACCCATTGCTGATGCAGTTGGAGACATCTTCAATGGCCTTCCTTTTTTCTTGCAGCTGCAGCGTCATGTTCTGCAAATACTGTCTGTGGTTCCTGTACGCATCCTCCAAAAACTGATAGCTAGACATAAACAACACAGAAGCAAAGAATAATAATACAAATAAAGCTGACGTTTTTTCTTGTTAATATAAGCATATTCATACTTGTGATCCTTGTGTTTCAACAGTTGACAGTCTCGACAGGTGAGACGATCGCACGTCTCGCAAAAAAGCTTCAGCGGCTCCTGCTTGTGGACGTCACAAAACACGGGCTTCAGCGAGGAAACCGCCACCGCTTCTGCACGTAAGAAAGGGGTGTCAATTAAAAAAGAAAAGAAAATAAAAATAACACAAACGTCGAATTGCTCATGTCGTGCCTACCTGGCGACATTTCTTCCTTCTGCCGTATCGTGTGATCCCTGGTGAACTTGACCCTTTGGTGCGCCTCGATACAGGTCACACACAAGAACTCCACGCACTCTAAACAGTAGCCCGTTGCCTCCGTGTTGTCGTCACAGCTCAAACACACCTGACGGAAAAAAAGGGGGAATAATGCGAATATGATGTTGACGAGAAAGAGGACATCGCAACTTTAGCTATCCAACCTGGCTGTTTTTCTCCATGGTGCTGCTCGGCACCTCAGCCAAGTCTTTGACGAAGAAATTGTCCAACATGTCCCTTTCCCAGCATTCCTGTCGGCATACTGGACAGCGGATAGTCCCCACTGGATGAAGAGAGCATGTTCCAAGTCAGGCCTTTTTTTAAATAGAAATCCTCACTTAATGTAAAATCTGATAATCAAACGGATATCAAGGGCTTTTACACTTCAAAACACAGACTTTTCAGTGGCTAACCCTTCATGACTCACATTGTTTGTTATTTTCCATTTGTCCGAGGGGGTGGAGGGAGTGTTCTCTCCTGGGTTCGACTCCCCTGAAAGGTGCAGGTAAGCATCTCTTGCAGAACGAGTGAAGGCAAGGGAGCAGTTTGGGTTCACGGTTATGAAAGCTCAACTTGCAGATGGGGCATGTATCCATCAGTCCAAAGGCGCCTTGTGGTTTCGGTCTTTCTTCTTCGAGGGGTAAACTCTCTGCTTCGTTCTCCACGATGATGACAATGTCATCGCAGGCAGGAGAGTTGACGCTCGGATCCATTGCAATGACTTGTATTGATTATTCCAAACAGTCAGTCGATTGTAGCGTTAGGTGGGGAAACAAAAGGCCGCCCTAGTTTTTACCGTTACACTTCGGGACATGGCAAATATGACTCATACTTTTCATATTTTGTCATTTTTAATCATATGGTGGTCACGGTACGCCAGAACGGCAAAGTTATTCGTGAACGATTGTAAATGATTAGCAACTGTGAAGCTAGCATCGTTAGCAATGTAGCTTCCTCTTTGATGTACGTATTCAAATGGCAAAATCTAATATACCCGCGGGATTTATTATTCGAACTGTTTTAAAACGGACATTTATGGGTTGTCCAAATGAAATTTAAAACGGCATACGTTCAAATGAAGTACAGTATATATCTTTCGAAACGACGGTTCCTTGTGACCAAAACAGCCGATCGACCCAGAATGCACCGCGGCTCCTTAAAGCGCCAGCGTCCCTTATCGAATGGCAAATTTCATACGATACGACTTCCATTTCACTAACAAACCCTAAAAAATGGATGACTCGAGCCAAATAACGGGTATTGTGACAACGTTATGGTTCCACTTCCCATATTGACATTGTCGCTCTTTGGACATGGGTGGGGTTTCCCCCATTGTGACCAAAGGGCAGGCAAGCGCGGCTTGTTGCCAGATGCAAATATCAGATATTGCTGCGTGGAGCATTCGGCGCACACGCTGCAGCGGCTAAGAAACTCATTTCATCATTCATAATTTTGACAAAAACATGAACTGGACCGCCGAGAGTCACGCTGTCCCTCTTTGCGACGGGATGAGCATGCCCGTGATAGGACTGGGTACTTACGCAGATCCGCGCACGGTAAGAAACATTGCGCCACATCTGGTGATGATTAGTCAATAACTTCATATTATACTACTACTGGCAGACTTTTTTTCTCCCTTTGTTGTTCTCCCGTATAGACCCCGAAAGAAAGTGCATACCGTGCTGTAAAAGTAGCTATTGAAACAGGTTACAGACACATTGATGGTGCTTTGGTTTACTTTAACGAACACGAAGTGGGTCAAGCCATCCGGGATAAAATAGCTGATGGAACTGTAAAAAGAGAAGATATTTTCTACTGCGGAAAGGTTTGCATTGCATTTCGAACCGTTCTCTCTTTCTCCAACTACGCATGGATTCACGTTGCCCGTAAACATTGCATTGTTGTGCAGCTTTGGAATACCTTCCATCCGCCTGAACTCGTCCGACCTGCTCTGGAGAGAACTTTGAAGACCTTGCAACTGGAATATGTCGATCTCTACATTATTGAGCTGCCCATTGCATTTAAGGTATGCTGTGATTGATGCGACAAAAAATGTATTCGCTCTGAATATTGGTGATTTTTCTGCAGCCGGGAGATAACTTCTACCCAAAGGATGAGCACGGGAAGCACATTTATCATGAAACGGACCTGTGTGCTACTTGGGAGGTGAGAAGTACAGTGCAAGTACAAGTGATTACTAAACCATGTATTAACGATTAACAGGCAAGTGCATGACTATGAATCCTTCATATTTACTCAAACTCACTGATCCTTTTTTTTTTTAATTTGCATTTTCTTGCTTGCCTGTTCGACCGCTTAAAGGCTTTGGAAGCTTGCAAAGACGCCGGGTTAGCGAAATCTCTCGGGGTGTCCAACTTCAACAAGAGGCAGCTGGAGTTGATCCTCAACAAACCCGGACTGAAACATAAACCGGTTTCAAATCAGGTGCAAACATGTACAGGGAAGACATAACAAGTTTGATGACTGCACATCTGATCTCATTATACTCAACAAATAAATTACATAAAACTAGCAAACATGCCGCCGGGGCTAAATGCGCTAATAATGCTAATGTATGCTGATGAATGCAAAAAACAAAAAACAAAACTCACTTATCTTTTCAGGTGGAATGTCATCCGTATTACACTCAACCAAAGTTGCTGGAGTATTGCCGGCAGAAAGAAATCGTCATTGTGGGTTACAGCCCATTGGGGACTTGCAGGGATGCCTCCTGGTACTGCACCCAGCCCCGTTTAATTCATGTCTTTCTCAAGGAAAATACATAAAAAATACTTTTGTTTGAAATGAGATGGAGAAATGTTAATTTCGCGACAGGGTTAATTTAACTTGCCCGCCGCTATTGGAGGATGAGCTTCTGGTGTCTCTGGCGAAGAAGTACAACAAAACCGCAGCTCAGCTGGCCCTCAGGTTTAACGTGCAGAGGGGAGTCGTAGTCATTCCAAAGAGCTTCAGCCCAGCTCGCATTCGGGAGAATTTTCAGGTTGGTTTCATGACTCCGGCTGGAAAATTTTAAAAAGGAGAGACAAAATCCCGCATGGCATCGTCTGTGCAGATCTTTGACTTCTGCATCTCCGATGAGGATATGAAGGCCATTGAGGGGCTGAACAAGAACATTCGCTTTGTGGAACTTCTCATGTAAGGAAAAGTGCATGATTTGACATTGATTTTCCATGACCATATCATTCATATTCACCCCCCCCCCCCCCCACAGGTGGGCTGACCATCCGGAATATCCCTTCCATGATGATTACTAAACAGTGATTTTTAAAAAGTACATGTCAGCTCCTTCACAATCATGTCGCATGTGCTTTGGAATTTTATCGATGGACGCACTTTGGGTGATTTGATCTCAAGGGGGTCAGGCCAGTAAAATACATGGTTCAAAACGACGGGTGATATTTCGCAATCTCTCGTGTTTTAAAATATTTCGAAATGTGCAAAGGTGCCATTGCATTTTATACTCAGTAAGCTAACAAAACGTTATTTTAAATCTTTGCCAGTGCGACCTCTAGTGGACAAATGTCATGACTACAGTTATTTAGAAATGTTATATACGTATTTTAAGATATATTTGGAAACATATTTTACATATATTTTAAGTCTATTTTTATACCAAGTAGGCTTACTTTAATACAGACATCCCGACTAATTTCAAAATGTCGTTTTAAATCTTTGCCAGTGCGACCTCTCGTGGACAAAGCTCACGACTACAGTTACATAAAAAAAATACTTTTTTTAAAATGTTTTAAAAATATATTTTTAAACGTTTTTACATATTTTTAAATACAGTAAAGTGTCGTTACGATATTCTCCGGAGTCTGAAAAAATATTGAATAACCGGACTATCGATATATCCGATCCTGCGGCATGTAAATTTTCTCCTTGCGTTCATAGAAATAGTATCGTAATAAGCAGTACTATCGATATAACCAATATCGATATAACGAGACTTTACTGTATATATTATAAATCTATTTTTATAACAAGTAGGCTTACTTTAATACAGAAATCCTGAGTAACAGCTAATTTCAAAATCTAATGTTAAATCGTTACCAGTACGACCTCTAGTGGACATAACTCACGACAACAGCTACTTAAAAATGTTATTTTGTAAATGTATTTAAGTATATTTGTAAACATATTTTTAAATAGAGATATTTTAAATCTATTTATATTATCTATCTAATCTATTTATAAATCTATATTAGATCTATTTTCATACCAAGTCGGCTTACTTTAATACAGAAATCCTGAGTAACGACTACTGTAATTTCAAAATGTCGTTTTAAATCTTTGCCAGCGCGACCTCTAGTGGACAAAACTCACAACTACAGTTACTTCGACGTTTTATTTTATATGTTTTTTTTTTATTTATTTTTACATAGTTTAAAAATATATATGTATTTCAAATCTACTAATTTAGTTGGGATCTAGCTAGCTATATTTTTAAAAAATGGCCACCACTGAAAGATGCCAAGCACATAAAATGAAAGCCAATAGATACTGCTGTAACTATTATATTTTAACATATGTGCGATCGCACGAGAGAAAAGTGAAAATAAATGAAGCAACGCCACCACACGACGCACGCGTGATTCAGCGCCGCCATCAGTCACAAGTGACTGAAAAATAAGAGGAAGTCCTATGGACAGAACATGTCAGTAACAATGTGTACAAGGCTTCAGATGGCTACGTTTCAAGCGCGGCTGCGCTCGCCGACGTTCACGATGATGAGATGAGTACATAAGCAGTACATAAGAAAAATCAAAGTGAAACATCTTTGAACCACACTTAGTGCCTCCATGTTAGAATTCGGCGTGGAACGGGTAGTCCTTGTGCTTCACGGACCTATAAGGCCCAAAGAAAATACAACTGTGAATTAAAAAAATGCTGTAACAAACAAAGTGTGGAATACATTTGGGTACACTCACCAATTCATCGCACAGACTCTCCAATTCCGATTGAATCCCAAAATGGTCTTCATATCATCTGCGCTGAGTTGGAAGTCAAACACCTGCAAACGTTGCCATCAACGCGACATCGTGCGTAAAAATCACTCCCCCCACTCAACTTACCTGGAAGTTCTCCTGGATACGTTGAGGTGTGACCGATTTGGGAATCACAATCACATTCCTCTGGATATGGAAGCGGATCAGGACCTGATTGGAGACAAATGAATCTATATAAGCGTCCACCTGTAGCGTAACCGTAAACCAGGATCTGGTTGATCACCTGAGCAGAAGTTTTGTTGTGCTTCTTAGCGATAGCCTTGATGTTGGGATCCTCCAGAAGTGAAGGTTCATCCGGTTTGGCCCTGCAATGCTCATGATGTTCTAAAAACCGTCGAGGCAATTCATCTTTGAAGACAATTAAACCTACCAGGGTCTGTCGGGGGAGCCGAGGGGACTGTAGGCCGTCACGGCGATTCCCAGAGATTGGCAATAGTCGATCAGCTTTTCCTGACATAAGAATGGGTGGCACTCCACCTTCGGGCGCAGACGTACAAATTCAAGATTTCCATCAAGTTTAATTGAATATACGGTGAAGGTCAAGCTAACAGGGAGACGGTAAACAACAGACTAAGCTCATCAGGGGTGAACTCAGGCGAAGAAGAAAATCATGTTTTCCTCTTTTGGGAGGATAAGGGCATTAACCCTTTGTGGGTAGCGCTATTTTTTTATGGTGACTCTGCCATATTTACCAAAAAATAAAAAAAACTGCTTAATGTTTCATATTGTATGTACGTCGGTGTACCTGGTTATTGACAGGCTTATACTTGAGGCCCGGTTTGTTAATGAGTCTCTCAATCTGATCCCGGTTGAAATTGGAGATGCCGATAGCTTTGACCAAACCGGCGTCCACCAGGTCCTCCATCCCCTGGAACACAAAATATTAAATCATTCACTGCCAGATGACGTAGAAAAATGTGTCTGTTCCAGTGCTAGGGTTTTTGTCATTTTCATGTGCCGTACCAACAGAATATTGAGTTTTAGGACGACATAAACATTCAATTCAGCGTAAGAAACCTTAGACTATCTTCTTTTATCAGAAAAAAATGTTAATTCCTAAGTTATATGGGTCTGGAGTTATCTGAGGTTGAAATGGGGGCGGATGTACAAAATACAATACAATACATTACATATTGATTTATATAGCGCATTAACAACAGCTGAAGCTGTAACAAAGCGCTAACATGAACAAAAGGCAAATGCCGCCCCCCTCATGGAAGGGAAAAACATTAGCAGAGGTCTGACCAGCGCTTTATCGGCACCCCCGCGAGAAAAAACACAACCTGAACGAATTCGGGAATGGCGCTCCACCTCACACTTTTCAATTGCAAAATAACTTCAGGAATGGCAGCAAATGAGTTAAAAAAATATCTATAAATCCTCTACTCGAGGAGCTCCACAAGGCTCTGTACTCGATGCTCGATCTTTATTGCAGAATCCGCACTGTAGTGATCAAAACCCATTCTTTCCTCCAATCCTCATACTGCATGCATGCAAAATAGAATTTGATTGCAAACTTTTACATCACCTCCCATGTCTGCAGGTAGTCGGAATCATCAGCAATTGTTTCCTCGTTGCTGTCCAAAGGAAACGGATCGTCGCCAGCCTACAAAATCACAAAGAGATGATCTTAATTAAAAAAAAAAACTTTGCCGGAACAATAGTGGACGACACTCTTGGCATTTACCTGGAATCCCATCGGCCAGTGCACAAGATAGAGGTCAAGGTAAGATAGTTTGAGATCGCTAAGGGTCTTCTCACAAGCTTTACGAACCATCGACTTTTCATGGAAAGTGGACCACAGCTAATAGGCAAAAATTCTTAGTACGTTGTGATTCACCAATTTAGGATTTGGACTAAAATTTGACAAAACGACAACTGACCTTGCTAACAATGAAAAGATCTTCTCGTTTCACCACCCCGTCATTGATCATGGTCTGGATTCCTTCGCCCACCTCCACCTCGTTCTGGTAGATGAAAGCACCGTCGATGTGACGGTACCCCGCAGAAATCGCCGCTTTCACCGCCTCACATACTTTTCCTGGTGCAGACTAGGAAATAAAGACCGATTGAAAGGTTACTTTGTACATGCGGTTAAAAAAAGTAAATCATTTACATTCATTTCCCCATTGTGGGACTATTAAAGGCTTTCTGATTTGGATTTTTTTCAAAATAAAGGATTACCTAGATGCTAATCCAAAATGCTCTGAATTTTAGGTTTTCTTTTGGGCAATTGCCAAGTAAGTAGAGTCCACCACGGGCGCATTTTATCAACATTTTGCCCTTACAGTACACACCAAACACACTAGAGGAGGAATTGTTGGCTTCCATCCATCAAATAAAGCGAATAAGTGAATAGGGTACGATAAATTCATTGCATACAATGTAAATAAACACAACAAACACCAGTTTGCACAAACGAGTGCCACCTCTTGACAGCTCTCTCACCGAGACATTTTGATTAGCATTAGCCACGGTTAGCTTTTAATACCGCATCGTTTTGAGTCCACCCAGGATGAAAATGTCTCTCGTTGAGTTCACTTACGACGCGTTATGCAACCCCCTGACGCCCAATGTTATCTTTAGATTGCAACCTCTGTGCCTTTTCGTGCACCCACTCCACCTCCAGTTACACCCAGATCAACAAAATCGTAACTTTCCACTTGCAACACTCACTCTCCACGTCCCAAGCCCGATGATGGGCATGACTGCACCGGTGATGAGCTTGACTGATGTTGCCATTGCTTCCACAGGACTTAACGAATGTTTCACTTAATGCCGAAGTGCACAACAAGTGGGCTCCGTCAGTCAAGCGTGTTTTTTTTTTATTGGTAACGGTAAGCCAGCATCGTCGATTGATTAGTCATGCCTTGCCGGTTGCCCCAGGCGTGAACACAAACGATGCAGCGATTCCGCGATTTCATGCACGAGTCCCATTACACACATGCAGGATATGATATCTTACATTATAATATTATAAATAACATATTTTAACGATGTGAAATATTTCGAAATTATGTTAATGATCTGAGAATGATTTAGCACGCCTGGACATTTTTACACACTTTTGTGTTTCGCCACAAGAGGGAGACAGTTCACCCAAACTTGCTTTGGGTCGTATAATAATAATAAATAATAATAACAACAACAACAACAACAACAACAATAATAATAATACCAATAACAACAACAACAATAATAATAATAATAATAATTCATTTAAACCCAGATTATCATGAAAAAACCCAAATACAATTAATAACACATCCTTGGACGTGTGTACTTCTTTGCGTGATCAAATGAGTATTTTTTGGTGTAGAAAATAGTAATAAATGCTCAATCCAACACATTATGTCACTCAAGTAAAAATGACATAGTACTGTGAAATTAAAATAATGCACTGCATTGAAAACAAAAAGTTATGTATTATGCATGCAGAATATACAATGGGTTTTTTTTTGTCCGCAAATATATTTTAAGAGACTTGTGACATTCGTCACACACTTCCTCTTAAACTGCCATGTTTGAAGCTCAGAGTCCAAGTCAAAGTTATGCATAATTATTATGAATAATAATGACAGCAACATGAGTACTATTTATACATCTTAGCGGATGTTTGTGAAATATAAAAATGCTTAAAAAAACCATTTCGTGTACTACTTAAAGTCACCGTGGGATGTGGCTGAATGCTAATAATTGCTGTGTATTATCACAGTCGCCTTATCAAAACTAGGCTGCTCAACGGGGACTTTGTTTTGAGTCGCCACAGCCCACGAGTGATCAGATCAAACCTTATAGTTCTTTACCCGAGCCACTAAGAGCCGCGGAGGAAAGTACTACACGTATTTGGGGACAACAAAGGGAAAAGGTTGCAGGAACCAGTCGTGGTGTGTACCTCACAACATCTCCTCTGATCTTCTCGCCCGGTTGGATGTCTGCTTCTCGGTTTTTGCGCCTCTGATCTCACTTCAGACAGCTTGCAAAAGCCTCAAAGTGGCCTCAGAATCAAACGTGGTCACACGGTGCTTTTATAAAAAAAAAAAAAAAGGACCAAAACGCAACGGACACTGTTTTGTGCAGGGCCAAGCATCTATTAGAAGAAAAGGACAAGAGTAGGTGAGGAAGGGGGGGTGGGGGTGGGCGGCTGAGATAGCCACATATTTGAACACGCTGTGCGAAACCAAGTGGCTCTCTAAAAGAGTTTGCACAAAAGTCACCTCACCTTTTTTTTTATTTTAATGACGCAAACTGCGACGTGATAGACGCGAGGGGTCGACAAAACACAATGAAAGACGTGCGAGAGGGCTTTGACCTTCACAAAGGGAGCTTCTGTTGTCATCCGCTCGTGTTGGGCAGCTTCTAGCTGAGGCTTTAGCTCACGAACCTTTCACTTTACGGACATTAAATTCGCAACCATATAATCGTGACAGACAAACTAGTACTCGGCAGACAAACCAAACCACACGGAGCGCCACGGTGGCTGACAGACTCGTTTTCGTCACCTCCTTTCTCTGGGTGCAGACCTGGTTTGTTATTGAGTGGAGTACTTTTGCTATTATGGGACCGAAAAAGACCCAACCACAGGCTAGTGTTAAGCCGAAGAGGACACAAAAATGAAACAAAGGTAGGGGACAGTGTGAGTGAGGGTATTATCGCTGAAAAAGCACGGCGACTTCACTCGGATATCATCAAGAGGCAACCTAAAAGTTTGTCATCCATTGACAACTACAATCACAAAGGTAACTAAAACGACTTTATTATACAGTACAGTTTATTTCTTTAATAACAATACAATAACATATTTATTATACATAAAATAAGGTATATTTTGTGTCGTTTTAAAGCTTATTTAGTAGAAAATTAGGCTGTATGGGGAGCTGAGAACGGATTATTCTCATTTTAATGGTTTCTTATGGGAAATAAATATTTGGAAGATGAACTTTTTTTCTTTTTTGTCTTTTGGGGGAGTGCGGGGGAAGCGAGGCATCCTCTTTAAGGCCCTTCACGCAGAGTTTGGGTCTTGAGTGATCACTTGTCTCTCTCAGGCGGAAAACAACTCATTGAGTGCTTTTGAATTTGCATGTGCACCGACGGGCACTCTCACAATTTTGTTGGGGGGGGTGAGACATATCCATTCGGCCTTCTCCATTTTGGACACTCATCAACCTTAACTGGAGTGTGAACAAACATCATTGTGGTCGTTATGCAGATAACGACGCCCTTTTGCGCTAAGGAGTCACCCCCCCCCCCCAAATAAAAACACAAGTTGAGCAGCCGTAATCAGCCATGCGGCAAATTTCAAAGTCAAGCCTTTAATTTTAGTTTCAAGCGCTAGCGCTTTGAAGGCTTTTAAGTAGCGTCGCGTGGCGTTTGGAAAGCAATAATCAAACCAGGGACAGTGGGAAATGATCACCTCCAACATATGATGGATACAAAAACTCAGAGAAAAAAATTCAAAATGGTTTCCACCATAATGCAAGCGTTCATATGAACAAATGTATATCTGATGACGCTCCCCGTCATGACTTAGCGATAATGAAGGAGACTCAATTCGAAATATGGGTCAGCTGATGCAATCGGATCCTCTTTAGCGCCCAGCAAAAGATGCCCAACCAAAAAAAAAAAAAAGAGGAAACTGGCATTGCTTTAAAAATGCCTGTACCCTTTCACTTGCCCATACTTCGAGGAATCACCAAACGTAAACAGTAGCTCATCCAGAGAGAAAGAGTGAAGGAGCAAAGCATCCAGCCAAGCTACAGGTAACTTTGTTTTAATCTAACTGAAATAATGCTATATAATATATATAATAATGTGCCTGTATGTGGATCACACTGTTGAAATGCATCAGATTAGTTTACCTACTTAACCTGGAATAACAATAACAATAACAATAAAAATAACAATAACAACAACAACAATGATAATAATAATAATAATAATAATACATTCCATTTATAAGCGCCTTTCAAAACTCTTAAGGTCACTTTACAGTCACATGATAAGTTTTTTTCTTTGGTTGAGCAGCGGCAGCTACACGCGCCAGCGTTCACTCAAACCGGAACTCACTTAAATCGATAGAGAGCTAGCTAGCTAATAGATAGCTATCGGGATAGCTAACTAGCTATATACTGTATCTAATAGATAGCTAATAGATAGCTAATAGATATATATCGATAGCTAGCTAGCTAGATCGATATATAGATAATAGATAACTAGCTAGCTAACTAGCTAGAAATAGTGCTTTGTTTTCAATGAACAAATCGCGACTTTAATGTTCATCCTATAATGTTTAAAATAGCTAACAGATAGCTTTGGAGATAGCCAGCAATATAGCTAGCTAGATATCTATATAGCTAATCACTAGCTAGTGAGTCTGCTATCATAGTGTGAATTTCAGCTAGCTACATATACATAATAGATAGCCAACAGATAGATTTTGAGATAGCTATCTATCTAGCTAATAGATAGCTAATAGGTAGCTAACGATAGCTATATAGATATATAGATAACTAACTGGATAGCTAACTAGCCTGAAATAGTGCTTTGTTTCCAATAAACAAATCGCGACTTTAATTTTCATCCTACAATGTTTAAAATGGCTAACTAAATGTACTTATTTCCTTCACTGTCTATTGTACATAATAGATAGCTAATAGATAGCTTTTGAGATAACTAGTAATATAGCTAGCTAGATATCTATATAGCTAATCGCTAGCTAGCGAGCCTGCTATCATAGTGTGAATTTCAGCTAGCTATATATTGTACATAATAGATGGCCAATAGATAGCTTTTGAGATAGCTAGCTATCTAGTTAGCTAAATAGATATATAGCTAAGAGATAGCTAGCTAGCCAGCTTTCATAGTGTGAATTTTAGACGTCTGAAAATGTATCCCGACAATTGTAAATGTTAAAACGGATCAATATTTTCAGTACAATGGCAAATTTGTATTTGTGGCGAATGCTAAGTGAAGTGAAGCGCTTCTGAACAGGTGTGTTTAAAAGGAAATACAAGACGTTTTATTTATTTTTGTTAATAATACTGCTAATACGAATAATTCTAATTATTTTACTAGAATATTGCACCTTGGCAACAAAATGTAGTTTGTCTTCAACTATATGAAGCGATATCCTCAAGCCGCATAGTATGTGAAATTATCAAGGTTATTTAGTGGGGGAGTGAAAAATGCTTTGCGTGAAATACAAGATGTTTATCTACGCCGATGACTTCCATGCTAGCATCCCAATGTCACGTTTCATGCTTTTGGTTCATGGCTTGACTGACAAGAACCTCAAATGACTCCATCTTAGCGTGTATGCATTTGTGGGGGTGGGCAGTGGGGGTGTCGGGATGACACAGCAGAAAAAAAAAAATCTTCCCCCGCAAAAGGTCCACATGCTAGGCTACTTCCTCATATTGAGTCAGCTGATTGGATTGACAACATGGCGAAGGAACTTCTCCAATATGGGGGGTAGGGGGGTGCATTGTCAACACAAACACACACACATGAGAGAGGGTGGCGGTGAGGAAACATCACCAGGATGATTCAGCACAATTGTGTCCCATTTTCAAAATAAAAAACAAAGACTTGATAAGAACGTGCGGCAAAATAAATCGAGGAGAAAGACTTTCAAGGTCAAGCGCAACCCACGCGTACCCAAATAGTAACGGCGATTCAAAAGCAAAGCCATTTTTTCCCCGAACAGAAGCGCACCATAAATTTTGTATAAAAACAGCATTTAACTTATTCACTGCCAGATGATGTGCAAAAAATATTATTATTATTATTATTATTATTATTATTAGAAGTAGTAGTAGTAGTAGTGATAGTAGCAGTAGTAGCAGCAGTAGTAGTATTAATACTATTAGTATTTTTAGTATTTACAGTATTTATAGTATTTTTTTTATTTTTCGCCATTTTTGTATTTTTAGTACATTTAGTATTGTTAGTATTGTTGGTATTTTTTGTATTTATTCATTCATTTTTTTTGTATATTTAGTATATAATGTATATTTAATATTTTCTGTATTTTTAGTATTATTCGTATTATTAGTATTTTTTGTAGTATTTTTGTAGTATTTTTTTTAGTATTTTTAGTATATCTAGTGTTTCTAGTACTTCTAGTATTTTTAGTATTTTATAGTATTTTATAGTCTTAATATTTTTAGTATTATTAACTAATTCACTGCCAGACAATATGCAAAAAATGTGTCCACTCCAGTGCCAGGGTTTTTGTCATTGTCACTTGAATTCCAGGACCCACTGAATATTGAGTTTTGAGACCACATAAACATTCAATACAGCGTTAGAAACATTAGAGTCTTTTCTTTTATCAATTAATTCCTAAATTATATGGGTCTGGAGTTATCTGAGATTGAAATGGGGATGGCTGTCCAAAACACAACGCAAAGCATACATATTGGTTGATATAGTGCTTTAACAACAAGCTGAAGCTGGAACAAAGCGCAAACATGGCCAAAAGGGAAACGCTGCCCACTTGTGGAAAAGAAAAAATATATATCCAGAGGCCATGGCCAGCACTTTATCGACACCCAAGCATGAAAAAAAAAAAAAAAACCAGAACAAATTCGGGATTAGCGCTCTACGTCATAATTTCAATTCCTGAATACATTTGTGAATGGCAGTGAATGAGTCAATGACATGTGGGCATATAGCGTATTAGCGTACTAGCTTTAGCATATTAGCATACCAGCTAGCATGTCCCAAATAACCAGCACCATAAATGTCACGATCATTTCAGGTTGATGAAAAGTCAATCAAGGGATTGTGTTACATTTAACCCGCTGTCCATTTTCAGAAATGTTCCCATCATGCCCGGACGAGCAGCAGATGATCAGACTGCGAGATGCCCGACTGGGTTTGTGGAACCCTGGAACGCAGCCGCGTAGCTTGCTGCAGTTCTGGGGCTACCGGCCTCGCTGTCCCTATAATGGCGCCTATGGCGGTCTGCAATCATCTGCTCTGTACTGCTCTCCAAACGCATGGAAGGTAGGTAAAAAAAAAAAGAAAGAAGTAGAAACAAAATGGCGGCAGGGTGATGGTGCACCTGATAATATCGCTAAAAACCAGCAAAGCTGTGATTTTTATTTCCTTTTTTGCATGCATTCGGTGTAGATACGGGCAACCGTGCATAATGTCGGCCATTTGGGAATAAAAAGCAAGAGATAGTCTCTATTTTGCGGCTTTGATGCAAAATTAAACGTGGCTGGGATAAGAGAAAAAGCGCCAAATGACTCCCAGACTGACCCTCGGCGAGTAAGGAATCCAAGATGAAGATCCAGACGGATGATATCAATCGGATTTGTAAAAAAAGGAGGAAGTGAAAACATGCCAACGTGAGATGGCCGACTGATAGACTTCAAAGTTTAAGAGTTACGCGATGCCTTTCTGCTTCTGCGGGAGGTTTTTCATGTGCTAAAGTTGCTGCGGCTAGCTGTGTGTTTGTGGGAGAGGATAGGCAAGACTCGTGAGAATACGCACCGGGTGCGACGCAACTGCTTGAACATGGAAACCTAGCTTGGTTGGGGGAGGCCCTCGAATGGCACCTCCACCTGTGCGATTAAACTAAAGTACATCTAAACAATTTGATTACCCCCCCCCCCACCCCTCAAGTATAGTTTAATCAAATTTGCGACCATATCGTTCAAACGCTCGGCAAGCAAAAGCGAGATTAAAAATGAAACAGCAACATGCTACCGAGTAGGCATGCTGAATTTATATATACTTCACCATGTATTGATATGAGTAGAAATAACCCAGGACTGACTCTCTACCTTTTGGACCCTGTGATGGGTTAGCAATTTTATGCAATTTGGGTTATTTTTGACCCTGTTGTTTTAAAAGTATCTAAATATTAATTTATTTGTTTTTGTTGTTATTTTTTTTTGTATTGTAACTTTTTTGTTTTTATTTGAAGTTTTATTTGTCTTTTTACAAATATTTACACATATTTTTATTTTTATTTATATATTTTGTTATTTGTGTTTGTTTTTGTTGGTGGTGGTATTATTTTTATTTGTAATTTTGGTTTTGTTGTTTTATTTTTCCTTTTGTTATTTTTGTTGTTGGTTTTGTTGGTTTTATTTTTCCTTTTTTTATTTTTGTTGTTTTTTTGTTGTAGTTTTTATTTGTATTTTTATTTTTGTTGTTATTGTTGGTTTTGTTTTTATTTTCTTATTTGTAGTTTTATATTTTGTTGTTGTTGTAGTTGTTTTTATTGTTATTTATTTTTATTGTTTGTTTTGTTGTTGGTTTTATTTTTATTGTTGTTGTAATTGTCATTTTTATTTTTCCTTGTAATTTATTTTAATTTAAATTTTTGTTTGTTTTATTTTTATTTTTGTAGTTTTTTTGTAGTTTTTATTTGTGTTTGTTTTTATTTTTATTTTTGTTGTTGGTTTGTTGGTTTTATATTTTATTG
This sequence comes from Hippocampus bargibanti, assembly GCF_051943395.1. Classification (NCBI taxonomy): domain Eukaryota; kingdom Metazoa; phylum Chordata; class Actinopteri; order Syngnathiformes; family Syngnathidae; genus Hippocampus; species Hippocampus bargibanti. The sequence continues at coordinate 4,525,131 of NC_142755.1, forward strand.
TTTTTGCAGTTTTTATTGTTATTTATTTTTATTGTTGGTTTTGTCGTTGGTTTTATTTTTATTATTGTTGTAATTTTCATTTTTATTTTTCCTTGTAATTTATCTTTATTTTAATTTTTGTTGGTTTTATTGTGACTTTTATTTTTATTATTATATTTATATATTATATTTTTTTACTTGTAGTTTTATTTTTAGTTTAATTTTAATTGTAAATGTTATTTATTTATTTGTTTGTTTGGGTTTTTTTTTTAATTTCAATGCATACTTCTTACTACCAAAGGCAAAAATCAGCTAAAAAAAAAGATACCCATCAGTAAAACATTTTTCATGCCGCCATGTTGCGCTGTCACTTTGAGGTCTAAAAAACCCCCACCAGTAAACGTAGTTGCAACGCTAGGGACAAGCACCGGTTTGTTGCGTTCCGATCTGCGGTCGAGCCTGTAAGTCACGGCGGCTCGCCGCCATGTCATCGACTGCCGTGGGACAAACCGAGGTTTCTGCAACGATTCAACCGTGTCGTGCACGTAACCGCACGACAAGACGCAGCAGTAATCCCACGCAAAGAGGCGCTCTATGCCACTTTTTTCAACCCCCACCCCCTCTAAAAAAAATGCCGGTCATTCCTGACCCTCAACTATCTGGCGTGCGCAGCATACTGTCAATTGAATTAGCTAATGAAATCAAGCTTCCATCCCTAAATTGTCTTCTGAGTTGCTGACCCGAGTTCCCGAGAAGGGGGAACAACGGTCCATTCTCAGCTTGAAGCGCACCTCTATAAAAAGTAACGTCTAAATAAAGACACGCAATGGAATTAGTATCTGATGCAAAACAAACGCCACAGTTTTCTTTCCTGTAAGTAAAAATGACAAAATCCCCCACGCCCCTCAAAACAAACAAACACTAATTGGCTGACACACACATCAACACACGAAACATATCATAATCCCTTGTGGTTGGTGGACCTTGGAAAGGGGGGTGGCGTCTATCAGTGGGGGCGATTCGAGGCCACCAAGCTAGCTATTCACAGGGTCCACATACACGGGGAGACCACCGGGATGGAAAACCGTTGTGAATTGTCGGCTTGAGACTGCGAACGACACCCATGGGAAGAATGTTGGAACGTTTATACAAAATGGAAGGTCAAATCCAAAATGGCGGAAAATGATATTCAAGGGCTAAAAAGCACAAATACGAAAGAAGGACAAAATGGATGCCAACGGCTCAAGAATGTAACACTCCAAAGACGTCAAAAATGGATGCGTTCCATCCGTCGAGCGCCGTCCAGGGTGGCCGTGGCCAAAGCTTCCCCATCTTTTGTTAGCTTAGCACGGTTGAAGCAGGTGTCTACGACCAAATTCCATGGCCGTTTCAAAAACTCCCGGCCCGTACCGGCATCCTTTAATCCTATTAGGTCTAATTGAGTGAACTCGACAGTCTTTTGCAGTTAAACTATGTTCGCAGACTAATAGGATTGAGAGGGGAGGGGCCCGACGGGGATGATGCGTGGGGAGTCCGAAATAGTGGCGGCGAACCTAATGGACATTACGCAACAGGGACCAGATTGAGGCTCCATGCTGGTTTAGGAGTTCAGTGTTTTCGAGGGGTGGTGTCAGGGATGCGGAAGTGGCCCCGGGATTGAGCCTTGAGGGACGCCCGTGACAGTATACTTTAAAGGACACAACTGACGCCTCCAGACAAGTTGTGTCCATAATTTGTAAAATCACTTCAAATGACTTCTACTGAGCGTATTTTACAAAGATTCCACGGCATATAGCTATATTTTACGTTTTAAGACTCGCGATGAATATTCAGGATGTCTTGTTTTCGAGTTGATGACGATGCTTGACGTGACGTCACGTCTGGAACACCCCTGACCGAGAAAGCGACACACAATGCATTTTGGGTACTTTGTTTGATCTGAAAACTTTGTGTTGATGGCGAAATTAGAAGGAAAACAGCCCATTTCCAACGGAGCTTGGGCGCCATCTTGTGCATTTTCTGGGACGCTACATTGCAGTCCAGATGCCTCAAAATGAGACGGAAGGACTTCTTTAATCGATTGCAAACACGTATGCTTTCCTCTTCAGAACTATTTGAATCATATTCATAACTGGATGAGTAACAAGAAAGCATCTTCTCCGAATCTGAAGGCATTATTTTGATTTTAATAGCGAGGCAAGACGTCCTGGCGTGACGTCACGAACAAGGGGGCGGGACCTTCTGAAACTGAAACTTTCTGAAGTAATTTTGAAGTAGTTTTGGGACACTAAGTCATTTTTATTGGTGTTTTACATTTGACTAAAAATATCAATCTGTGTGTTTTGGGTATTTTAGATGCTATAAAACGTTTTTCAGATGTCAGTTAGGAAACAAAAAATTGGTATCGGTTGTCCTTTAAGGCTTCTTAAAGATTTCGGAAGACAAAAATGGGGAGTAATGAGATCTTCTGACCTTATTTGGGCTTCCTTAGTAGCAGCAAATGACAGTGAGTCCGGCATAGGTGGTGCTATAACCACATCCAATTGACTGATAGTGAGAAACTGTGCAGAATCGGGATGGATTATCTCATTTTGCGGTCGCAATCGGAAGTCAGGCACGGTGCAAAATAAATAAAGGAATAACAAAATAAACAAAGGAAGTCTTTTGACTGAACAGGACTAATTGCTCCAAAATCAAAGCACGCATCAATAAACGACAACAAACATCTTCCATGCAGCGGATGAGATGAAGGGACTCAAACCGTGAACCGCCGTCTATCTCCTAATCACATCACACAAGACATCACAGACCAAAATTTTTTTTTTTCCTAACGCGATTAGGCAATATTGAATTTCCCTTTTGTTTCCTGCTCGCCCGTTTTGAGATGAAATACGGTAAAGCGCAGCTAGCAGTTGACAAAAGGTCAAACGTCGCCCGTGTGACTCGCAGTCATCCACGTTTGCCCTCAACTGAGAAATGCGTTGCCAATAGCCCGTTACAACTGGCTCAGACCGTGAAAAATCCACAGGCACAAAACTCGCCTCTGTTGTTCTGGGAAACCCGGGGTGGGGGGGGGGTGATGCGGGACGGAGGCCATGAAAAATTAGCCGGTGCCAAAATCGAACATGTGTAGCAAAATGCATGTAGCAAAAGTTGTGCAATCAGAATCAGAATTATAGAATAAGAATCATCTTGATTGGCCAAGTATGTAAAACACACAAGGAATTTGTCTCCGGTAGAACACGCTGCACTAGTATCATCATAAAAAAAATGTAAAAAGGCACTATTCGGTTGTGTTGGAAAAGGTGGTGGGCAGGGTGCGGAGGGTTCAATCACCAGCAAATACAATGAGATGGGCAAAAATCCCAGCGCATCATTTTCAATGCGACGTCATCCAGCCAATTGTCAGATCCGGACGAACTCCCCCCCCCCCGACCCACCCCCCTCTCGTGCCATCCTCGCCAAACAAGAGACAGCGTGACCCCGCCCTGACCCCACTCGGAATAATGAATGAATAACAGAAAGGGGATAAAGACAAAAGGCGTAAAGTGGTCTGCCTGAGCGCCGGCGCTCTGGGCGTAATACATCCAAGAATGCCGTTAATTGGCCCGGCGGCTTTCATTCCTTGCCCGATTTCTTTCAATTCATTGACTCAAAATAATGGGTTCAGGTTCATTATCAACAGGTCAGAAACTCTGGGAGTACCCCCCCCCCTCCCCCACAAAAAAAAAATCTACGGCCCGGCCTTGCCAATCAGAACAGGCCGGCGAATGCGGACACGCAAGGACGGCTCGACCGGGCCGCGTTTATCCACGCTGTCGTTTCACGAGCTAGCAAGCGACGGCGGTGCACGTTTTGGGCTGAGGCTAGCTACTTCCTGACACGATGCTGGAATATAACTGGTACGGGCAGGTAGGTGGGTGACCGCGACATGTCGACTCCTCCGCTGTTTACGCGTCATGGTTTGAGTGAGTGCTGAAAGCTCGCAGCGAGCGACGGACGCAGAGACGGCTAGCCGCGAGGATGCTAACGCTAGCTTTTGGACGGTTTGTTGTTTTTATAATTTGACAGCAGGATGTTAAACTTGACAAGGATTTTTTTTCCCATTCCATGGGGATTTTAATCAAATTTATTTCCATCTTAAAGTATCTCAACCTAATCTACAAATAATACTGATCATGATCGATGTTCAAAAAAATGTGTCCACTCCAGTGCCAGGGTTTTTGTCATTGTCACTCAAATTGCAAGACCTACAGAATATTGAGTTTTAAGACTACACAAACATTCAATACAGCGTTAGAAACCTTAGACTCTCTTCTTTCATCAAAAAAAGAGTTATTTCCTAAGTTATATGGGTCTGAAGTTATCTGAGCTTGAAATGGGGGCAGATGTACAAAATACAATACAATACATACATATTGATTTATATAATGCTTTAACAACAGCTATAGCTGAAACAAAGCGCTAACATGGACAAAAGATAAATGCTGCTCCCTCGTGGAAGGGAAAAACATTACTAGAGGTCTGACCAGCGCTTGATTGGCGCCCAAACATGAAAAAACTAAATCGGGAATGGCGCTCCACGTCATTCATGCTTTTCATTTCTTGAATAAATTTGGGAATTGATTATAAATAAATAAATAAAATACATACATACATAAATACATATATAAATACATATATAAATACATAAATATATACATAAATAAATACCTAAATATATACATAAATAAATACATAAATAAATAAGTAAATAAAAAAACTGGACAAAGGCATTAATTTTTTTAAGTGTGATAAATCATGTAAAAAATACAGATTAGACACGTAAATTATAATAAATAAATAAATAAATCCTAAAAAATAATTCATAATCAATAATAAATAACCAATAAAAAACAAATAATAATAAATAAATAATAAATAAACATTAATTAATTAATATACGAATACACGAGTACACGGATACATGAATACATAAATACACGAGTGAATGAATGAATAAAAATGAATGAATGAATGAATGAATGAATGAATGAATAGATTAGACGTAAAAAATAATAAAACGTGGAGATTTTTGAATGTTTCATTTCGAACCAATTCCCAAATTGAATTGACATTGATTTGTAGTTGATAACACGTTGTCGGGCAATATCTAGTTTAATATCTAGTACACGTTTTGACGTTGAATAGTTTTGCTACGCTAATCGTTTGAAGAATTGCATTGACTTGTTCTTACTTTTTTTTGGGGGGGGGCTCTTCTAACCCGCCCCCACTAACTTGGCACAACTCTGCACGCCGGGCCCACGTGATGTGTTCAAACATCCAAAGTATGTCGGCGTGTTTAATTGCAGCACATGCAAGGTTTCCCATACCTGGGTGAGCCACGTCAAGCAATTAATACCCTGAAACGCCGCTTTTAAGTCGGGCTTTTGGTCTGCCGGGCTCCCCCGTTGTGATGAAAAAGATCGGCGTCGTCTCACGTTAACCTCGCGTAGGGTGTAAGCGCAGATGAAGAGATAAGACGGCGGCAAAGCCCATCAAGAGCGCGGGCGGAGACGAGCATCAAGGCAGGACAGATGAGAAGGAGGCGGCGGAGTGAAGTGCGCAAATATGTAAATGGACGCAGATGTTTTTTTTTTCTTTCAGAAAGTTTGAGGTTACTTCGGATTGTTTTCTCAGCTATGGTTGAAATAGCAAAAATCGCAATCATTCCTATTTGACACAATGGCTGATTGTGTTGTAGTGTGCATGCCAGGCCACTAGATGGCAGTGTCTTTGTTATTACACATCATTAACTTTACGCTAACTCAGATAACAATTCACTGCCATTCACAATTTTATTCGGAGAATTGAAAATATAACGTAGAGTGCCATTCACAAATTTGTTCAGATTTTGTTTTTTTCATGCTTAGGTGCCGATAAAGCGCTAGCCATGGCCTCTGGCAATGAATGAGTTAAATAGAGCCAAAAAGTAATAAGCGAAATTGCTCGCAATCCGTTGTATCAGCCACAAATAAATTTAAGTGAAATCAGAAGATAAAAAAGGAGAATTTCAAACGTCTGGGTGAAAAAACATGAAACTACTTTTTAGTGACCAAATGCAAACAAGAAAATACTACTAGTACTACTACTACTACTACTAGTACTACTACGACTACTACTATTAACTCATTCACTGCCATTCACAAATTTATTGGGGAAATTGACAATATAACATAGAGTGCCATTCCCGAATTTGTTCGGGTTTTACTTTTCAAGCTTGGGTGCTGATAAAGCGCTGGCCATGGCCTCTGGCAGTGAATGAGTTAAATAGAGCCAAAAAGTAATAAGCGGAATATCCCGCAATGAGTTGTATTAGACAAAAATAAATGAAAATAAAACAGGTGAACATTTCAAACGTCTGGCTTAAAAAATATGAAACTACTTTTCAGTGACCAAATGCAAAAAAAAAGAAAATACTACTACTACTACTAGTACTACTACTACGACGATTACTACTATTAACTCATTCACTGCCTTTCACAAATTCAGGTATTCGGGAAATTGAAAATATGACGGAGAGCGTAATTCCCGAATTTGTTCGGGTTTTGTTTTTTCATGCTTGGGTGCCGATAAAGCGCTGGCCATGGCCACTGGCAGTGACTGAGTTAAATACAGCTCAAAACTAATAAGCGGAATTCCTCGCAAGCAGTTGTATTAGCCAAAAATAAATTAAAGTAAAATAAAATAGTGAAATAAAGCTACTTGTCAGTGACTAAATGCCTAAAAAATACTACTACTACTACAACAACAACAACTACTACTACTACCACTACTACTGCTGCTGCTACTCTGACTACTTTTACCCCTTTTCCCATGTTAGCGCTTTCTTATAGCTTCAGCTGTTGTTAAAGCGCTACATAAACCAATATACAGTGATACCTCAGCTTACGAACTTAATTGGTTCCCAGAAAGTGTGTGTAAGGCAAAAAGTGTGTCGTCCAAACATTAATTTCCCATAGGAAATCATTAAAAATGAGAATAATCCGTTTCCAGGTCCCACATAAAACAATTTTCTACTAAATAAGTCTATAATAAGTCTATAATAAAGGTGCTATTGTATTGTAATTAAAGAAAGAAACTGTACTGTATACTAAAAGTCGTTTTATTTACCTTTGTGATTGTCGATGTCGTATCACTGTATATGTATTGCTTTGTATTTTGAACAGCTGCCCTCATTTCAAGCTCATATAACTCCAGACCCATATCATGTAGGAATAAAAGCTTGTTCCCGCTCGCGTACAAGAAGCGCGGCGGCGGGCCGGGCGGCGCTACGGACAAGCCGTTCTTTGTATCCACGGAACAAACCGTACGATATTAGTTCGGGTAAGGTCAAAGCTTGATCTCATTTTCTGCTTAGTTCTCATTAAAAAGCAATTGCATTATTTCATTTTCCGCAATTGAGTTAAAAGTGGAGTGAGGAGTTTTTTGGGGACGGGGCGTGGAGGTCGGGCGCGGGGGGGGCGTTGAAATCGACATCAGCCTGCCAAAAAAAGCTTTTGAACAGTGCCTTCACAAATGCGGTTAGGGTGAGCAGGACCCTTTTTTGATGTCGCATTAAGCTTCAAAGTTAAGACGTTGATGGGAATTATTATCAATTTTTTTGGGTTTCAAATATTCAAAGATGGCGCGGCGTCATAATCAAAAAAGTCTTGATGCGCTTCTGATTTTGCTCTGAAGACTTCCCCCCGTTCTACTTTAGATTTAGTGCAATTGCCTACGATCACGTTGTCGTATTATATCAAGATTGTGACCACTTTCATATCGTCGTTAGCATTAGCATCGCTAACCGTTGACGATGTTAGCATGGGATTCATGCTGGCAGAACTACATCTCCAATGCTGTAGTATAAGCATCCTACTGGTTAGCATAGGTGTGCTAGCACGTAGCACGTGTGCACGTGCACGCCTCTTCACAACGCGGAGTTCTTGCGAGAACGGCCGCCTAATTGATTTAGCTGCAAAAATTGTATTATTCCATTTGACTAATCGGATCAACTCTGTGCCGCACGCATCTTCAAGCTAGCCCTTTCTCGCCCGTGTTTATTTTGGGGATCTTTAGCGGAACAATCGGAGGTGCGCGATCGTTCAGTCGTTAGTTTTATGCTCGTTTAAGATTTTTTTTTTACATGTACGCTAGCATTTCACCTTAGCAAAAATGACCAAAAGTGCGATCCTAGCTGTCTGCTTAGCCTGGAAAAAAAAAACAAACAAACTTCCTCCTTTAATCCGTGAAACAATATTGCCCCTGTCAGATCCTCCGTTACGGTCTGATTTGTTGAGGAAATGACATTAAACGGACAGACAAAAGATATTTTTGTTCCCCGGCTGAGCAGTAGAGGATTTCAGTTTATTTTAAACACCGGCGGCTAGTTTTGAATCCGACGGGGCTGTGGCCTAGCATGAATTCGTGCAGGTAACGACGTTCAACATACACCTTTTGTTATCCCTTAAAGGACATCACGAGAATCAAAATGTCTTCCCGGTTCATTTCCCAAAATGTGACAAAATTCCGAGTGACGATGACTCGACAATCCCGTTAGCATTCTCCCGATTGACATATTAGCCATAAGCGCGTAACAGTCCCCACCCCGCATGTAATCCGGCGAAAACGCCGGCGATATTTAATTCATACGGGCATCATTAAAAGTGTAGCGTGTCCATTACGCATTCCTTTTCGAGCGCTGATAAAACAGTTCTCAGATGTGCTAGCCCGCACTTTGATGCCGAGGCCTCAGAAGGCCGTGACGAGGGGGCGCCTGATGTTTTAAACATAGGCGCGCTAGCCGGGCTTGCTAACAAAGGTGAGCGCACGCTAACGACTGGTGATTTTTTTTCCAGCGGGCGCCATAACATGGACGAAATGAGTAATCATTTAGTGATTGCTCATGTTTGGATGGCTAATAAAAGCTAAAAGGGAAGTTCAACAGACGACGGGGTGGAAGGGCTAGCTAACGCTAACAACTAAAATCCTGCCTTTCGTTTCCGGCAAGAAATCGGCCTCCCTCCGAGAAAACGTGAGCTAGCGTCAGGCGCCTAGCGGCGATCACGTGGACGCGCCGTGCAAACACGAGCCTCAGATGGCGACCAAACATTCCTTTGGTCACGGCGGCTTGAAGTAATGCCGCCGTGGACGCGCGTTGACGCTTTAATGAGCTTCTCCGTCAGTGGAACATGTGGAGCAAAAGTAGGTAAAAAGCCGCTAACTGTTTGGAAGTATTGTGGAAAAATGGGGGGTTTGGGAGGGGGTGTGGGGGGTCAACCAGGGAAGCGGCTGTCATGGAGATAAGCTGACAGAATGTGCTGAATTTTCTACAGGAAGGAAAAGCATAGCCATGTGCGCGCAGAAGCAACGTATTAGCATCTCGCTAGCATGCACGCTGTCGCCTGTTCTGCTTCTGTCAGGTTTTTTTTTCTGCCCGCGCAGAGGAAGAAGCGGCCCGTCGAGCTCCCCCAAAAATAAGCTGATGTGTCATGCCTTGGTTTCCTCGTTGATATTTCTGCAAAAGCTCAGGAAGGGAGACTACGGGCCGGCGTCGTCTACTTCTTCCTCTTCACTCTCGCGCGCTAAACCCCTAAAAGATCCCGAGATTTGCGCTTTATCAACACCACGGGCGCCATGAGTCGACGTTGTGTGGTCAAAGTGGTCACTTTGACGGAGATTCAGCTGTTGCAGGTAGGACAGCGCAAATGCACGGGGGAAAGGGGATGGGGGGGGGTGAAATAACTCACCCACACCTTAGGTCGAAACGACACCGCGCGTACCCGCGTCAGTAAGCGTCAACAATGCCTAACTCAACAAACATCAACTGTACGGAAACATCTGAAGCTCCCGCGGCTCAGGTCCCAAACTCAAGGCCCGGGGGCCAGATCGGCACCAAGAAATTTGCACATCCTTCAATGTATGTATGTGTGTATACATGTGTGGATATGTGTATGCATGTGTGTATGCGTGTATGCATGTATGCATGTATGCATGTACGCGTGTATGCATGAATTTATGTGCGTATGTGTGTATGTATGTGTATAAGTATGGATGTATGTACAGTATGTGTCTCTTTATAGTATGTGTCTCTGTACAGTATGTGTCTATGTATGCATATATGTACAGTATGTATGTATGTATGTATGTATGTATGTATGTATGTATGTATGTATGTATGTATGTATCAGAATCAGAATCAGAATCATCTTTATTGCCAAGTATGGAGAACACACAAGGAATTGTGTGCATGTATGTATGTATGTATGCATGTATGCATGTATGTATGTATGTATGTATGCATGTATGTACAGTATGTATGTACAGCAGCTTCTTTATTTTGTTTTTCTACTTCTTCCTTTCCTTTCCTCTTCCTTTCAGCACTTTGCTGCTGTGAAATGTCAATTTCTGCACTGCGAGGCTCATAAAGGCTAATCCAATTCCAATGTATGTATTTTAATGTGTGCATTTGTGTATGAACGTAGGTACATATTCATTTATTTATCTACTTCCGAAACAGTTATCTATAACGCACAGCAATTTAGGTAAGCTTTGGCCACATTTCTACTCCAACTATATTACTGCTCCGCCTCAATCATCTTAATGTCGACAAGTTGCCCGGAATGTTCATGCTTTATTAAGAGAGAACAAACGATGAATGGGTATTATTTATGTATTTATTTTTTGGGTCGGCAATGGTGCTCGAAATCACTTCAATGACCAAGGCGAAGGTTCATTGATTGGCTGCTTGACGATGCGGTTGTGTTTTGCGTTTGGTTCGCTCAATGCGGCTAATGCTAAGTATCTTTTTTTTTCGTCATTTTTTTTTTTTGCAACGCCGATGCGGTTGGAAGCGACCTTCTGAGGGCAATAAAAACAACGATGTTGTCTGCCGCTCGTGATAGGACAAACACGTGTGGACGGACACTCCCTTGCCTTAACTGGTTTATTCACGCCGCGAGCACATCGGCCCGTCTTTCATAAGCAGCTGGATTTTTTATTTATTTATTTATTTATTTATTTATTTTTCTGAAGTGAAACGAGAACTTGAGCAAGACTGAAACTTTGTTGCACAACCGCTTTTTTGAGGTGGAGGGGGGCTACTATCAGTATGTGCGTTGGCCTTTGAGAGCAGCAGTGACTTGATTTCACCTCAGTCCACGCAATGGCTGGATGGACAAAGAGTCAATAGGTCCTCCCCAGTTTCAAACGTCTGGCTGAAAAAAAATACTCCTACTACTACTACTAGTACTACTACTACTGCTACTACTATTGCTACTGCTACGACTACCATTAACTCAGTCACTGGTCATGGCTTCTGGCAGTGAATGAGTTAAATAGAGCCCAGAATTAATAAGCGGAATTCTCCGCAATCAGTTGTATTAGCCAAAAATAAATTACAGTAAAATAAAACAATAAAATAAGAAGGTGAACATTGTCACACTCCAAAAACATGCATGGCAGGCAGATTGACCACTCCAAATTGTCCCTAGGTGTGAGTGTGACTGTTGTACGTCTTTGTGTGGCCTGCGATTGGCTGGCAACCAATTCAGGGTGTCCCCCGCCTCGTGCCCGAAGACAGCTGAGATAGGCTCCAGCAACCCCCGCGACCCTAATGAGGAATAAGCGGTATGGAAAATGAGGTGAGATGAGATACTAAAAATACTAAATATACTAAAAATACTAAATATACTAAATATACAAAAAATACAAAAGTGCAAAAAAAGCAAAAAATACTAAATATACTATAAATATTAACAATACTAACAATACAAAAAATACGAAAAATACTAAAAAAATATTATAAATACTATAAATACTATAAATATTAAATACTATAAATACTACTAAAATACTAATACTACTACGACTATTGCTACTACTACTGCTACTATCACTACTACCACCACTAATAATAATAATAAAATAATACTAATAATACTAAAAAATAAAAAAATACAAATAATACTAATAATACTAATAGTACTAAAAATACAACAATTACAAAAAATACTAAATATACAAAACAAAATACAAAAAATACTACAAATACTAAATATACTAAAAATACACAAAATATGAAAAATAAAAAAAGCAAAAAATACTAAAAATACTAAAAATACTATAAATACTAACAATACAAATAATACAAAAAGTACAAACAAAAAACAAAAAAAAAAATACTATAAAGACTCTAAATACTACAAATACTAAAATACTACTACCATTACTACTATTGCTGCTACTACTACCACCACTAATAATAATAATAATAATAATAATAATAATGAGAATGAGAATAATAATAAAAATATTATAATAAAATACCCCACCCCCCAAAAAAAATCTATGGACCCCGAAACGCACGTCAGAGACTGACGTCAGTCTATAAGGTAACGCCTACAAACAAATCCAAACAGTGCCCCGATTGTTGCAGCAGGTGCCATCCACAGCTCAGCATCCCCCAAGAGAAACACTCAAGTGTCTCAAACCAAACAATTGGCCCGGGGAGGGGGGTAAGAGGGAAAGGGGGTGAAAAAAATTCCCAAACTCAGGCCAAGGATGGATTGAATTCTTCTCCCATTGCTGTCCCTGTGAGCGTGTGTGCATGTATGCATGCAAGCGTGCGTTTATGTATGTGTGTGTGTGTGTGTGTGTGTGTGTGTGTGTGTGTAGGGCCATTGATAATCTCCTGGCATGGCCTCTTCACACTTACATAAACGCGCCATTGTGGAGTTGAGTTTCAGTGACTGAAGCGCCGTAACCTCTCCAATCTAATCAGATTCCTTTAAGTGGATAACAAGCGCATCTCCCGTCATTTTACAGTAGTGAAAAATGGCAACGGCAAAACCAGAACAGGGAGCTCACACACACACATTCGCACACACACACATACGATTGAGGACGCTTGAGGACGTGAGGTGAAGGCCCCGTTAATTAAAAAAAATAAATTAATCACCCCCTACCCCCACAAAAAAGTCAATCAAATGCTTTCTTTGACTTCCGAAAACTTAAACTTCTCGTCTGTGCGGCGATTTAAGGAACTCTGTTTTTAGGCCGGTGAGGAACAAAAAACAAAAAAAAAGTTCTACAAAAAGGGTCATCTGTGTTAATATCACCAATGGATGTTTTTTTTTCTCTCTTTTTTATTATACTTTTAATCGTGGTGAATAAAAATATTTACGAGAGAAGACTGGAGCGGTATTATCCGAATTGTTGATGATTTATGGGATGGCGAACAAACAACCCTTTTTTTTCTCAGAGTAGATGCAGCACTGCATTTCGTCGCTAAACAAAAACAAAACTACTAAAAATACTAAATATACCAAAAATCCGAAAAATACAAAAAAGACATAAATACTACTACTACTACTCATGATACTAATACTGCTACTACTACTAATTATACTAATACTACTACTACTACTACTACTACTACTACTAATAATAATAATAATAATACATTTCATTTATAAGCGCCTTTCCAAACTCTCAAGGACACTTTACAGTCACATAATTTTTGGGTGAGCAGCGGCAGCCATTCGCGCCAGTGTTCACTCTACCCGGGAGTGGAATGGGATGAAAACTGAAATAAAAGAACTTGAAAAGTAAGATATTTGTAGATAATTTTTCCCTGACAGACAATAAAACAATAATACGGCGACTTCAATCTAATGAACAGCAAACGTTTCATTCATCGGAACGATCGGACTGCCATTTGACCAGTCAAAAGGTCAATGCAGATTCTTGTAATTGATTAGCCGCCAGCTTCCGTCATGGAAAAATTTAGACTCATTGAAACAAAAGGAGTTCAAGACAGTTCACAGATTTTTTTTCCCACCTTTAAATGGACAACGACAAACTGACAAACAGTAGTGTCGATGTTTTCAAAAGCGCCGCTAACAACTCGCGCGAGATGCCATTGTTTAAAAATAGCCGAACGACCACATTGCGCTAACACTGAGCGGCATTGTCGGGGGAATCGACCGACACATTTCGGGTGAAATCCGACATCTGGAAATAGTCGTATAGTAGTATGATAGACCCCCCCCCCCACGCCTCACCCGCCGCTACCGAATGGTTCTATTGACGCCGGAACCGATCGTACTGCATTGATAGCGGCGAGCCATGTTTAAAAACGGCACGAGTTGAGTTATTTAAAACCCCCCCTAGCTGGAGAACAAGGTTCATTTTGTGTCTCCGCAACCTCTGGGTGAATGCAGAAGAGGATCTCGGGAGCGACGGCGATTGGTCGCCGTGGGTGAAAGGGGCGGTCCCGGCGAATTAGCGAAAGACGCTAAAGGCAGACGTCCCGCGGTGATCAAACCGCGGGTGATTCGACAGGCGGTTGTTTGAAGTGATCTTCGTGCTTGGCGACGTGAGGGTCTGCCTCTCGGCTTGGGGCCTAATGAGTTCATTTAGGGCCCTTTAGAATGAAAGACCCCCTCGGACCCCTTTAGCTAAGGGACGGCGAGTCGACACGGGAGCGGCGACGGGACTTGGATTCTCAGATATTTCGCTGCTCGGCGTCAACAAATTGTGATTTGAAGATTTTTGTTGTTGTTGGAGAATGCCACACTTATCTGACTGCGGCTACTACGCGATGCGGGATGCGAGCAGAGCTTCCAATGTAAGACCCTCACAAAATGGGGTGGGTGGGGGGCACTTTTATGCTATATAGGTAACATCCGACTCACGACCGGCTCGACTTACGACCATGACCTCCAGACCCTATTTAAATAAAAAAATATATACACCTGGCACCGCAATGCGCTAGCAGGCCGGCAACGCGTACAACAATTTTGGCCAACCAGGCAGCGTCTCACACTCGCACAGCAATCGACCACGTGATGGCACCAGAGGGGGGGAGGGGGGGTTGCTGGTCATTTAGCCTCCGAGTCTCTATCCAACATTTTGAATGTATTTCGACTTACGACCATTTTGACTTACGACCGTTTCGTCGGAACGGAACTCCGTCATAAGTCGGATGTTAGCTGTATATCGACCGCCACTTTTGCTTCTTGAAACGAGAAAATGGTACAGATTGTCTCTCAATTTTCATTCGGTTGGGTATCAACAACCCCTACCCTCAGCTTGACCCGCCCACCAATTGTTTTAATGGACTTTAAAAAAGTCAATTTACAAGAAAATGCAGCAGCAAAAAACAGAAATGACCGAACCGTGACTCACGAATAGTTCTGCATCGCGAATGAGATCATCTATTTCGCATTTGCTGCGACTTTGACATCCTGTAACACCCCCCCCCCCCCTGTCACTCCCCTACAGGTCCAGAGCCAGCTGGAAAACAGCAAATTCCACCTCCACCAAAGCCAACAGGTCAAACAATACCTGACGCTAGGCTCCAAGTTAGCCTCGTCGACGGCCCACCCCCACGGGCCTACCGTGCCCGTTATGCGCAACGTCGACGGCGGCGGTGGCGACCCCAACAGTCCCGACGCCTTGATGGCCATGACCAACCACGACGGTGAGGTAAGCGATGAAAAACGAAAGCGACGGGGAAGTGAAAATGGCCGCCAGTGATTGTCCGTGACGCATTTTACCATCGGCAACATTGACTGATTTATTTCCTGTATATGATCCATGTTAGCGCTTTGTTATCGCTTCAGCTGTTGTTCAAGCGCTACGTTAATCAATATGTATTGCGGCGATTGCACAGCAGCGATGACTCGCCGTCCCTCCCGCATTCTTTCAATGAGATAAAGGCTTGTTTTCGGCAGCGTTGGGAGTAAAAGTGAACAGGAAGTACTTGCTCATCGCTCATCAACAACTTTTAGTTTGTCATCTTTGACGTGGGGGGGGGGGGGGGGGGGGGGATCGATGGGGTCCGTGCTAGTGATTTTCTGGTGGGAAGTCCCTCCTAGTTCCTTCCCTGCGACTTTTCGGGTGTCATTTGTCAGTCGCCGGTGAGCTGAAATGTGTTATTTTTTGTTGTTGTTTTTAAGTTCCCAATGGATGAAGTGATTGACGACCTGATCAGTTTGGAATCGGGTTTTAAAGATGGAGGTCTGGATTGCATGGAGTCCAACATCCTCATGCAAAACAATGTAAGTACCGACCTCAAAGCAAATACTTTTTTTACAATTTTTTTGTGTGTGTTTGATCTCTGGTGGCAGTTTGGGGGTGTCGGGAGCGGGGGGTTAGTGTGGGTGGGAAGGGTGGCGTATCTTTGAGGTCAAGATGAGTCAAAGTTCATCGAGGCTTAGCAGGGGGGAGTTCTCACATCAGTCAAGACGTTAGCGACGTCGGTTCAGGTCACGTCTCCAAAAGTTGATTTCAAACGTTAGCTTGTCGCTAGTAGCTTGATGGCAAAGACCCCCCGAGCTTATAGACTAGGACTCTGAAAGATTGATAAATTGACATAGAGCTTCAACTGTAACATACTGTGATGGTGGAATGGGACTGGGAGGCTGGGGTGGGTTAGGTCAGGTCTCCTTGACCACCCTCCAGATCCCCCCTGGCTTTTTTGGTGGGAATGGGACAATTCAGGATGGCCTCGAGATCTTCATCGAGCGACTAAATCTAAGTCTGCTTCACAATGGGAGGTGACATGGTGAATTGTTGGAATCATTTGGGCAAAATGTGTAGACAAAATGTGACTTGGACGTCTGGACACAGAGCGCCAAGCGTCTTCATGACGGACGGACGGACGGCTAAGCGTCTTGCTTTTCTCAAACAAAAAAAAAAGGGGCGTAGAAAAACAATTTTGGCTTGGTTCTGTTCGCTTGACCCAACTCTGCCTTTTCATCTGACGGGATGCTATTTCCAACACAGAGCCCTCGTCTGTGTGCGGGTTGAAGGGTCTTGAAAATGGGGGATTAGACGAGGTCAGGGGGTGGTTGGGGTGAGAGGGGGAGGGGGGGTAGATAAAGCCTTAACAGAGGTCGATCGAGATTGTCCATTTTGTTGGATCTCGTCTGAGTCGCTTTGATTCGGAGTATTTTCCCAAAAGTTACAAGATTCCCATATCGGGGCTCCCCGATAACGATTAGCCTATCAATCATTCCAACAATTACCCGAATAATTGACTCACATCACCGCGGAAACTCAATGGCTGTCCAAGAGTTCTTTCAAAGTGCCTCACATTTTATTGATTTATATTTTTTATCGATCAATTTTATTTTTTTAACCCATTGGTGCCCCCCCCCCCCCTGTTTTTTTGTTGGCGACAGGTGTCCCTCAGTAGCAGCATGCTGGACGTGTATGGGGGTGAACAAGGTATGAATGAACCCCCCTAACGGTGGACTGCGTCCCACATGTAACCCCACAAAGCTCACAGTAAAAAGGAAATAATAATAATAATAAAATAATAATAATAATAATAATAATACATTTTATTTCTAAGCGCCTTTCAAAACTCTCAAGGTCACTTTACAGTCTCAGGATAGGTTTTTCTGTGGGTTAGAGGCGGCAGCCACAGGCGCCAGCGTTCACTCAACCCGGAAGTAACCCAAATAGATAGAAAGCGAGCTAGCTAGCTAATAGATAGCGAATAGATAGCGAGCTAGATAACCAGCCACCTCGATAGCCAATGGATAGCTAGCCAGCCATTAGGTATGAACTCATACCGGAAATTATTCAAAATTAATTACAAAAATGTATTTTAAAAAAAGTACTATTGGATTGTATCACAAGTGTACCTAATGTAATGGCCTTTAAGATTAACTGTCCCATTTTTTTTTTGGGGGGGGGGTCGTTAAATTTTAGTTATTTTTTGGATAAAAGAAAAATAACAAAACAAAACAAAACAAAAATGTCGGTCCAATGAGAAGTCTTATTAATATGGCGCATCAACTAAAGAGACTTACAATTTAGGAAACAGAACCCGAAGATTTTTTTGTAGTGCGGGCACAATACGACCCCCCCCCCCCTTCCCCCGAGACACACACACACACACCAAATTGTCATGATCGAATCAATAGAGACAAATTGACAAATCCAATTTGGACCCCCAAATTAGGTAATTTGTAAGAATGTGAACCCAAATCTAAAATGCGATGGCATTTTTCTGCCACCCCACCTCCCTTCTCCAAGGCTGTTCCGTAAATTTGCCTAATTGGTGAGTAGGGCCTTCTAAAAAAGCCTTCACTGGGCTCTCATTCATTCCGTGTGTGTGTGTGTGTGTGTAAGAGGTCAAGATGGCGAACGCTCGGGTAGAAAAATGGCCGATTCAGTGTTTTCCCCACTTGACTGGAAGCTTTTTGTCCACGGATCAACCGCGTCCGCTAATCCATTTGCGCTATCGTTTTTGTCTCGACAGAGCACGACACGCGGGTCATGGCAAAGGAACGGCAGAAAAAGGACAACCATAATCTAAGTGAGCACCCCCCCCCCACCTTTAAAATGACAACTTCCTGTAAACTTGTTTTTTTTTTTTACATTCTTTTTGTTTTTTGTTGACATTTAGTCGAAAGAAGACGAAGATACAACATCAACTACAGGATCAAAGAACTGGGGACGCTCATACCAAAATCAAACGACCCGTAAGTTGATCGACGTTACAAAAGCGATTGAGACCATGAGGGGCTACGACTTCGAATCTGGCGGCCATTTTCAACAATTGTCGGCCATTTTGAACAATTGTCGGCCATTTTGAACAATTTTGGTGGCCATTTTGAACAATTGGTGTCCATTTTGAACAATTGTCGGCCATTGTGATCAATTGTCGGCCATTTTGAACAATTGTAGGCCATTGTGAACAATTGTCGGCCATTTTGAACAATTTTGGTGGCCGCTTTGAACAATTGTCGGCCATTTTGAACAATTGTCGGCCATTTTGAACAATTTTGGTGGCCGTTTTGAACAATTGGCAGGCATTTCGAACAATTGTCGGCCATTGTGATCAATTGTCGGCCATTTTGAACAATTTTGGTGGCCATTTTGAACAATTGTCGGCCATTGTGAACAATTGTCGGCCATTTTGAACAATTTTGGTGGCCGTTTTGAACAATTGGCAGGCATTTCGAACCGCATTGTGATCAATTGTCGGCCATTTTGAACATTGCCATTTTGAACGGCCATTTTGAACAATTGTCGGCATTGTGAACAATTGTCGGCCATTTTGAACAATTGTCTGCCATTGTGAACAATTGGTGGCCATTTTGAACAATTGGCAGGCATTTCGAACAATTGTCCACCAACAATGGATCAGTCGGTGCCGGATAAAAAGAAATGATTAACTCATTCACTGCCAGACGAAGTGCAAAAATGTGTCCACTCCAGTGCCACGTTTTTTTGTCATTGCCACTCAATTTCCAGGACCCACAAAAAATTGAGTTTTAGGACTACATCAACATTCAATGCAGCGTAAGAAATCTTAGACGCTCTTTCATCAGGAAAAAAAAGTTAATTCCTAAGTTAAGTGGGTCTGGAGTTATTTAAGCTTGAAATGAGGGCAGCTGTACAAAATACAATACAATACATACATTTATATTGTGCTTTAACAACAGCTGAAGCTCTAAAAAAGAGCTAACTGTTAGCGGCTAATGTGAACAAAAGCCAAATGCTGCCCCCTTGTGGAAGGGAATAACAGAGCCAGGAGCACAGAAAACACTGAATTGCGCTTTATCGACACCCAAACAAGAAAAAAACAAAACCCGAAAAAATTCGGGAATGGCGCTTTACGTCATATTTCTTCGCGAATTAGTTAACTTTGACCCAATTGGGCTCCCGTACCTACGGAACAAGGACAATTGCTTTACCTTGCCTTAAAAAAAAAAATATGCCGTTAATCTTGCAGCTTTGAGTTCTCGAATCAAAGTCCCGGCGGGATTAATTTTAGACACAGAGGAAGCGCATACGTAGCTACTTAATTATTCTATTAAAATCCCTCTTTTCAGACTTCCATGTTCGGTCCGAAGAAGAATAATTGCTATGTGTAAATTATCATTTTTCATAAAGGACTCGGAATTGGGGGTTGGGAGGGGGTCGGTGAGGGGTGTTTAAAAAGAACCCAGTTTAACTCATTCAGCTCCTTTTTCCAAAAGATGTCCGCCCCCAAATTTTTTTTGGAATAGATAAAGTAGCTGGGGTCGCATGGGGGGGTTAGAGGTTATTAAAAAAACATTTTTTTTTGCAGCGACATGCGCTGGAACAAAGGCACCATCCTTAAGGCCTCGGTGGAGTACATCAGGTGGTTGCAGAAGGAGCAGCAGCACGCACGCGAATTGGAGAGTCGCCAGAAGAAACTGGAACAGGCTAACAGGAGGCTGATACTTCGGATTCAGGTAAGGCGATCGATCGCCGTCGATTGTTGAAAGATCGCCATTATCGATCGTCCCCCCCCCAAAAAATGGACAGGGAATCATCACGCTTCAATTTTCATGCAGCTGCAAAGTTGTTGGTCGTTTTTATCAGTGGAAGTTAACTCATTGACAGCCAGACGATGTGCAAAAATGTGTCTACTCCAGTGCCAGGGTTTTTGTCACTGTCACTCAACTTCCAGGACACGCATAATATTGAGTTTTCGGACAACATCAACATTCAATGCAGCGCAAGAAACCCAACACTCTTATTTCATCACAAAATAAAGGGTTAATTCCTAAATTATGTGGGTCTAGAGTTATCTTATCATGAAATGGGGGTAACTGTACAAAATATAGTGAATGAGTTAAAAGAACATCCGTCGCGACCGTTCAGGGTCGGGTCATTGTTTGTTTTCACCGGTTTGTTTCATTTTGTCATGGTTTAGTTTAGTTTAGTTTGGTTTAGTTTGCTACTTTGGACCTTTCTGTTCCAATGAATTAGTTGTTTGAGATTTTGTTCCTGCTCAATTTATTTAATACAATTTTTCAAATAATAACTACATGTCATTTATAAGTGCCTTTCAAAACTCTCAAGGTCACTTTACAGTGACCTCGAGTTTTTCTGTGGGTGAGCAGTGGCAGCCACACGCGCCAGCGTTAACTCAAATACATAGAAAGCTAACTGGCGAGCTAATAGATAGCTAGCCATCTAGAAAGCTAATAGATAACCAATAGATAGCGAGCTAGATAGACAGCTCGGCAGCTAGATAGCCCGTTAGCCAGCTAGATAGCTAATAGATCAGGGTTGAGTCGGATTTCTCTCAAAAAATACACCCTGCTCCACCCTCCTGCCTGCTTTTTTGGGGTCCACAACATCCCCGATGAGCATTTTGATTTTTTTCTTCCCCCCCGCAGGAACTTGAGATCCAAGCCCGCGCGCACGGCCTCCCCAACATGACCACCTCGTTGGTAACAACAGACCTGAACTCGCACCTCCACAAACAACAACAGCCCCCGCAGCCCCCTCTCTACCAGGAAGACCCCAACGGCGATTACCAGCATCGGATACCGGCGGGGGCGGGCGCAGGCGTGCCGACCGCCCCGGCGCCATCCGGGCCGCGGGACCACGGCGACGGTTGCGGCGCGTTTTCCGACCCGCTGTCGCATTTCACCGAGATTTTCAGCGCCACGCTCAAGGGGGAGCACCGGCTGGACCAGATCCTGATGGACGAGGCGCTGTCCCCGTTTGGCGCCGACCCGTTGCTGTCGTCCGGGTCGCCCCGGGCGACGTCGAAAGGCAGCAGCCGCCGTAGTAGCTTTAGCTCGGGGGAGGGCGATGACCTCTAATGGCCCCCTCCCCTTCAAAAAAGAGCGACTATACCCTGCGCAGGCCCCCTTTCCTGTATCAAGCGTACGGCTCGCGGACCTCCCAATAGTCGTATGAAAAAAAAAGGGAGAAACTGATTTTTTTAGGGGGGGGGGTCACACTGTGGTAGCTGTACACTGAATTCTACTGCAAAGTACTGCTGAGATCCCCATGACAGGGATGAAGGGGTTGGGGGGTGGATTCCAATGCTGGAGGTGGGGGCACAATTTTTCATCACCGCGAATAAGGGGTCGCATTGCCCCCCCCCCAAAAAAAAAAAAATGCAACGGACAATGGTAAATGCATCTCCACCAGTCTAAGCGATGTCAATCACTGTCATGCCTAACACTGTGCCTTTTTTCTCAAACTTTTCTATTTTTTACATTTATATTTATACAGGCATAATCCATGTACTCCTAAAATATATTGACAATACACTGTATCGTATCTAACATGCAATTTCATTGTTTTTTTATATTCACAGTAGGGGTGGGGAAGACTATAATAAACCCCTTTTTTTAAATACAATTGACTTCTTGTTGTTATTGATTTTGAGCACAAAAAATAATAAGATTGGTGCACAAAATCAGTCTGCTAAATTAAATGTGGCGGCCATGTTTGTCGGTGAAATGAGCTGTGAATAAAGTTGTCACAAGTATGTTCAATTACAAATTTGGGGATTTGCGACTCATATGAGGCAACCCTGACATCGCAACTGTTAGAAAGCTCACACTTCATCAAGGACACCAAAACGTCAATAATAATAATAATGATTAAAAAAATACATAAAATAAAAATGAAATTAAAAATGAAATTAAAAATGAAATTAAAAATAATGTAATAATAATAATAATAATAATAATTAAAAAAAATATATGTAAGAGTAACTATAACAATACTACTACTAGTACTACTACTACTACTATTACTACGACTAATAATAATAATGTGATGATAAAATTAAATTTAAAATTAAAATTAAAATTAAAATTAAAATATTTCTTTTTTAAAAATAAAAATAAAAATTACAATTACAATAAAAATTACAATAAAAATTAAAATTAAAATTAAAATGTAGTAATAATAAAATAATAATAATAATAATACATTTCATTTAGAGACTTTTTCTCAGCAGCACCAAGCTGAAAGCTTTTAACCCTCATTTGGGGAGACTTCCTTTTCTCAGATTAATGGAAAAATCTCCCAAAACCATCGACCACCATCTGCTAATTCCCTTGAAGGCAATGCAAGAAGAACTACAACTACTATGTGCAGGTCCTTATATAACGTCCACCACCAGGTGGCAGCATTGCACTGTGTAATGCATTTCAAATTGCAGCATTGTGCTCATTTTTTCTTCTTTCAACATATGAATATGATAACTCGATATCTATGTAGTTTTAAATATAGACACACACACACACACACACACACACACACACACACACACACACACACACACACACACACACACACACACACACACACACACACCTAAATTCTATCCAACATGGTGACACACACGACCCCGGTGACAAATCTAAAACAGGGAAGTGATGCTGGTGAAACCCCCCCCCCCCCCCCCCCCACCCATTAGCCCACTGTCACCAAAACGACATTGTCAGAGCCCCCCTGCCAGCCACCGAGCGTCCGCCCGCCGACGCCGCCCCGGCGCTTTCACCTGTCGAGCCTGCCACGGCCTCCACTTGATCGCCTCGACACACAAAAAGCAACCTCATCCGGATTGGGAATGACACATTTTATGCGCAAATGAGGTTGGAAATAATGACAGCGAGAGCCGCGCAGCATCATATGTCATTTTTCCGGCTGTGAGTCACAGATGTGAGGCAAACAACAATATCCGGTTCATTAATGGTGGCAATGTGTAACGCTATGACATAAAAGGTTAAGGTCATTAAAGCATCCCATGATACTAAAGGGGGGTGCAAAAAAATAACATAAAATGGAGTGCATTCATGAAGCGATAGTTGAAGAAAATAAAAAAGGGTGCTTTCCGAAATGCCATAAAATTAATGTGATTTCCAGATATTTTTTTTTTTAATGAATAGCGCCAGATGCCAAATCCATAACTTCAAACAAATTGCCTTGCAATTATTACTTATGGCGCACCACTTCCAGATGTGCAACAGATGCGGTCGGGGCGAAACTGAGGTGTCTCGGCCTCGTACTTTGTGTTATTGTGTCGTAAAACAGCCCACGCTCTGTGTGTGTGTCCGTGTGTGTGTGTTTTAAATCACAGTATGGGCTGGAGGTGAAGGGAAGGACAGCGGACATAGAAAGGAAGGAAAAAAGAAAAAAAAAAAGAATCATATAAAAGCAAGAAAGCTCCAGCGTTTGGGAACTGGACAATGTAAGCGAGACTGCGAGCTGAAATGATGTCAAAGACGGACCAGAAATGTAAATGGCTGCTGTTTTTTATCGTGTTGAGATGAAATTTTGTGTGTGTGTGTGTGTGCGTGTGTAGTTGTGTGATGGAGGGATTATGGTGCTATTTTTATTTTTCGGGATTTGTTGCATTCCATTTGTGATTGTATTTTATTTATTATAGTACCTATGCTTGTCTGTGACTGTAAAGTGACCATGAGAGCATTGAAAAGCGCTGAAAATGTCATGTATTATCATCATCATCATAATTATTATTCTCATTATTATTATCATTATCATTTTTATTATCATTATTATTATTATAATAGCTAGCTAGCTGGCTATCTGTTGGCTATCTAATAGCTAGACGGCTCACTTTCTATCTATTTGAGTTACTTCCGGGTTGAGTGAACGCTGGCGCGTGTGGCTGCCACTGCTCACCCACACACCTTGAGAGTTTTGAAAGGCGCTTTCAAATGAAATGGATTATTATTATTATTATTATTTGATTGGATTTTCTTTTAGTCTCACAGTGGATAAATTTACATTTTTCACAGAAGCAAAGCGATGAAAAGAAGAGGAAAGGAAAGGAAGAAGTAGAAAAACAAAATACACCAGCTGCTGGAAAGGCAGCCACTCTTGTGGCACCATCATTTTTAGTGCATGTTAAGATTTGACAATTGCTATGCATGCAGTAAGGCGCATTAAAAAGACCTAAAAAAGTAAATAAAAATTACATTAAAAAAATTGCACTTTTCATGACCGTGATCAATGACGACTATTGATTATTTTTTATTCTTCCTCAAAATGAGGTATTACAAAATAAAAGCAAAAAAATAATAACATTGATAGTTGATAAATAAACACTGCGATTTATTTAATGCAGCAAGATTCAGTTTCACACCGCCAGCTATTACACACACACACACACACACACACACACACACACACACACACACACACACACACACACACACACACACACACACACACACACACACACACACACACACACACACACACACACACACACACACACACACTTTAAGCTCACATTATTTGCTTGACCTTGGCCTTGTGGAATTCCGGTGCGGTAACACCTTTTGTTTTATTTCCCCATTTTCAACATTCGACGGGGGGGGGGGGGGGGACACATGATGCGGTCGATTAGCAGAAGATAACGACGCGGGCGTCCCCCCCCCACCCCCCGCTGGTTTTTCTGGTGTCTGCATTATTCATTCCTCCGCCATCCCTGGTCAACTGCCGTGTTTCAGTCCCGCGACCGGGCCGAGACGTCGAGCCTTTTGGAGCTAGCGTTCATCTATTATAGATGGCTAATTGTTTATTAAATGCCGGGCTGACCCTATTATGCCGATTACCGCGGTGAAACACACTCCCGCAGTCCTCCATTTTGGAGCCATAGAAGACAAAATAAATGAATAAATAAACTTTGCTTCTCATTACCCTGACTGGTAATGTACCTCTGCCCTTTGCGGGCCAATCCTCGCTTCGGGCGTTGAGGAGGCTAAACCTTCCCAACTCCGGAAGCGGATTTCATCCTTCAGATAGGACGACGCAATCCTATCTGCCTTTTTTTCCAACCGGGGTTTGACACTAGAGGTCAGTGTCGTGACGGAGTCGCGACTCGGGGGTTGCTCTGACTGTGTTAGCGACAGGCTACAAAAGGAAAGCGATTTAGGTATTTAAAAAAATAATTAAAAAAGAATTGAAACAGAATGATTAAGTTCACTTCATTAGCGGCTAGCTTAGGCAAATCAGCTTACCTTGTATCCAAACGATTATTGCAGATTGCGCGGAAACCAAAGTGTGGCTAATATAGCGGGACGTGTGCAAAAATTTGCCCTGCCCTATATAACTTAAAATTGTTTAAGCGTGATTTATATTATTGTCGACATTGATTTTACATATTGAGTGAGTAATTTACATATTACATTAAATGAGCCTTTATTTGTCTCACGGTGGAGAAATGGACATTTCACAGCAGCGAAAACAAAATACAGGAGCTGCTGTGAAGGCATCCACTCTCGCGGCGCCATCTTGAAGTCAAAACAACAACCAAAAACTAAATAACAAATCATGTGACACAGACAGTCATTCAATTTTAAGCCCTTTTCTGCACCGTCTTTGTCGCATGAAGCAGGTCTAGATGAAAAAGGAGAAGGTCAAAGCCTCCTTTTCACCAATGGATCAAGGACGTCATGGTGCAATATGCACATCTGCTACAAGCTAAATGTTGAAAGCTAAACACGAAACTGTAGCATCCATTGACAGAAAATAAATCATCTCCTATCTACTGTCCCCCGTAAATCCGCTTCAATTCCAAGCCGCGACAGTTCCACATACGATATTTCCGCTGAACAAAGCGAGGGGTGTGAAAATGCTTCTCGTTCCCGGCACCAAAAAAAGCACAATCGCACCAGAGCTGTCCAGGGATGATGGTCAAATGGCATTCTATCCATGACGTCCTTGATCCGTTGGTGAAAAGGAGGCTTTGACCTTCTCCTTTTTCATCTAGACCTGCTTCATGTGACAAAGAGAGTGCAGAAAAGGGCTTAAAATTGAATGACTGTCTGTGTCACATGATTTGTTAGTTAGTGTTTGGTTGTTGTTTTGCCTTCAAGACGGCGGCGCGAGAGTGGCTGCCTTTACAGCAGTTCCTGTATTTTGTTTTTGCTGCTGTGAAATGTTCATTTCTCCACTGAGAGACAAATAAAGGCTCATTTAATGTAATACATAAAGTCCTACCAGATCAAAAACAGTGCTGGCGAAAAGGCGCAACCGCTCATCAGAGTCCCTCCTTGATGAATGTAATGACCAAAAATGCTGACAAACAATCCGTATCCTGTTCCACATGATGCACAACGACACAAAGTGACAAAAAATGCCCACAAAAAAAAAAGCAAAGCGGGCGCCATCTTGGACTTCTATACATCGACACCTACACACACAAAACCCCCATTTCAACACAGACAGACGCGCGTGCCTTTATTTATTCCTCAAGCACTTCTGATTAGGCTCAGGCACGTTCTCATCACGCCTCGCGACGACACAAATGCGGCAGGTTTACGAGTAAATACACCCCCCTTTCTCACTCCGGACCTGGCAAGTATCATCCCAGCTACCGATGCTAAGTGGAGATTAGCCCGTCGCAGATCAAAGCGAGGTCCGTGCGCGTCAACAACCAAGTAAGTAAATGCAAATATGTGCTCGGCGGTTAGATACCTCCTTTTTTTTCGCTTCGCCTGCACATTATGGAATTTGTCATATTCAGTCGCTGCTGTCAGTGCTAGAACAGCTCGAACTAATGTGTGTAATCTGCTTTGCAACACATCAATTATGATGGATATTGCTTCCAGTGCTACGCTTGCGAGCTTTTTTTATTATTATTTATTTCTTTTTTTTCCTTCTCTTGTGCAAGGGAATCAGTCTTCTCTTGTTAGGCAAGCTGTTTAGTAAATAATGATCCACTTTGAGCCTGGCTGATGCTGTATAATGGTGTGTGTGTGTGTGTGTGTGTGTGTGTGTGTGTGTGTGTGTGTGTGTGTGTGTGTGTGTGTGTGTGTGTGTGTGTGTGTGTGTGTGTGTGTGTGTGTGTGTGAGTTGGCGCTCTGGTGCACAAAAATCAAGCTGTCAATCAAAAAAAATAAAGTGAAAGCTGGAAATAATAATAATAGGCATTTTATAAGCGTCTTTCAAAACTCTCAAGGTCACTTTACAGTCACAGGATAAGTTTTTTTTCTGTGGGTGAGCTAGCGTTCACTCAACCCAGAAGTAACTTTAATAGATAGCAAGCTAGTTAGTGAATCGATAGTTAACGAATAGATAGCTAATAGCTAGCAAATAGATAACTAATAGCTAGGGAATGAATAGCTAAGATAGCTAATAGCTAGTGAATAGATAGCTAATAGCTAGAAAATAGATAGCTAATACCTAGAAAATAGATAGAGAACACCTAGCGAATAGATAGCTAATAGCTAGCTAGCTATATAGCTAATAGATTCAGTAAATAGCTAGATAGCTAGATAGCCATCTAAATAAGAAATTTACTGCTGGGAACAGCGCGACATTGTCAGTGACGGCCTGATGTCAAATGTATAAATATTATCAGTGGCTGGCTTAAGTTTTTCCAGAGGCGTCTGAAAGCGACAAGAGATATTGTAAGTTAAATATTTATATCTAGCGCTCTCTGTCAGGCAAAAATTGATTTTTTTTTTTTTTTTGGGGGGGGGATGAACCAGCCAAAATTTCCTTCACTGGACCTTTTTATTTTGTCATCTGCCATCGTCGCCTCGATGTTGGCTTTAAGTCATTCACTGTGCAAAAATGGCTTTTTGTCATTGTCACTTGAATTCCAGGACCCACAGAATATTGAGTTTCAGGTCTACATAAACATTCAATAAAGCTTTAGAAACCTTAGATGACCTTCTTTGATCAAGAAAAAAAGCTAATTCCTAAATGATATGGGTCTCTAGATATATGAGCTTGAAATGAGGGCAGCTGTCCAAAATACATTACATATTGGTTTATATAGCGCTTGAACAACAACTGCAGCTGAAGCAAAGCGCTAACATGGAAAAATAGGGAATGCTGCCCCCTTGTGGAAGAGGAAAAACATTGCTGGAGGTCTGACCAGCGCTTTATCAGCTCCCAAGCATGAAAAAAAAAAATCGGGAATGGCGTTCTAAGTCATATTTTCCAATTCCCGGAAAAAAAATAATTGTGAATGGCAGTGAATGAGTGAATAGGAGCAAATTTTGTATGGGCTGCTATTTTAGAACAGTTTCGAGGACGGCCCCATTTTGTGAAAAAAAAAATAATTGCTGTCATGAAATTACATTGAGAAGCTTCGTCACATTATTATTTTTTTTTTTAGCTTTTTGTCATGCTTAGCATTCATCAACGCGCTCAGTACAGTCAAAGCTCTCATAGTGGAAGCATCTTCTAATGGCTATTTTTTTATTGTAATTTTTTAAAAACCACATTAAGCATTTTTTTTTAATTTACAGCAGGTTTGAAGAGTCCAGAACGCCCCCCCCCCCACCCCAACACTTTGGTTTGGCTGCACCTCATCCACATCCTGATTTGTGCACACGCCCAGAATATATGACAAGCCGTTCAATTAGCATCTCAATAGCAACATCCGATGAAGCCAAAATACACATTGTAGAGGCCACCAAGTAAAGCCGTCGAAAGACTTTGGCTGCCTGGCCCCTGCGGGAGCCCATCAGATGGAGATCCGCCACCTCCCCCCTTCGCCCTCCCTGTCAGATCTCCGCTAGCATCGCACTTCAGTCACCGAGTCGCTCGCTAAATCGCTCCCATCAGCGCAGCGGCCAGGCGGGCAAGGCCCCTTTCAGTTCAAATATTTCATTTGTTTTTATCAGACTAAAACCCCATTGAGACCAGCAACACACACACACACTTGGGTGTGTTTCTTGTTTGCCTGTCAGAGATACGGAAAGTGAGATTTTTCCGGCTTTACGTCAGATCGGGACAGGCGTCGACGGGTTTTCTATTTACTCCCCCGCGAGATGCTCCCTGATGTCCCATAAAGCCGCCTTCCCCCTCGCAACTAAGCCAGCCGGGGTTAAAGCTCCCCAGCAGACAGCAAGACTGAGTACCTACAAACCGCATGCGCATGTACCCCCACTTACCTTCCCCGATGCCTCCCTCTACTGTAATGGCTTTATTTATGAAGTGGCAGTAGCAGTAACCGGCAGGCGATAAAAGGAGGAGATACCGCCCCAAAGGCTGCCTGTGTCGTATGCGGCGGCCGTGCTTGCGGCCATGTTGCCTCATCTGGTTGCGCTAAGGATTGATTTCGTTGGATGGCGGCCTAACAGAAACTCCTGTGGGTTATTGTCAACGTTGATTTTAATCGGGACTAAGATTATTATCATTCAATGCCATATGATGTACAAAAATGTGTCCAGTCCAGTGCCAGGGTTTTTGTCATTGTCACTTGACTTCCAGGACTGACAGAATATGAGTTTTAGGACCACATAAACATTTAATACAGCGCTCGAAACATTAGTCTCTTCTTTTCTCAGGAAAAAAAAGACTTAATTCCTAAATTATATGAGTCTGGAGTTATCTGATCTTGAAATGGGGGCAGATGTACAAAATCCAATACAATACATATTGACTTATATAGCACTTTAACATAGCTGAAGATGGAAAAAAAACCCAAATAAATTCGGGAATGGCGCTCTACGTCCTATTTTCAATTCCCGAATAAATTTGTGAATGGCAGTGAATGATTTATCTTCAGTATTGATTTTAATCGTGACTAAAATTAACTCAACGGAAAGACAATATAAAATAAAATATATTGCCGCCAATATGTGCTACAAACCTCCGAATGTCGTCGAATGAAATGGTGCTGGCTAAATAGAACATATGAAACGCCCTCCGTTAGCTTCGTGCTAATGCGGAAGCCAAAAGCCCTTGATAGGCTACAGGAAATTAGCATAATCCTAAAACACGTTTCTAAAAGAACTCACAAAACAAAGTGTAGAGAGTGCTTTTGTGCGACTGTAATCGGTAGCATTTTCACAACCCCGTATGCAGAACTGTCGCAGCTTGGAATTGAAGCGGATTTACTTGGGACAAAAGATGTTAGCCTAATAAAATATAATCCAATCCAACAATCCGCATCCCATATTTAAGGGGGTGAACATCCCCCCTGAAGTATAAATAAAGCCTCCAACTTTTTTTTTCCGACCAGACGTCAAAACCGTTCCGATGCACCGTCTCACCCAATCTATCCCACTCGTTGTAATCAGCTGCCACGGCGAGATTCCCCGTCATGTTTTCCCAGGTGGGACGGGGTGACCCTGACATGCTCTGATCCAAAGCAGCTGCCGTATTCGTCGGAGAAATCAGCCTTATGCTAACAAACAGCGCATCTGCCGGCCATTACAAAACGTCCGATCTGTCTTGAATTAGCCTCCGACTCGGCTACATCTTGCTACTGGCCGGGCCAGCCAATAAACAAAAGGTGCCTATGGCATCATTAGTCATTATTAACCCTGCCCCCACTAAAAACAGAAGGTTGTTTGGAAAAAAAGACATCTGCACTGCCTTAAAAGTCTGCAAACCACCACAGTGACATCGCTGATGATAAATAACGATATGAGAGTGGGGGGTCGATTAAATAATGTATTTACAGGCCGTCGCAGATGCATCCGCAGCACCTTTGCCATCATTCAAGGCTTAATTGTACCCAATCACCGTTGAAGGTCACTCCCCCACTATACTTTATCTACCCTGACCAGTGATAGATGACCCCCCCCTTTTCAGCCCTCGCCCCACTGACACTCCTCCGTGCTCATCACTGGTGATTAATAACAAAAAAAAAAGAATAAACGGACAGAACGCTTGTTATTCTGAGGGTAGCCACTGCTGAAAAAGAGATAACGGAGAGAAGGGATAGCGGTGATATGGGAGGGGGGGTTGGGTGGGTGGACGTGCCCCCTAAAATCAAAAGTGATAATCCCGCGTGAGCGTTAAAGATAGCCGAAGGTCAGCCAGACATTGAAGCGATCACGCTAATGAAAACAAACGAGAGATTCGGAAAGAAGGCGAAAAAAGCGACACTGGAAGAGAGCAAGCGAGAGAAAGTGCACATTCCCAACGTCTGCTTTGTACTTTTATTTACATGGACCCCCCCCCCCCCCCACGACCTGATGTCCGCCTGTAGAATGCACGTCCACGCACACACGCGATAGCCTGTACACAAGCAAACAGGGATGGTGGTGGCAATATGTGAAGGTTATTCCTGCAGAGGGATGACAGTGTTTATTCAGCGCTAGCTAGCGCGCTCTGTGACATTCAGGACGGGAAGTGGGGGCGGGGGAGGGGGGCGCCGGGGCGTAGGGGGGGTCGGGGGGTGATGAATGCCACCGTGTACACGCTGTCCAAGAAGAACAAGAAGTTTATTTTTTCATATGGAAAGGATTTGGCAGCTAGCATGTCAGGCGAGACGTGGCTCGGCGAGGGAGGGGGCTAATGGGGCCTTTTAAACACGCTCACCGCTATCTATATTGTATTTAAAGGGTGCCATGTTGTGTTTGTGTTGCCGAGCGTCCCTTGTTGACGGCGGCGGCGTAACGCTAAAGTCGCTACATAGCTAACGCGTGCGCGCACTGAGTCAAAAAGCATTATTCAGCGGGTCAACAGCCACTTTGGCGGCTTCTGTGTGTGTGTGTGTGTGTGTGTGTGTGTGTGTGTGTGTGTGTGTGTGTGTGTGTGTGTGTGTTTATGTGTGTATACGAGCGCTTGAGGCGACGGTACTCCCAGAGAAATGATGTTCTCAGACTCGATTCATGTTGCCCTCTTTATCCTGACAGGCCACAAATAAATAAGCAGCTCTCTCGCTGGTGGACGTGACCGCCATGTCGTACGAGGAAAAAAAAAAAACCACACATTTCAGCGGCGGTGGCGGGTGCGGGGGAAGGCGGTGGGTGGAGGGAGGCGGAGGCGATAAGCACGGCGTGTTTGTTGTATTTGTGCCACCGTGGGAAACGCTGAGAGGGCATGTGAGGACACAACAGGCAGTGGAGGCGATGCAAACGTGCAAATAAATACAGAAAAAAAATGAAGAAAAATTGAAAAAAAAAAATTATGCAGTGAGACGATCCTGAGAATTGAAATAATAAATATATCAAAATACATTAATACTAATATTACTACTACTACTACTAATATTTCTCCACTGCGAGACTACTAAAAGCAAATCCAATTCAATCCAATCCAATAATAATACGACTAATACAACTACTACTACTAATTATAATACTACTACAACTAATACTACTAATTATAATACTACTACGACTACTACTAATACTAATTATAATACTCCTACTACTACTAATTATAATATTACTACGACTACTATTACTAATTATGATACTAATACGACTACTACTACTAATTATAATACTATTACCGGTAATTATAATACTACTACGACTACTACGACTACTAATTATAATACTGCGATAACTACTATTCCTAATTATAATACGACTATTAGTACTACTACTACTAATAATAATACTAATACTAATACTAATACTAATACTACTACTAATGCTACCACTACTACTACTAATAATAATAATAATAATAATACGATTACTAATAATAATAATATGAATCCTACTACTCCTACCACTACTACAACGACTGCTACTATGACGACTGCTACTATGACAACTACTACTACTACTACTAATAATAATAATCATAATACTAATACTAATACTAATACTAATACTAATACTAATACTAATGCTACCACTACTACTAATAATAATAATAATACGATTACTAATAATAATAATATGAATCCTACTACTCCTACTACTACTACAACGACTGCTACTATGGCAACTACTACTACTACTACTAATAATAATGATAAAAATAATAACAATAATAGTACTACTACTAATAATTAACATTAATACTAATAATAATTACACGCGCAAGGCTAGCATGGGGCAGGGGGGGGCAGCCCTAGTGGGGGGTTGGTGCAGTCACAGGAGGAGGAGGGTGGTCTGGTGGGGGGGGTGCTTTGGTTAAAACATTCAGTCAATTGCACATTGGGTAATTAGCGCAGGCAGCGGCGTTCTCAAAGGCACGAGGAGGACAGCGGCAGCCTGGCGAGGGGCTGTCGCCGATGCGAACGGTGCACCCCCCCCCCCTCCATTCCCCCATTTAATTAGCACCACTTTGATACCCGCAGGAGTGCCAGCGGCCCCGAGGGCAACCCAAACGGTGACTGACAAGCGCGCACCTTCCGGACAGCTCCCTCCTCTCCAATTACGGATGCGGCAAGCTGAGAGGACGCCGCGCTCAATCCGAATCCGATATTTCGCCCCAAAATGTCTTTCGGATGCACGAGCCAAACAAGGCGGTGACCAAGACTTCTCACCCCCCCCTCCCCTACCTCCTATTTGGGTGCTCCAAATTGCTATTTGGATGAAACGTGGAAGCTCGAGATGCCCCCGGAGGCGGCGCGAGACGGAAATTTCTGGAAAATGAGGATTCAGTTCAATGGGGAAGGATGACAGAAAAGTTCATTTCAACGTGGCTAAAAATACATTTAGACAGTCTCAAATATTTCTTAGCTTAATTTTAAAAAATGTTGTATGGTAGTTTTTATAACAATAAATAAAAGGACAAATGCACAAAGATGCTGCAGCACAATATGATATATTATTCATTTATTTATTTATTTAGTATTTATTTATTTATTATTTATGTATTTATTTTCTGTATGTATTTATTGATGTACTGTATGTATTTACTTATTCATTAATCTAATTATGTGTGTATTTATTTGTCTGTATATTTGTGTATTTATTCATTTATGTATTTATTTACTGCATTTATTTATTTATCTATGTATTTTTTCATGTATTTATGTATTTATTTACTGCATTTATTTACTGTATTTATTTATTTATTTATGTATTTATTTTATTTAGAATCTATTTGTTTATTTATGTATTTATTTTTTTATTGATGTACTGTGCGTATTTATTTCTTTATTTACTTATGTACTGTATTTATTTATTTATTTATCTATGTATTTTTTCATGTATTTATGTATTTATTTACTGCATTTATTTACTGTATTTATTTATTTATTTATGTATTTATTTTATTTAGAATCTATTTGTTTATTTATGTATTTATTTATTTTTTTATTGATGTACTGTGCGTATTTATTTCTTTATTTACTTATGTACTGTATTTATTTATTTATGTATTTATGTATTTATTTACTGCATTTATTTACTGTATTTTTTTTTTTGTTTATTTAGAATCTATTTGTTTATTTATTCATTTATTTATTTACTTATTTTTGTATTTACGTACTGTGCGTATTTATTTCTTTATTTACTTATGTACTGTATTTATTTATTTATCTATTTATTTGTGTCTGTATTTCTGTATTTGTGCATGTATGTATTTATCCATTTATTTATTTATGCATTATTTATGTATTTATTTATCAAATTATTTCTGTATTTATTTATATATTTGGAACCCATTTATGTTTTTATTTATATATTTATGTGTTTATTTATGTCTGTACTTATATATTAATCTTATTATTTATCTATTTATTTGTGTGTTTATTTTCGTATTTATTTTTGTATTTATTTATCTATCTTTCTATGTATTTATATATTTATTTACATCCTCATACTAGTTTTATTTTTAACGTGCAGGGACGAATCCGCACTGAGACGTTTTGCGGCGCTAGCTTAGCGCAAGAAAATAAAACCAACGCGAGCCTGCCCGTGAATTATGAAAGCCCCGCATTTCCATCTGGTGCCCAAACACATATTTAGTAAACAAACTGCTTACTCTCTCGCCGAACATCCTGTTTGTGTAAATAATAGATATTCAAAGTGGGCTCCGTACGGCACGCGGTGTCATTTGTTGTATTATTCAGCGGGTTGTCTTTAGCACTCGCAAACAAAAGGAAAACATCAACAACCGCCACGGCGCCGTTCTTCCCCAAGAACCGTCTTTTATTTGGCGTGTCATAAATGAATTAGCGGTTGATAAAATATGAATCGGTGGGATGCACATCCACCCCCTTAACAAAAGGGGCTACACCCGCCCGATCCTTCTAATCCGAACAAATCGACGGCTAACAAGATGGCAACTAATCATATGACTTTGTTTGTGCTGTCAAAGGATAATCCCCGTTGCCGTTCTTTTTGACACTGCGGCTACGATTGGCGCGCTTGTGTTGTTTGCACCGCTAACGTCTGTTTGACTGCGGAATCGATGGCGGAGAGACGCGCGCCGACTGCTAATGGCTGCTAATCTGCGACAAGGAGCTCAAACGGCAAACGCTTGATCCACTGCACAACTGTTAAGAGACGTGCGCAAACATGTCACGCTTTGAAAGCGGCGAACCGGCGTAATGACCCGTATGCATGCGACCAACACAGCGAAGGGGGGGGGGGGGGGGCTAATGGAGCCGCCATCATTGTACAGGTACTTCAAAACATTTTGCTAGTTCTCTCACGGCAGGTTGAACTTGACATTGCAAAACCAACAAAATGTCTGACTGCTAGCTAAACGAAATATAGCAAATACAATAAAAAAAAGGCTAACGGAAATTAGCAGTGGCTACGTACAATCTTAATATATTATCCGCAACATCGATTATCACGATCAGAGTGGTTTTAATATTATAATCCCAAAGTAAAAGTATTTTAACTCATTCACTGCCAGACACATGCAAAAATGTGTCCACACCAGTGCCAGGGTTTTTGTCATTGTCACTCGAATTCCAGGACTCACAGAATATTGAGTTGTAGGACTACATAAATATTCGAAACCTTAGACTTTCTTCTTTCATCAGCAAAAAAAAAGTATTAATTCCTAAATTATATGGGTCTGGAGTTATCTGAGCTTGAAATGGGGGCGGGTGTACAGAATATAATGCAGGTTTTAGGACGACATCAACATTAAATACAGCATTACACATCGTAGATTCTCTTCTTTCATCGGAAAAAAAGAGTTCATTCCTAAATTATATGGGTCTGGAGTTATCAGATCTCGAAATGGGGGCAGATGTACAAAATACAGTGCAATACATGCATATTGGATTGGACTGTATTGTCTCGCAGTGGAGAAATTTACATTTCACAGCAGCAAAGTTAATGAAAGGAAGAGGAAAGGAAAGAAAGAAGTAGAAAAACCGCTGGAAAGGCAGCCACTCTCGCGGCGCCATCTTGAAGTAAAAAAAAAAAAAAAAAAAAAAAACTAAATACAAATAATATGACACCACAAAGACACAGAGTCATTCATTCTTCAGCACTTGTTGTACCCTCTTTGTGACATGAAGCAGTTCTAGATTTTAAAAAAATGAGGATCAAAGCATCCTTTTTCAGCAGTTTATGGTTTATGTAGCGCTTTAACAACAGCTGAAGCTGGAACAAAGCGCTAACATGGAAAACAAGCGAAATGCTTCCCCGTGTGTATGGATAAAAACATTGCCAGAGGTCTGGCCAGCGCTTTATTGGCACCCAGGCATGAAAAATCAAAATCCATATTTTCAATTCCTGAATATATCTGTGAATGGCAGTGAATGAGTGAAAGATCACAAGCGGATAAGCCCGTTGGTCACATGCTGGTGAGGTAGAGTGGAAACCTTGTGACCCCTAAACGCATCCATCTCGCCGTGAGCAAACTTTTGCACCCAAAAAGTACGCTGGGGCTTCCGACAGCTGTCGGACATTAACTCCAATGGGTTTGGCCGTGGAGCGTTTGGGCAACGTGCCCGGACGGCTGAGCCTCGATGGCCTTTATTGGAGATGACAAATTGAAGCGTCTGAAAAATACTGAGCCATTTTGCGGCGTAATGTAATTTGTCAGAGGCGCGCTCGCATTCCGCGGGGGCGGATCACCTTTCCCAGAGCGGCGTTTGGAGACCTGTCAAAGTTAGCCTTTTTACCCCATATCACTCCTTTCAAACATCGCTTCCCGTTCTAACTCGCGTGCCTCTGGAGAATGTGATACATCACGTCATGCGTGACTCCATGGCGGAGTTAAAAGTGTTACTATCAGTCATACAGTCTGATTAGAGTTACTCTTGAAAGCAAAAAAAAAAAAAAAAAAAAACTAAAATATGGCTAAATACGCAAACATCTAAATAATACAGAATTGCCTTTATTTTTCATTGCATACATGAAAATATATTTTATATCAAGTGATGTCTAGATAAAATCCGGTACTCGACTTATGTTCAGTGACAATCAAAGACTAATTAAAAAATAATAATAAAACTACTACTACTACTACTACTACTAATAATAAAATCAAAGTCAGCTGTATGGTCAAATATGCTAATATGCATGACATACAGCACAGATGAAATTAATGTCCTCTCGGACCCAGCATGCAAGACACTAATAGTTGGCTAACGTGGCTAAAAAAGACATACAATTGACAACAGACTGTACATGTAATTTCTGAATGTAAAGTGAGGTAGTGTCATATGTAAAGTGAGGTAGTGACATATATAAAGTGACGTAATGTAGTAATGCAAAAACAAACAAGAAGAAAGGGTTGAAGTGGTTGAAGTGAGGTCTTGCAGAAAAAAAATGAGAAAGAACAAAAAATAGAGTTCAGGAGTTCAGGATAATAATAATAATAACAACAACAGTGTTGTATTATTCTAACAATAATAAGTACTATTTTTTGATGTATTTATGTATTTATATAGCCACAGCTGTTGTTAAAGCGCTACAAAAATCAATATGTATTGTATTTTGTATTTATATATTTATGTATGTATGTATGTATGTATGTATGTATGTATGTATGTATGTATGTATGTATGTATGTATGTATTTATTTATGTATGTACAGTATTTATGTATGTATTTATTTAAGTATTCATTTACTCATTTATGTATTTTTTCATGTTTTTATGTATTTATGTTTACATATTCATGTAATTATTTATCTATTTTATTCATAATTTTATTTGTTATTTATTTAAGTATTCATTTATGTATGTATTCATGTAATTATTTATGTATTTGTTTATGCATATTTTATTGATTTATGTATTTATTAGTGTATGTATTTATGTATATATGTATGTATTTATGTATGTATATAGGTAAGTATGTATTTATGTATGTATTTATGTATATATGTATGTATTTATGTATGTATGTATATAGGTAAGTATGTATTTATGTATGTATTTGTTTATGTATTCATACAAATATACATTTATGTATTGATTTATGTATCTATTTATTTATTTATTCTATCTATAAATCTATTTATCTATCTATCTATCTCTTTATTTATTTATTAATTCATTCATTCACCAATGTATTTATTTTTAAAATGAAAGCTTCATCCATCACTGTCAAAAAGAAGAAAAAAAACCATAAGTCTCACTTTTGATGAATAGGATGAGTTGAAATGCAACACCGTCTCAATTGAACTCCAATGAAGCCAAAAGCTACACTTGAGGAATGAAGATTTGCTCCATTTGTATTTATTTATCTTATTTTTTTTAAAAATTTATTTAAACGGCAGGCCATCAAGTCATCCGCTAACAGACACCTTATTTATCTCCCAGCTGCAAAGCATTAGCCTTTGTTACGGCCTTTGTTTCTGTATATCAACCAGAAAAAACAACCACATAAGAGCTTCCATATGTTTCCACCAAATTCCATTGCGAGCGTTTGGACACGTTGGGAGTGGTCGCGTGGCGATGCGAGCGATTCCCGCCAACCCCCGCCGACCCGACGCTGACGACGACGGCGGTGCTCTTTTCCTGACTACCTTGTGTGAACAACCCCTTGCCCCCCCCCTCTCCAAAGTAACTTTATTAGGGTGCCAGAGTGGAGCCCACTTAACCCCCGTTGATACCATCGTTTCAATGTGAGGAGGGGGCGGGGCTATGGAAGCTCCTCCCCTTTCCTCTTCCTGGATGATTTACAGCTGTTTCCTCTCCATCATCCCTCTTTTGTCTCAAGCGTCATCCCTTATTCTCCTCTAGTAAGTTAAAGGGAGGGTAGGGGGAGAGTGTCAGGGGTCTGCAAGGTAACCCCACCCCCTCTCAACCACCTCCATCTTTCTCCCCGGGGCCTTATGTGATATTTAACTACGGCGACAGTGGCATTTACTAATTTTATATGTGCAGAATTGATGTCAGATTCTTATCGGGGGAGCGAACAGGGAGGGGGAGGAGCAAAGGTGGAGCGACCGAGCGTCCGCCGTGTATACGCCGCGATGATGTGAACTATTCACAACACGTCGGCTGACACGGGCGCCGCCGTTTTGTCTTGCGCTCGAAGCGCCTCGCCGCAATTAAAGCTCGACCTCGGCGATTTACATTTCACAGCAGTAAAGTGATGAAAGCAAGGGTAAAGGAAAGGAAGAAGTAGAAAAACAAAATACAGGAGCTGCTGGAAAGGCAGCCACTCTCGCGGCGCCATCTTGAAGTCAAAACAACAACAACAAAACTAAATCAATCATGTGACACATCACAAAAAGACAGACAGTCATTCAATCTTAAGCACTTTTCGGCACTGTTTTTTGTTGCATGAAGCAGTTCTCGATGAAAAAGGAGAGGATCAATGCATCCTTTTCACCAATGGATCAGAGACATCACGGTGAAATGTGCACATCTGCTACAAGCTAAAGGTTGAAAGCAAACACAAAGCTGGAGCGTCCATTGACGAAAAGAGATTGTCTCACATCTCCTGTCCCACGTACAGTAAATCCGCTTCAATTCCAAGCAGCGACATTTCCACATATGACCTTTCAGCTAAAAAAAAGAGAGGCTGTGAAAATCCTGCCCGTTACAGGCGCAAAAAAAAGCATAATCGCCTCAAAGCTGTCCAATGATGACAGTCAAACGGCGCTGACAGTCCTCCCAAATCAAAAACAGTGCTGGCATATTCATGCTACCAAAGCGGAGCAACCGCCCCATTATATTTACTTTTTACTCCTAAAATTGTTGACCAAGTGCAATCGGAGATCAACGTACGCTTCCAAACGGGATGAAAATGTGCTGGTGTGCGAAAACAGTGAAAGCAGGCGTTAAAAGTGAGGAAAAAAAAAGACAAAGAGAAAAAAAATAGTGAGTTGAAGGTTGAGGGATTGGTTGGAGAAGGGAGGTGATAATAGGAAGATCCTAAAAAAAGGCGCTGGAAGAGATTGACCCGTGGGGGCTTAAAAAAGCAAAGCGGGAGGGTGGCGTTGGGGGGTTCGAAAAATCACATTTCAACAGCATTGTATTCCCTCCCATTTCCAGTACGCCTATTAAGCTGCTTATTGATAGATGGGAGATGAGACCACCCATACCTGAGGCTCATCAGGGTGGAGGTAAGGTGGGAAGGGGGGTTTGGGCACCCATGACACACGTCAAGGGACTTTTTTTTTTACTATTTTGCTGCCAAAGCCAAATCCCCCCCGGCGGGTGGGATCCCGCCTCGTCGCCCCCTGACTCAATAAAATAATTAGCTTCTGCTCGGCCCGCCAGTTAATCAAGTTGCGAAAAGAAAATAGGCGGGATGACTTTTTT
Source organism: Hippocampus bargibanti (assembly GCF_051943395.1). Classification (NCBI taxonomy): domain Eukaryota; kingdom Metazoa; phylum Chordata; class Actinopteri; order Syngnathiformes; family Syngnathidae; genus Hippocampus; species Hippocampus bargibanti. The sequence continues at coordinate 4,566,259 of NC_142755.1, forward strand.
TTTTCCCCCCCTCCCCCCCCCCGCCTGCCGCCCGTCTTTTCAAAAGCGGACCTATGCCACTTTTATCTGCAAAAAAAAATTGCTGATGCCAGTACGTGCGCCCAAGAATTCTATTCTTTGGCGGATTACTATAAAACATATGGCGCCGCCCTTTTCTAATTTTATGTTTAGTCTACAGGAAAGTGAGATTAGGGGCGGGGCGGGGGGGGGGGGGGGGGTCAGAACGCTCTCATCACTTTTTTTTTTTATAAACTTTCACATCTCATGCTAAATCGGGGCTAAAAATATCAAAATAAAATAAAACCTTTATGTAAGGCGCTGAGAAATTAAATGTATGATGATTATTATTACTACAAAGGTCAAGCCACCTGTCCCAATACTTTTGAAAAACACTGCATACATCTGTATTTCATTTAATCTATTTTTTTTTCCAGTTCAAAGGGTAACCCCGCCCACCCCGAAAAGAAAGACATTCAAGCACTCCGCGGGAGTTGCAAAGGTGTCATTCCCGAGGCAAAAGCGCTAGCGCCGCAAATAGCACTAAAATATGGAGCGCTAATTTAAGGGCCGACAAACATTCGGCGTGTCATTTTCATATCGCCGCGTGTAACAATCGCGGGGGTGTTTTATTGTCGCCCATTTTGGGGGTTAATCCACGCACCTTCGGTATACAAAGGGCAAAAAAAAAGGGATTAGATTAGTAGATGAATAGAAAGTAGATTTCGGTTGCCGTAAAAAGGTCAAAGATGAGTAATGAGTAAAACTTTGGGGTGGAGCTTATCCAAATTGGGCATATTCAGTTTTTGTCACTTGACGGCTCGGATTAAAAATATATATCTATAAATATTGCCCTTGCAATCTCCATCTTCTGCTTTTTGGCGCCTGCATCCGCTTAATCATCTCCAAACGGAACACAGCTGTCAATCATCCGCCAACCTCGTGTCGTGGATCCATAATTCCGCCGTTACCCTGGACAACAAACCCACCACCGGTGAATACCAGCAAATGAAATGAAGAAATGGATAAATAAAAGAAATACGGTGCGATCTCATCCATTTTAGATGAAAGGCGGTTTATTGATCGCTGGGGTGTGTTTGAAACTAAACAAGCCATATCCACAGCCCAGAGCGCCCAACGCTAGCTTGCTAATAATTATTTAGCATCGATTTCCTAAAGGCAGCAGAAAATATATATAGATGTGAATTTTTCTGGATTATAGAAGCCAAAACTCCCATCACGCATCGCCGTCGATGCGGAAGAGCTGCGACCCATTGAGGCGGGCGTCGACGGCGTCTTGCTAAAAGGCTAACAGCCGTCATCGCATCACCAATGGCGGCGAGCAAAGTGGCTCATTTTGCATCCTTAAGTAGTTCAAATCAACAACTGAGCTTCCTTCCCACTCCTCCTCAACCCCCCCGATCCAAACCACTACCCCCCCCCCCAAATACCCCGCTAATCCATGTTTCATCTGACGCGAAGGCCACGGTCAGCTTTCCAATCAGAATCAAATGAAAGATTGAAGAGAAATGGATCACTCATCAGGAGCTGTTGTTTACATGGCCCTGAACTTTGACCCCTCCTCCCTCAGCCACCTCCCACACAAGTCAAACTCAGTTTTTTTCTGAGATGATGCTAGCGCTTCCGTCATATTATCGATCCGGAGCAACTAAAGAGGAACATTTTAACATCACATCCCGAGTGCCGACATTCCCTCTGCCAATGTTTAACTTCTCTTCCACAAGGGGCAGCATTTCCCTTTTTTATTTATTATTATTTTTATTCGTTCCCAATTTTATTCAAGAATTGAAAAGCATGACGTGGAGCGCCATTTGCAATTTTTTTTCGGGTTTTGTTTTTTCATGCTTGCGTGCCATTCAAGCGCTGGTCAGACCTCTAGTAATGTTTTTCCCTTCCACGAGGGGTCAGAATTTGTCTTTTGTCCATATTAGCGCTTTGTTACAGCTTCAGCTGTTGTTAAAGAGCTATATAAACAATATGTATTGTATTGTATTGTATTGTATTGTATTCCGCCCCTATTTCAAGCTCATATAACTCCAGACCCATATAACTTAGAAATCAACAAGTTCCGCCATAACTCCTTTAGCGACAATCGCTAGCAATAGCATCCTCGACAGCCAGTACGAACCAGTCGGACGTGTTCGCCGTGATCCAATAATAATAATAATAATAATAATAATAATAATAATAATAGTAATCCATTTCATTTTTTAAGCACCTTTCAAAACTCTCAAGGTCACTTTACAGTCACAGGATAAGTTTTTCTGAGGGTGAGTAGCGGCAGCCACACGCGCCAGCGTTCACTCAACCCGGAAGTAACTCGAATAGAGAAGTAAGACAAATAGATAGAAAGCTAGCTAGCATTCCAATAAATAGCTAACAGCTAGCCAGCAAGCCAGATAGCTATTGTACGGTATTGCAAAAAAGACAAAGAGAATTGACTTAGCACAATATTTCTACAGAAATAATGGCTTCGGTTCACGGACAATTAAAACAAAAAACAATGATTGAGGGGTTGGGGGGCGGGGTCCTAAAATGTCAACAGTGGTGAACGGGTGCTCCCCTCTGCCCACTAAAGCCTCTTAATTAAAGACGGCGCCATTTACGGCCTCGCTAAAGACGCCTCGACAGGCCGCGATACAAGCGAATAAGCAGAAGCTGTGAGCGGAAGAAATAATTGCGCCGGGGGTCACATGATGAGGAATACTTTTCTTATGTTGGATCAGGAAAAAAAAAAAAAAAAATCATCAAGATCGACGGGGGGTTCCAAAACGGCCATTGTTGTACACGTCACAATGCGGCTTTGCGAACATGAAAAGGTTATTCAAATGTGCGGTTTCAGCCCCCGGCGTGCAGGAAAAAAAAACATGAATGGCCTAAATATATCTAAAAATATATAATACGGCAATTGAGCTCAAATTACAGCGTTTTAGCATGAACTCCCACCCACCTGCACCTCCGTCACCGGAGAAAAGCAAATAATTCAGGCTCTCAGTGGCAGTAATTGTCAGTGGTGTGCACCCGAAAGGTCATATCAGTCACCTCTAGAGAAAAGGGAGGGAGGGGCGGGCGCTACCATTATGACACAATGGCATGAGAGCAATTTTACATGAGAGCTAGCGTGCTTGGAAGTCGCCAGAAAAATAAAACATAAAAAATGCATTGATTCATCAGAGAATGCACGCAAATCACAAACTGCTGTTTCAATATAGGGTGTGTCGACTTTTGCAATCCATCTATCTCGGCGGCCATTTTTTTCCCCCTGTAAATCCATAACAGCGTTCGGGACTGTAACGAATATCTATTTTTTTTGTTGCATGCGAAACCACGGAAAAAAAAAAGACAAAAGGAATTGAGGAGAGTGGCGACGTAGCCTTTGAGCTAATCGACTCATACAGTAGCGGGTATTAAAGTTATGGAGTGCCAACAGGGGAGCAGGCAGACGCTTGACCCTGAGCCACTTTGGACTAATCTAGCATTCAATCCAGCGTGTAATGACTGCCAGAGCTGTCAATCCTCCAGGCGCTCTTTCACACGCTAGCGCACGCGCTAGCACGCGCACGCTCGTCATTCCATTCTCTGTCGCGGGAGCGACGGCGTGGATCAAAAGTCGTACTCTTAGTTTCTGGCTGCCAACCGCCATCAAGATGATTCTGCGGCTACTGGAGTAGCGCGTAAAAAAAAAGTGCTAGCATGACGCGATGTCGTGCTATTTTATGTATTCATTTATGAATATAGTACTCTATTAATACACAGTCATTCAGAAATGTATTCGGAAATTGAAAAGATGACAGAGTGCCATTCCCGAATTTGTTTTTTCTTGTTTGGGTGCCAAGAAAGCGCTGGCCAGACCTCTGGCTATACTTTTCCTTCCCACAAAAGGGCAGCATTGCCTTTTTTTTCTATGTTAATGCTTTGTTCCAGTTTCAGCTGTTGTTAAAGCACTACATAAATCAATATGCATTGTATTTTGGGACAGCCACCCTCATTTCAAGCTCATAACTCCAGACCGATATAATTTAGGAATTAGCACTTTTTTTCTGTATTGAATGTTTCTGTAGTCCTAAAACAATATTCTGTGGGTCCTGGAATTTGAGTGACAATGACAAAAACCCTGGCACTGCAGTGGACATACAATATTTTTGTACACGACTAGCAGTGAATTGATCAATGTATTGGTATATTAATGTCTTGATTTATCACTTTATTATTTTATTTCTATTTATTTATGTATTTCATTATGTATCATTTATTTATCTATTTATCCATGTATTTATTATTGATATCATTTATTAGTATTTGTTTATTTGTTTATTTATTTATTCTTATTATTTATTAATTATTTATAGTATGTATTATTATTTAATACAATTTATTTGTTTTAAATATTTATGTTTATTTTTAATTATTCAGTTAGGTATTATCTAGTAGTTATGTATTTAATTATGTATTCATCAGTTATTTATTGATGTATCTATGTATTTAGTTGTTATTTTATTATTATTTATGATTATCTATGATTATGTATAATCATTTATTTTATTTATTATGTATTGTTATGTATTATGTATTATTAAGTATTATTTAAAAAATATTTATAGTATATCATATTTATTAGAATTTATTATTTCCATATTTATGTTTGTTTTTATTTATTTGGTTATGTAATTGTTTATTACATTATTTATCCATTTATTTATGTATTTATTTTTTTTTTCAGGGGGGGGGGGGCGGTATTCCCACAGCGGTCTCCAGACTTGGCAAAGTGACCAAAATAAACCAAAACAAGTCATCTGTACTTCTTATTCGCCGCGGTAGTTGGCAAACGCACTTGTAGCATCGTGAGCAAAGCCAGCCCGGCTCCAGCTGCTGCGCAAAGGCGCCGTCTGATAAGCGTTCCGGGACTCGACCCTCCCCACCCGCTCAACAGCATCGCCAATACTGTCATTGCCATTCATAATACGCATGGGTGTGTAAAGAGGGGCCATTAGGGGCCCCAACCTGGGAGCCATTAAATGCTTTTTAAAGCAACGTAACATCCTATTAGCGTCATCGTCGCGTGTTTGAGCAAGATAACCACTCGACTCGTAGCGCTTGCTATTCCTCCACCTCTGTTCCCGGCGAGCCAGGGGTCACCCGATGTCGACGTCAGGGAACCCGGGCGGGGCCGAGCGGGGCGTAGGGCCCCCGTGCTAACTGCCGCCGTCGCTCCTTTAAATCACGAGGAGGCTGCTGAATAAGAAGATGGCGGCAGATAGCGGGCCGATGAATTAGACATGATGCAGTTAGCCTGTAATAGGCCCATTATGCTACCGTTAGCGGTGTCAAAAGCAAGCATGGGAATTAAACTTTGGTCCGTGGTGTCTACGGGGAGAAAATCAGCATCTCTTTTCGTACACCGAGGCTTTAATACGGCGAGGAAAACGGCAGGCCAGGTAAGGATGAGAGGCAGCTCATAAATAAATGCAGCTAGGATACTTCCGCTAACTTCCCTTGTCGCGCAAACACACCAAGCAAGGGATGGTGGTGGTTTTGATCGAAAAAAAGACAGATCAGTCAATATGTTGACATTTCCTGACACTTTAAGCGCAATTTTTGATACGACTAACTTTCTGATTGGATACTAAAATCTGGTATCGGTGATACTGATACTTTAAAGCTGATATCAGATCATAGTTTTTAAAAAATGACAGTTTTTTTTCTGGAATATAAGGCGCACTTTCAACGAATGACATATTTAAAAAACATTTTCCATACATAAGGCGCACCGCATTATAAGGGGCACCTTCAATGAATTTCACATTTGCGAGCTATTTGCTATCTATTAGCTCTGGCTGACTATCTAGCTAGCTATCTGTTCACTATCTAGCTGGCTGGCGATCTAGCTAGGTGTCTGTTGGTTATCTATTAGCTGGCTAGCTAGCTTTCTATCTATTTGAGTTACTGCCGGGTTGAGTGAACGCTGGCGCATGTGGCTACCGCTGCTCAACCGCAGAGAAACTGATCCTGTGACTGTAAAGTGACCTTGAGAGTTTTGAAAGGCGCTTATAAATGAAATGTATTATTATTATTATTATTATTTTAGAACGTTTTCCATACATAAGGTGCACCACATTATAAGGGGTACCCTCATTGAATGACATTTTAAAACATTTTCCATACATAAGGCGCACCGCATGATGAGGCGCTTTTGAAAAAAAATCTTTTTTTAGGTGCGCCTTATAGTGTATATGGTAATTGTATTTTGACCTACGATGTTTATTGAAGTAGCATTGATATTTTTGATTGCCCCCCCCCAAAAAAAATAGCTTATTCACGTTGACGAAGATCTCAACCATTGAGTGGCATTTCCATGGGTGTTAACATACATCCAAATGACTTGAGCGTCCCGCCGATCAATATTTTGATATGCAAATAGATTTTCGTTAACGTGGTGCTGATATCAAAAAAGTATCGATATGACAGTATCGAATGTCAATGCTGATGTGTATTGAAAAATGAGTGACGTTGCCCCCTGGGGAGTCACGGTACCAATGCACAAATTTGCAAATGTGCCCAACCATTACGGGCTGGGAGGGGATTTGTGAAATATGCATCCCCCCCCTCCCCCCTCCCGGATGATGAATAGCATATTCCGCGGACCCTCGGTGTGCCCTCGCGCTTCCTTAAAGGAACAAAGCCATGATGAATGGATCAACGGCAGCGGTCCGGGAAAACGGCTCTTCCGGGCCGATAAAAAGGATTTGCCAATGACAATTGGGGGACAGCGGTGACCCGGAGAGTGGGTCTTTGGGGTAACGCCACCCCCCCCCTACCCAAGAGGGCCCCCGGTGATGGAGTCGGGATCACCATTAGAGGGAAGATTAAGCGTCCTCGGCTTCCTCGCTCACTTAATTATACATGCAAGTCCTTTTGCGTTGGCCTGCCGCCGCACCTCGGAAAAGAGGAAGGGGCTTCTTTGTCTCAGCCGCCGGTCACCGGCGCTTTGATTGCTTATTGGCTGTCTCTCCTGACAACCTGAGGGGGCGGCGGGTGGGGACGTAGGGGGGGGGAATCGCACGCAACTCCCGTTCGCCAAGGACGTCGGAGAAAAAAGGGAGTAAAGGGACGAGAAGGCAAGATATTTAGTTTTGAATAACAGAGGAGCAGAGGTGGGTGAGGGGGGGTATAGGGGGGTCGTCGAGGGAGGTGGGGGAAAAAATGTCCTTGTCAGAACGGGAGTCTCGGGAGGTGCACTCGTGCCCGTCCGTTGACACTCAGCTGACAAATACGAGACCTGAAAATAGAGCCCGCCTGGCGTTTGAAAACAATGGCTTATGAATAAACAACAGGATGGGAGTTGCGCTAATAAACAAAAGTGAGACCGCCGGGGACCGAAAAAGGGGCAATGGAGTGGGGGGGGGGGGGGGGGTTACAAGGGGGAGAACAGCCTTTGTCTTATTCTAACAAACTACGCATTGGGATGGCTTCACTCACTTTTTGGGTCTAGGAGTCATTTGAGGAAATGGAGGGGGGGGGACTTTTTCATTATGTACATTCATTTGTTAGCCACATGTTGTCTACAAAAAAATAATTTAATCTTTTTGTAATGAATTTTTTGCGTCAATAAAGGGAAAGCATCGAAAGACTTCGGGTTGCGCAAAGGACAGTGTCAATAATTGATCCGGCGAGGCAACTCTGCTCATCATGTTTTTTCAGAACATACGTTGTTAATATGTAATGGCGGCTGCCCGAGATGCGGGAAGAGCAAAAAAAAAATAAAAATAATTAAAAAATACACATAAAAATCAACATTTGTATCCTGAGGCAACCTGAAAATCAAACATCAGGCGGCGCTGTCCAAGGTGCTGAAAGGGGCAATCGTTTAGCGGGTTAAACGGAAATCAATAGGTGAGGACTCAGTTGGCCAATTGAGCTGACGATAACCGGGACAAGAGACCACCAAGGACAGCAAGACGTCTCTTTTAGCTACTTTGCGAGAGAGCCAGGGTTATATTCAAACAACTTACAGTGACTAGTGTTAGGAAACTAGATATCACCATCATCACTGGTAACATTTATAGAGCGCAAGTAACTTTTTTTAGATCATTAACTCATTCACTGATTGTCGTTTTTCATGCTTGGTTGCCGATAAAGTGCTGGTCAAACCTCTGGGCATGTTTATTTGTAACATGTATATGTTATTTCCCCTTTTTTCCATATTCGTGCTTTGTTCCACCTTCAGCTGTTGTTTAAGCGCATTGTATTACATTGTAGTTTGGACAGCTGCCCTCATTTCAAGCTGATATAACTCCAGAACCCATATAACTTAGGAATTAACTCTTTTTTTTTCTGATGAAAGAAAGTTTCTTACACGGCATTGAATGTTTATGTCATGCTAAAACTCAATATACTGTGGGTCCTGGAATTCGAGTGGAAATGACAAAAACCCTGGCACTGGAGTGGACACATTTTTGCACGTCCGACAGTGAATGAGTTAATGTATCAATTAATTGATTTGTTAATGTATGAATTCATAAATTCATTAATGTATTAATTTATTGGAATATTTATGTATTAATTTACTCATGTAGTCATTTATTTATTTATTTATTTATTTATTTATTTATTCATCATGTATTCATCTATATATCTATTCATGTATTTTATAGTATTATGTATTATTATTTATTATTTTTTTATTTATTATTATTAATAGTATTTTTTATTATTTAATACAATTTGAGTGAAAATGACAAAAACCTGGTTGTGAATGAGTTAAAAAAGCACAAAATTTCCTGTGTTTAATTCTTCAAACCAAATTATGTTAATAAATAAATAAATACTTTAAAAAAAAAATCAGGAAATATTGCTCAGAGCTTCGCGATAAAATGTGACAGGAGCTTTTTTTGGCAATGACGCACATGCACATATTTTGAAGCAGTTCAAATCAATAATCTAACCAACTGTTTGCCATTTTCGGTAATGTTAAAAGGAAAGTTTCAGAGAGGGTGGCGGGGGGGAGTTGGAAGTGCACTTCTTCCGATTTTGGGCGATTGGCATGGAAGCGCGATGTGAATCAAGAAAGGTTAACAACGCCATGTCACTTAAATTCCACGCACTTCCGCATTAACATTGATGGCCACAAGCTATCTATTATTAAGCATAATTTGGGAAATGATGAGTTGAAAGTGACATTAATGGCAGACGCCAGATTGAAATATTTGGACTGCGACACACGCAAAGCCATCACACATGCACGGCAAAAAAATGGCTGCTCCTTCGTCGAGGGGGGGGGGGGGGGGTGTTGATTCTCTGACACCACATTTCTGACGCATTTCAAAAATCGAGATTTTAAAGCAGTATATATATATATATATATATATATATATATATATATATATATATATATATATATATTTGTTGACATTATATATTTGATTAGTTTACATTATATATGATATTTTTTTATATTTTATAAATAGAACATTTTATACATATTTTTAGATCTATATTTTTTATATTATATATGTGATTTTATATACATATATATTACATTTTGACATTATATATACACGGTACATTAGATTACTTTACATTATATATGATATTTTTTATACTTTTTATATATGATATTTTTTTACATTTTATAAATATGATATTTTTATATTTTATTCATGTTTTTTATTTTTTTTATAAATATGATATTTTTTCTATTTTATATTTTGTAAATATGATATTTTTTATATTTTATTAGTGATATTTTGTATATTTTAAATATTTGTGGATATTTTATAAATATGATATATTTTATAAATAGTATATTTTTTTATTTGTATATATATATATATATATATATTAGATTTGTTAAATGATATCTATATATGTGTATTGACTGATTGATGATTTATATTACATTATATATTAATATAATATCTTAATTTTTTATATATATATATATATTATATTTATATATACAGTATAGGGAAGTATGGTCATAACATGTATAATTCATAAACTGCTAATCAAACGAGGCCGTGTATGTAATTGACGCTTCTTTCATCCGACGTTTGTTTAAAAATCAAAATTAATAAAAAAGCCCCGTTCGGAAGTGGCGGCGAGACTAATCAGTTGGCCGACTCCAGCCGTCAAACACAAACATTATTCTCGCCTTAAAGCAGAAGCGGCGTAGAGGCCGACGCAATCAATAGGAGAAAATCAATTAGAATAGTGTTTGCGTGTATGGATTGACATCTTGAATCATCACTTCTATTGATCCTCACCGCTGTGATCTTCATACCCCCCCCTCCCACCCCTTCCCCCCATCTAGTTTGCACACGCAGCCGATACGTTTGCATTCTAAACATCAGCGCTTTAAAGACGGCTAAAACAAAAGCCAACATGACGGAACTGATTGCGATTAATTATGAATTATGCAGCCATTGTAGGCCCACAAAAGAAGACATCTCGCACTCTGTAGTCAGATATAATTACCAAGTCGGGCGCGTTATACCTACTGGATAGACACGCCCCCTTCCCTTGCGTATCTACCAATCACAATTGACTTTAGTGAACGGGTGCTTTTTACTGTTCTGCGAAAAAGTGGCTTAAAATGAAGAAAATGTCGCGCGGTTTCAAATGTCTGGCTGAAAATATCTGAAGCTACTTTTCAGCGACCAAATACATAAAAAAAACTACTGCTAATACTGCTACGATTGCTACGACTACTACTACTACTACTACTACTAACTCATTCAATGCCATTCATGAATTCATTCACAAATGGAAAATATGACGTAGAGCGCCATTCCTCAATGTGTCTGTTTTTTTCATGTTTGGGTGCCAATAAAGCGCTGGTCAGACCTCCGGCAATGTTTTTTTTTCCGCAAGGGGGCAGCATTCCTTTTTTTCCCCATGTTAGCACTTTGTTCCAGCTTCAGCTGTTGTTAAAGCACTAATATAAAATAATATGTATGGATTGCATTGTAATTTTGGACATCCTCCCTCATTTCAAGCTTAGATAACTCTGTAATTTAGGAATTAACTTTTTTGATGAAAGAAGATAGTTTAAGGTTTCTTACGCTGCATTGAATGTTTATATAGTCTTAAAACTCAATATTTTGTGGGTCCTGGAATTCGAGTGACAATGACAAAAACCCTGGAGTGACCACATTTTTTGCATGTGTCTGCCAGTGAATGAGTTAAAACGGCAGTTCTTTGACTTTAAAATCTATTTACAATATCCGGTTGCTATGATATTAGCAAAATTCATCGGAATGTTAAGCACCGCCCCCCCAAAAAGCTAAGTGAAACCGTAAACATCTTGCATGCTAGTTTCCACTTCCTGCAGGCGTGACCACGCCCCCTACAGGTTGACACATGCGCTCAAATGACTCCTCTAAATAGCAAGCCGCGTGACCCCGCCCCCAAACCCCCCGCTCGCCAGTGACAATTTGAATCATCACGTCGCCACGACCAGTCATGCCTATCATTCACCATAAAGGCTTTATAACTCCGCCGTCGCTAGCTGAGGCAAAGAAATATGAGTCCCCCTGTCAGCGGAAGAGGGCGGGGTGGGCTAAGGTGTCGGAGAAAAAGAAGTAGGGGGTAGCAAAGGGCTAATTTGACACAGCTCGCTTGGCTTGCCGTAATTGCTCCGTCACTGTCAGTCCTTGAAAGGCCTTCTCGACGCACAATTTGGACACAATTACCGTCCGTTTACCGGCGGCCGTTAAGCCCATCAAACGCCTGCACCTATACAACACCCCCCCCCCCCCTTTGCGGACCCCCACTTCTCGCCCCCCACTCCGAAGCCCTTAAAAAATTCCCGCCTGCTTTCCCGGTGGCTGGGATGCGCCATGGCTCATCAAACGCGGATGCGGCCCATTAATGAACACTGTTAGCATTTCTCTTAAACTTCTCCTGCCTCTAATAAACATGCAGTGTTCCATGAAGGAGCATTGCCATCCTCCTGACATGATATTTATTGCCGATGCAGGCAGGCGGGGGGGGGGGGGGGTGAGGGTGAAGGGGAAGAGGCAATGAGCGGAGGGAGGAGGACCGAGGGGAGAAGCGACATCTCTTTTGTAAAAGACACGGCTAATGGCTAGCGCTCTATTAACAGATGGGATCGGCTTGTTGCCACCAACAAAACCAAATCAAAGATGGCCGCGGTGTTAGCAGTCTTCAGGATGTCATATTTTGGATCTACACTCCCATAAGTGTTGTTCACAACAGCGAAGCACCACACAGGTGTTAATGATTCACCTGTGCTTTCAAGTTCCATTTGTTCGATGTTTAGTTTGACATCATACTCTATTTACTTGCTTCCATACATATGAAAAAAATGTTTTTTCCTTCTAACGTAGATGTTCACCGACCTTAATAAATAAATACATTTAAAAAAATTCTAAAATTACATACATAAAATATTATTTACATACACACACATATATACATTTATGCACCCACACGCATACATACATACACATATACAAACACACATCCAAACACACATACGCACACCCCTGTATACATACACACACATATACATACACTCACACACATACCACACACATACATACATACATAAACACACATACACATATGACACATACATAAAGTACATACACACACATATATACATATACACATACACATATACGTAGATGCACACACATATACACACACATATACACAAATATACAGTACATACACACACATACATATATGCACCCACACGCATACATACATACACGTATACAAACACACACATACACTTTCAGACACACACAAACACATATATACACCCACACGCACACACGCACACGCACACATTTGCATACATACACACACATATACATACACATGCACATACACACGCACACACACACACACACACACATATGACACATACATACAGTACATACACACACATACATGTACACACATATATACATACATACAAACACATGTACATACATACACATACCTACATGCATGCATGCATACATACATACATACATACATTACATACATTACATATATACACATATATACACACACATACATGTACACACATATATACAAACACATGTACATACATACACATGCATATACCTACCTACCTGCATGCATGCATGCATGCATGCATATATACATACATACATACATACATACATACATTACATATACACACATATATACATACACACACATGTACACACATATATACACATACATACACACACATACAAACAGTACATACACACATATATACATACATACACACACATATACAGTACATACATACAGTATATATACATATGTACATATATATGAAAAAGAAAAAAAAAGTTGATCAAGCATGCAGACAGCAGACTGTGATAGGTCTCCGGGGAGTGGCGGACACACACACACACACACACACACACACACACACACACACACACACACACACACACACACACACACACACATACACACACACACACACACATACGCACACGCACGCACACACACACACACACACACACACGTACGGTGGCCCTCCCACCCGCCCCACCTCAACTTGCCTCACCTCTCAGACCCTCAGGAATTAATGAAGCCCAATGCCGCCGCAGTCAAAGGGACAAAATGGCTGCTCATTAAACAGCCCGCTGTCAGAGAGGGGCCGTCGTGGCGCTGCAGGGTATTAACACAGAATTAAAGCGAGGGAGGGCGGGGGGGTTGACGCGCCCGATTGTAAATAGCCCGCCTGGTTGGCTTTGTCGCGCGATTCCAACTCCATTTGCGTGGCTTCAAACGAGCGCCACGACGCGGCATTCTGATGCCAACGAACGCAACAAAGCGTTTGCTTGCTCGCTGAACAAACTCATTAATTTGCTTGATTATAAAACTCCCTCTCAACTCTCCTTCTCTCGCCTTCCGTGGGAATTGTTTTGGCGAGGTCACGCCACGAGAGAACGCATTCGGAAGCCATGTTTTCCCCCATCGCGCCAGAAACAAACAGCAAATACGCCGGGGCCTGATTAAAGGCCTTTTACGCAACAGAAGAAAAAAAAGAGAGGACAGTGTTTGTATTCTGGCGGATGAAATTCATGCTTTTTGACAGCTACTGTTAAGGACTGGAGATTAGAAGACGGGGGGGGGGGGGGTGTCTGGTAATAGTAATTAAAGAACAACACTAACTGGAATAAATTAACGCCTATGCGCAAATGTAAGACAGACTTTGTTCTTCCTTATTTTGATTTTGTTTTGCGTGCTTACAAGCTAACGCAATCAAGATGACGTCAGTCTTGTTTTTATTTTATTTTATGTAATGCACATTCATATTTTATATATTAACGCACATATAAATTCAACCTGTAATCAATAACTTTGATATCATATATAACATTTATTTTATTGCTTGAGCTGTTAAAAAATAAAAAAAATAAATAGCATTTTCATTAACTCGTTCACTGCCAGATGATGTGTGCCAGGGTTTTTGTCATTGTCACTCGAATTCCAGGACCCACAAAATATTGAGTTTTAGGTAGACATAAACATTCAATGCAGCATAAGAAATCTTAGACATTCTTCTTTCATCAGAAAAAAGGGTTAATTCCGAAGTTACATGGGTCTGGAGTTATCAGAGCTTGAAATTGGGGCGGCTGTACAAGGTTTTAGGACTACATAAACATTCAATGCAGCATGAGAAATCTTAGTCGCTCTTCTTTTATCAGGAAAAAAAATGTTAATTCCTAAATGATAAGGGCCTGGAGCTATATGAGCTTGAAATGAGGGCGGATGTACAAAAAATACAATACAATACAATACATACATATAACTTTATATAGCGCTTTAACAACAGCAGAAGCTGGAACAAAGCACTAACATGGACACTGCCCCCTTGTGGAAGGGTAAAAACATATGCCATGACCTGCGCTTTATCAGCACCCAAGAATGAAAAACTAAACCCAAACAAATTCGGGAATGGCGCTCTACGACATACGAGTTAAAAGGACTCCCAGCACGACCATTCAGTGTCGAGTCATTGTTTGTTTTCACCCTGCCATGTTTGTTTCATTTAGTCATGTTTTACTCACGGTTTTCTTTGCTACTTTGGACCTTTCTATTTTGCTGATTTCGTTGTATGAGATCTTTTTCCAGCTGACTTTATTCGGATGTGGCAGTGAATGAGTTAATGACATACCACGGCGCCGGTAGACATTCCGTTTCAAAATGGCCGCCATCAATCACACCCCTCGCCATTACTCTCGAGTCCATTTGCAACCACCCTCCCGCCCACAAATACCCGAGAAGTAGCGCACTTGACAACGAACCGCCAAACGAGCATCCGCGCAGAAGCCAATTGGCATATCTGCATACAATGTGCACAAAACACACACCCACACACACACACACCGAGAGCAGGTAATTATTTATTATATGTATGAGGCGCCTACGTGGCAAATATAAGGGTCGGCGAGCTCTCGTCCGACAGGCAAAATCCCATTATTTGGCCCTCATCCCAGACACTGAATTGAGAGTCAAGTAGGATGCATGCGGTAACCACAATGAAATTACAGCGGCGGAGAGAGCGCGAACACGCCGCTAATGCACCCCCATTGTGTGCTCGAGTGCATCTAAATAAGCACAAAAAAAAAATGGCGGCCCTGAGCAAGGGTTGCGTCGCCAAAGGTAAATGGAGGCCACGCTGTTTGCGATGGAGGGCTGAATTTAGGTGATGCGGCGGCCATTTGCGGCATGCATTTGGATTACGCCGCGGATATGAGGAATGGGTGTTGGAGAAACAGCGAAAATAGGTTTTGTTTTGATTTTGTAGTATTTATTATTATTATTATTTTGGATCATATTCGCAAAAGTACATTATGTTATTTTACACATCATCAGTTGATGAAAAGGTTTCTTCAGCCGCCATCTGTATTTCTTTGAAGGTGTCGGACGTTTCGCTTCTTATCCAAGAAGCTTCGTCAGCAACTGCTGTAGATGAGGTAGAAGAAGTACAGATGACGGCTGAAGAACCCTTTTCATCGATGGACCACTCCTGTACGACTGAGAGCTTACACAGACACATCATCAGTTGTTTTGTTGGCACTTTATTATACTGTAGAATACAGTGATACCTCAGTTTTCGACCATAATTCATTTTAGAAACCTGTTCGAAAACCGATTTGTTCAAAAACCGAAACAGCACTTTCCATTAAAATCAATGTAAAAAATCTTAATCCGTTCAAAGTCTAGAAAACAACTTTTTAACAATTTCACAGCATAAACCGGATAAAAACGTAATAGACATGTGTAAAATTCTATAAAAACAAACTGTAATGTTTTATTTTCACCAATTTTTCACATCAACATTAACATCTGTACAGAAAAAGCTCTCTATCTGTCTGCCACGGGGCGTATTGGCACCGATCCCAGCTGTCTTTGGGCAATCACAGGGCACACTAACTTTTCAAACCGACCTCAACCGCTGCTTGCTTTAAAATCATACTATTCAAGAGATCTTAACCAAATATGTCTGCATTTTTGCAAAAATAAAACAACAATATTAATGCGTCGGTCGCAATGAGGAAGATGTCACGTATAAGGAAGCGGAGGGTCGTCGAGTGATGCATTCAGATGCACTCAGTTTGGTTGAGAACCAAATTTCGGTTGTATATCGGGGCATAAAAAATATGACATTTTTGGTTGAAAACCGAATGGGATGAGAACCGAGACGTTCAAAAACCGAGGTTTGACTGTACAGTGAGACCTCAACTTACAAACACCTTATCTTACAAACTTTTCGTCTTACAAACGTCAAATTTCTGAAAATGTAACCTTATAGTAAGCACTATTTTCATAATACACACCCACCACGGCTGGCATAGTGATCTTCGGTGGAAGCACACGACCGAACAGCACCAGAGGTTAAGTTACCAACAGTCCTTATGGAAGGTGACTCTCCTTCCATAAGCCATCAACGACCATCAAAAAGGTAAAGAAAACTTTTTTTACAGCACAGTTTATTTCTTTAATTACAGTCCTCATGTAATGCGCCTCTCTTTCCAAACAGCAATTCCCTTTGACCTCCAACGCCATTCCATCAAGCCATCAATGACCATCACAAATGTAAATAAAGTGACTTTATGATACAATGCAGTGTATTTCTTTCATTACAATACAATAGCACATTTATTATACATAGAATAAGGTATGTTGTGTGTAGTTTTAAGGCTTATTTAGTTGAAAAGTAAATTTTATGGAAACCCGGGAACGGATTATTCCCATTTTAATGGTTTCCTATGGGAATTTTTTTTGAGATACACACTTTTCGCCTTACACACTCTGTCTGGGAACCAATTGAGTTCGTAAGTTGAGGTCTCACTGTATATCTAAACGCCGTTGCTTCTACCACCGCGACGACGGATGCTAACTAGTCGCATGCTGGCGTTGTCTGATAAGTACTCCTCTTTTGTTTCATGTTTACTTTGACAAAACTTGGAATTCTCTTTTGTTTTATGTTTACTTTGACAGTCCACTTTGTTACGCGACAGTCGCGCTTTTTCCACGCCGCTTTGAAAACTACTACCAATACAAACAGAATTAATTACTATTGCCCTCCATGTGTTTCATCAACACCAGCCTTTGTACAGTCAACAGCGCCATTTTATTTCATTTATTTTACTTTTTTCTTTCCACGCCTCCTCAGAGACATCCGTCAAATTCGGTGGGTGACGATAGATCTAAAGCTACGCTCCTGACAGGAGGATAAAGCTGTAAGTCCTCCGCCCTAACCTGTGCTGTTTGGGAAGCCCGCAGAGAGAGAGCGGCGGCGGATCGACAGATGCACTTCCTAATGACAAGTACAAACACGGACCGGGCTTTTGTTGCCACGGCGCTAAACACTTTCGGCGGGATTCATTTAGCCTCGCCATCAAACGCTTCAAACGCGGCCTTCGACGCCGAGAGACAGCCAGGCGGATAGGTGCGCGTCTCTAGCTAATAGCTGCTAGCGCTAAGCTGCTTATTTCTGACATAAATAAACGCAGATGCGCGCGACTTTGTCGGAATACCAATCGTGATTGACGCCAGGGGGGCGACGCCTCACCTTTGCAACAAGACCCGTCGCATTTAATATCGGCTTGTGTTCACATAATGATGACAAGCCGCACTGATTCATGCGCGCGGCGGTGTAATATCCGTGACAAAATTAGGCGACTACTTTTTGAGACGGATAAGGGGGTGGGGGGTATCAAAGGCAACCAGACGGTCTGCCTGTTCAACAGCGAAAGCAAATAAGAAATAAGAGAAAACGACTTGAATTCAGGATACCTTGACAAGAGTACCAGCCCCAAAGCCCGCCCCCTTTTAACCCCCCCCCCCTTTCTCATTGATTCCAATCAATCAACCCTAATTAGACAGGCTCCTACACACATATATGTCATATGTTAAGAGGCTAATGATATGGGCATTTAGTTGCTTCTTTAATCTGCCGACTTGCGGCTAATGACACTCTGGCGCGTCGTCGTGGGAATATTCATAAGGGCAGCGGCGGCGGCAGCGGTGGCGGCGTTGAGAGCCCGCGCGCAAATTGGCACTTTGCACTGCATGGTTGCGTTCAACCTTATTTACGGGGCAATAACGGGCGAGATTTGGCGCGTTAAAGTTCGCCGTGTCGTCCAATGCCGTGCAATTCAAATTTGTGTCAATCCGGAGTGTTTTCTTTTGTTTTGTGTAGTTGGACAAAACTCGCCATTCATTTTTCCTTAATGTTTAGTTTGACAAAACTCAATTTGGCAAAACGTGTCACTCTCTTTTGTTTTATGTTTAGTTGGACAAAACCCACAATTCATTTTTGTTTTATTTTTAGTTAGAAAAAAATTCGCAATTCATTTTTGTTTGATATTTAGTTTGACAAAACTCACAATTTTCTTTTGTTTTCTGTTTAGTTTGACAAAACTTGCAATTCTCTTTTGCTTTATTTACTTTGACAAAACTCGTAATTCTCTTTCTAAGGGGGCGAGGTGGGAGGGGTCATTGAATTAACACCCAAATACAGGTAACATCCGATTTACGACCGAGTTCCGTTGCGACCAAACGGTCGTAAGTCAAAAGTGGTCGTAAGTCGAAATCCATTCAAAATGTTGAATTGAGATGTTGTATGTTTAGTTTGACGCAATTAATTCTCTTTTGTTTTATTGACTTTGACAACACTCCTAATTCTCTTTCGTTTTACGTTTAGTTTGACAAAACTGGCAATTCATCTGCAAACAGATGAACATCTCTCAAGATGCAAACTCACCCTACCAACTTCCTCCACCTCGCTATTCACACCTTACATGAATCAAGGATGATCTTTTATTCAAGCGTGCACGGGTGTGGATGGGGTGGGGTATATTATTCAATATGACAAATACTGAATCATTTCACAACATCCTTCATAAGTCGAACATTAAGACGCAAATGCCACTTGAGATGCATTGAGTCACATTGCCTCACCTGACGTTGCTACGAGAAAAAATGGTGTCCCCGCCCCAAATACACCCACTAGCGTATTTATACAATGTTGTGGAGCAGTTCTAGAGGGAAAAGTACAGGGCCCGGATATGTTCCGGCAGGAAGCGCTCGACTGACTTGGCTGAGTTGTTATGACGGACCGCGGCCGTGTCCGTGCCATGAAAGTTTGACGGACAAGATTTCGATCCAGGCTGCGTGCTAAATTAGGAAAACCGAGAATATTCCTGCCTCACCGAAAGTACCCCAAAAAGTGCGTAGTATGTTTTACTTTTTTGACACTCAAATATTTCAAATGGATTCAGAGAAACACAAAGCATTGATATAATTTACCAGGGTTCTAAGTGTAACACAGATTATAAAAAAAGTATAGACTTAGTATAGGCTTTAGTCAGCTCATTACAGAGGATAAAGAATACATGACCACGAGATGTAAATTTTCTTTGTCGAAATTGAACCGAACCGTCTAAATTTATTGAAACCTACCTTGTCGATGCGTATGTGGTGATCAATCTCACACGTTCTTTTCCCGCCATTTTGACTGAAACACACAAACAGAAGAAAACCACTCAACAAAAATACAAAATGGGTGAACCCATTTACTCCGAGCGTGTTCATATGAACACAGATACATGCAATTATAAATGCATTAATGTTGTTTCTTGCCACATTAGTGATTGTTAAATATATATATTCATATTTTTGTTAATTATGTACTTTGTTTGAACCTATTTCATACTCTGTTTTGATTTTATTTAGATGTGATGTGTATTTAGAAGTGCCCAAGCTCGCAACGACAGAAATGAACACGTTGCTACGACACGCGCCTCTGCATGCCGACCAATGATGGGACGGTTGCCCCTACCAAGATGGCTGCCAGTCAAGCCGGAAATACATGTCGCGTTAGCATGAAGCAAGAAGACAAAAATAATGTAATGTGTTTGTGTACAAGCAGTTTGGGGGTCATAGGGGGTGTTCAATTTTTTAAGCGTGGGTTACGATTTTGCTTCAAAATCTACTCTTGTTCTTGTGATTTTGCCTATGAATGCCCCCAATTGATGTTAGTCAAAAATATTTGTACGTACCAAATATAAGCTGGCTAGCCTCAAAAATTTAAATGTACAGCGTAAAAGTTTTCTCACTCCCGAACTTATCTATTGTCCTTGCAATCCGTTGTCCCCGTCTCTCCTCTGCCTTGTTGTGCAGAAAGATAAACTCGGTGCTGTTTGTAAGTCGCCCTTTCTCTTTCTCTCCCCCCCATGCCCCCATTCTGCGCCTCTCATGCGACTCCCAAGTGATAATTATTTGATCTTGTTTGCTTCATTATTCATCTGGAGGGAGCCACGCTTGTGACTTGTGGATAAATGCCATATGAAAGGCATTGTGCATCCTGGCTTTTATCCCGGGCTCCCACAACAGATCAATTAGTCAAACTAAACAATAAATTATTAATCACGTTCCATCACCGGAAGCAAACACTTCGTTAGGGAGCGAGAGAGGGGGGGGGGGGGTAGCAGGTGGGGATGAAGGGATGAGTGATGGGAGGGGGGATGATTGAAAAAAAATAGAAAGGGGAAGAATTCTCAAGTGTGTCCATCATTTCCAGGTAACTTTCAAGCTCCTCCCTTCTCCCTGCTAGCCCCGCCCCCTTGAGGTCATCTTTCAAAATGACATCAAATGAGGTCAAGCAAGTGCAAACGGCGGAGTTCAATGTTGGGATTGGGGGTGTGATAGGGGAGGGTCATTGAATTAACAACCAAATACAGGTAACATCCGATTTACGACCGAGTTCCGTTACGACCAAATGGTCGTAAGTCAAAAATGGTCGTAAGTTGAAATTCATTCAAAATGTTGAATTGAGACTCGGAGGCTAAATGACTCGCAAACTCTGGTGCCATCACACGGCTGATTGCTGCGCGAGCGTGAGATGCTCGCTGGCTGGCCAAAATTGTCGTACACGTTTCCGGCCTGCTAGCGCGTAGCGGTGCCGGGCGTAGAATTAAAATGTGAAAAATAGGGTCTGGAGGTCGTAAGTACGGGCAGTCGTAAGTCGATCAGGTCATAAGTCGGATGTTATCTGTACAAGGTACATAAAGTTTTAAAAAAATCATAGTTGGCTAATGTGCAATTTCAAAAATTAGCGCAGATGCTAGCTGGGATTCCATAAGGCATTATCATTATATATTTTTTTGCGCAGTAAAGGTTAATTTTCGAAGGAATCCAATCCGGGACGGTTGGAATTTCCGGCAATCCAAAGAGGAGACGGTCGGGGACGGCGTGGCGGTTATTAAAAGCGATTGCCTTGCCTCCCGGATGTCTCGGGAGAGCCGAATCAGTGGAGATGTTAAACCTTGCTTGACACCTCAGTTGGATAATTGTGGGTGTGGGAGCTAATCAGTGGAAGATGTCTCCTCAATTTATATCTTGTCAGTTAGCCAAGATTAGACCCCGCCCCCCCACCGATCCCCCCCACCCGCCACCATTAGCTTTGTTGCATGTCAATGATCCGGTGACTGGTCCGCCCGGTCTGACTGCACCATCATAATCGTAATTTTGAAAAAGGTGTGTGGGAGTGGGTTTGGGGTTGGGGGGGTGATGGAACCCCAGTACATTTATTCCACCTCAAACCAGTATGTCATTTTTAAGAAAAGCCAGCAAAGAGATAAAAGGGGGTCTTTTTGAAAATGCATTTGCTACGATTGACCTGAACATGGCGACAGTGGAATAACAAATATGCTGCCCTCATTTTTGGGGTTAAATATGATGCCTGGGTGTCTCAAAACTTTTGAGCAGAAGTCCAACTTGGAACTGCCGCGGCTTGGAATAGAAGCGGATTTACAGTATTTCATCAATGCAACAGCTTTGCGTTTGATTTCAACATTTAGCTTGTAGCAGACGTGCATAAATTTAACCTGCTGGCTTTCTGGCTAGCTGTATTCCCTATTTATTTGCTTTCCATTAGCTAGCTATTAGCTGTCTAGCTGATTGTAAGCTGTCTATCTGGCTAGCTGTTGGCTATCTGGCTATTTATATTCATTATTATTTGCTATCCATTAGCTAGCCAGCTAGTTATTAGCCATCTAGCTGACTGTCAGCTGGCTATCTGGCTATTTATTAGCTATTTATTCACTTACCATTAGCTAGATAGCTAGCCATTAGCTGTCCAGCTGAATGTAAGCTCTCTGGGTAGCTGTTGGATATCTGGCTATCTATAAGCTATTTATTCGCTATCCATTAGCTGGCTAGCCAGCTAGCTTTCTATTTATTTGAGTTTCTTTCAGGATGAGTGAACGCTGACGCATGTGGCTGCCTCCACTCACCCAGGGAAAAACTGATCCTGCGACTGTAAAGTGACCTTGAGAAATCAAATGTATTATTATTATTATTATTATTATTATTATTATTAACCATGATGTATCAGATCCACAGGTGAAAAGGACGCTTTGATACTCTCCTCTTTCATCTAGAACTGCTTCATGCAATAAAGAGGGTGCAGAAATTGCTTAAGATTGAATGACTGTCTTTGTGTAGTCATATTATTTTTATTTTTTTTTTTACTTCAAGATGGCGCCGCGAGAGTGGCTATCCTGTATTTTGTTTTTCTACTTCTTTCTTCCCTTCCCTCTTACTTTCATCGACTTTGCTGCTGTGAAATGTACCTTTCTCCACTGCTAATCTTATCCAAATATTCCATCGCGACGGAGAACGACTCCACGCCAACTTCCACGGCCACATTTGCGCCGACCTCCGTCACCCTGAGTAGCCGTCCGCTCTTCCATTAGCTACGGATACCAAATTAGCCGGATCGGTTGCTGAGTCGTTTACATTCCGTCCCCCTGGTGGCAAATACGTGATCGTCCCCCTCCTTGTAGGACAAAGGGGCCTTTCAGACAGAACGCGGGACGCCTCGAACCTCATACGGCGAAGAAGGGGTCGGGTCAAATAAACAGGGCATCCGTGCCAATGTGAGCGGCGCTCAACGAGACCCCCGGGCCTCCCTATATTCCCCCGACTGAGTGTTGACAGATGTTTCGAGACCTTCTCCGCAGAAAAGCGGGTCTTACCTTGAGTTGAGGGTGTGGGTGGGTGGGTGGGGGGGGTTTGGCGGACTCCCTCATGTGCACCTTCAGGATCTGCGACAAAAAAAAACCATAAAACGGAAGGAAGTTAACATTAGAAGCCAAAAAAATGCTTCATTGATTTGCTACATTGAAAAGGGGCGGGGCTTAATATTGCAGTCACCAACATTTTTGGACACGGCAGCACTTTAACTCATTCACTGCCATTCACAAATGTATTTGTGAATTTAAGTATGGCGTAGCGCGCCATCCCTGATTTTTTTTTTTTTCATGCTAGGGTGCTGATGAAGCACTGGTCGGACCTCTGGCAATGTTCTTTTCTTTTCCACAATGAGGGAGCATTTCCCTTTTTTTCCCCATGTTAGCGCTTTATTCCAGCTTCCACTGTTGTTAAAGCGCTACATAAATCAATATGTATGTACTGTATTTTGTACATCCGCCCCCATTTCAAGCTCTGATAACTCCAGACCCATATAACTTAGGAATTAACCTTTTTTTTCTGATGAAAGTAGAGTCTAAGATTTTTTAGGCTGAATGGAATGTTTACGTAGTCCTAAAACTCAATATTCTGTGGGTCCTGGAACTTGAGTGACAATGACAAAAACCCTGGCACTGGAGTGGACACATTTTTTTGCACGTCTGGCAGTGAATGAGTCAAATAAAATCCGCTGGCACATTTTGGCCTTACGCCGCCAAACGGTCACGAAAAATACTAAATCAAGCCCTCCCGGCCCCCTCAGTCCCCCATTTTCGAGTCTCAAAGAGGGAAGACGAGAGACTGGCACTCCGACTAATCTACATTCTCATAGTTGGAGGGACATTAATTATGGATAAGGGCGGTAACTGATTGGTTAATCAGATAATGTAATTGAGAAATGAAAATTGTCGGAGTGTGTGCAAACGTGCATGCGTGTGGCGTGTTCAGCAGTGGGGGGGGGGGGGGGGGGGGGGGGGTGTCTTGTGGGATTGCCCCGACGTAGGCTTCCATCATGGCTGCCACACTATGAAAGCGGCGCGGTGATTAAAAAGGACGTGATTGATTCGACTCTCATTGGGATAAGTTGTCCTCATTCCGTCACTGGGCTCCAAAAAGGGGGGTGGGGGATGATCTATAGAATATAATCACCTGCAATAATCGGAAAGAGATATATAAAATAGACTTTTTTGCACAGTATTATAAGTGTACACCCCCCCCCCCCCCATATATTTGTTTTTTTTTGTTTTGTTGGTTAATAATTACATTGGAAAACAAGTCCATTTAATTCAAGCTATTTAAAATTGATTGGATAGAAAATCAAAATCAGAATCAAAATGTATTTAATAGTACCACAATGGGGAAATTTGCCATCTAGAGCCGCAAAATTAAAAGGGGCGGGTGTTCAAAAATTAAAATAAATTATGATGATTGAGTGACTGGTTATGTGGTACCTTAAAAATAATAATAATCGTTTTTTTTATTATTATTTTGATACATTGCAAAAAGAAGCAGTTTGCTCTTGTGGAGGAAAGTAAAAAAAATGGAGGATTTTTTTTTTCTTTTGGGGAGTTGAGAATTCCTGATGATTATTTTTTAAGTACAAAAAAAATGAGGATTTATTTGATATTTGGGGGGTTGAGAATTCCCGATGATCATTTTTAAGGGCAAAAATGGAGGATATTTGTTTTCTTTTTGGGGTGGTTGAGAGTTCCTGATGATTATTTTTAAGTGCAAAAAATGGAGGATATTTTTTTCTTTTTTGGGGGGTTGAGAATTCCTGATGATTATTTTTTTTAAGTCCAGAAAATTGAGGATTTTTTTTTCTTTTTGAGGGTGGTTGAGAATTCCTGATGATCATTTTTTAAGTGCAACCGAACCATAATAAATAATCAGTGATTAATTCGATTATTCATTTATTTTGAAAAAAAAATCACATCCATCAAATTTTGTAATAATATGTGTGTGTATCAGCGAGGAGGGAAATGTGTGTGTGTGTGTGTGTGTGTGTGTGTGTGTGTGTGTGTGTGTGTGTGTGTGTGTGTGTGTGTGTGTGTGTGTGTGTGTGTGCGTCCATGCTGTCAAAAGATGGCTCCACTCCCTCAGTTTTCACTCGCCTTTTGTCTGTACTGCTCTTGGCTGCTCAAACGTGTACACACACATTACACACACATTACACACACACGCACACGCACACGCACACACACACACATTATACACACACACACACACTCGACAAAGTGCTGGAAGCCACCCAGAGAGACGGACGGGTGGCTTACCTCAGCTGCCCTAACATAAAAGATATTGATTTTACTATCAGCCGCAACAAATGATCTTCCTCAGCCAATTTTTTGAATTTAGAAATGAATTCAATACTAATAATGATACTGGGGGTGAGTTGGGTGGGGGCAACGGGGGAGGGGAGGGGGGAGAAGTGGGAGGAGGAGAAGAGAGGAAGAAAAGAAAGGAAGTGAAGATTTTTGCATGTTTGGCTTTGGGCTACCAAAAAAAAAAAAAAACATTGTCGCCATGGGTGAGATGAAATAAAGATGGCGTCAATAGTTTGAAAAATCTACATGATTATTCATATACAGCCCACCAGAATGGTCATATATAGATCTATTTTTTTGCATTTTTATTTTGGTAGATTTACACAACTCCCAACTTTATTTGATGCACGCTATTTTCCTGCGTGCTTTTTACGATGCCGTTTTACAGTGTGCAGGGGAGAGGAGGAGGGGCAACCCGACCCGCTTGCCGCATGTATTTATTACATGCGCCGTAAAGACACAAGGAGTTGAGTTTCTGTTGTGCGCTACAGAAAAAAAAAAAAACTCGTAAAATTACAACTGAACTGAGGGAGGCTCAAAAGAGACGCAGAAATATGAGATGATGTGATGCCATGAAAAAAAGGGAAAATATCTTTTCAATGTATATATGCGTCTGTATATGTACAGTGTATACCCAAAAGACACCTTTACAGAGGGCAAGCGTAATTGAAATGACAGCAGGGAGGCATTTTGCTTGTTACAAGTCAACTAAATCTGTGAAATTCTTAGAGGGGGCGGGGGAGAAAAAAAATGTATCTAACAAAGAAATAAAAGGAAATTTAGAACAGATAAAAATCTGTGATTAATTGTGAGTGAACTATGAATTAATCAATTTTGATCACAAATAAATATGGTAATCATTTGACAGCACTAGTGTGTGTGAGTGTATGTGTGCGTGTGAGTATAAAAATCACTACACACGTGTATACAAATATACATACATGTATATACATATACATACATGTATATACATTCATGCATATATACATACATATATACACATATTCATATATACATATATACACACATATATACAGTATATACATATACACATATACACGTATACAAATATACATATATACACACATATATACATATACATACATGTATATACATTCATGCATATATACATACATATATATATATACATATATACACATATTCATATATACATATATACACACATATATACAGTATATACATATAAACACATATATATATACACATATACAAATATACATATATACACACATATATACACACATATATATACACAGTATATACATATACACATCTATATACACAGTATATACATATATATACACATATACATATATACACATATATACATATATACACATATATACATATATACACATATACATACATACATATACATACATATACATATATGTACACATGTATACATACACACACATATACAGAGATACACACACATATACATTTACATACATATACACACACACATACGCGTATACACACACATACACACACACACACACACACACACACACATACACACATATATGCATGTGTATAGTGATTTTTATGCACACAAACACACACACGCACACACACACACACTAGTGCTGTCAAATAATTCAAATATTGATTCACGATCAAATTGATAAATTCGTAGTTCACTCACAAATTAATCGCGATGAATCTGTTCTATATTTCCTTTGACTTTTGTCCTATACAGTCGATTTTTTCTTCTTCCTCCCTCCAAGAATGTGACAGATTCCGTGAGACCGAAATGTGGGGTGTGTGTGTGTGTGGGTTGTGTCGGGGGTAAGACAGACCTGGAAGATGAACCTCTGCAAATGTGACTTGTAACAAGCAAAATGCCACCCTGCTGTCATTTCAATTACGCTTGGCCTCTATAAAGGTGTCTTTTGGGTGCCTGCATAGAATTTGCCACTATTTCCCCAATAATGGTCTCCAAAGTTCAGCCGTCCATCGTTTGCGTGCGTTCCGCCGTTCGAGCTTCCTGCAGCTTCATTTATTTTCCAGATCCGCCCCCATCACGACGGCCACGCCAGGCCGTACATCAGAATTAACCTTCATTCCGCCGAGGTATATTACGATGACAGTCGGCGACACATTTCACCTACACAAAGGGCATTTGCTCCCGGCTTCCTCCTCCGCATAATCATCGCAGACAGTGGCAGATTGTTTGATAGCCGATTAATTTTCACAGGAAATCAAGTGGCCGCCTCTTTTTTTTTTCTCCCTCGACAACAATGCGAGGCCTCCCGCCCGTCAATTAGGTGTTTTATTTAATCTCATCTTTTTAATAAATTGCACCCCCTGTTCCTGATATCTCCACTGTGGTTAATTTATTTTTTTTGGGTGACGGCAATGTAACAAAAGTGCTGTAAATTAATCAGGGGACATCAAGTGAAAGAAAAGGGGGGAGGGGGGTGTTTGACGTCCTCCATTTCTATGCAGCGCATTAAGTGTCAGATCTCCAATCCGCCATTTTCTATGGTCGCACTCAAAAGATTTCATTAGGGACCTGACGTCACTTTTATGAAGGATCATTTCTGTCCTATTTCCCGCCCCCCCCTCCAACCCCACCCACCCCTTCATGAGCTCTTTTGTTCTTCCCGCGCCACTTCGCCACAAAAAAAAAAAATGGCCCCCGCCCCATGCAAACGGCAATAATAGATTTCACCGAGCGTCACCGCCAAGTCGTGATAGCCTATTTAGTAGGTTAGACGGGGTGGTGGAGGTGGAAGAAACATTCAATTTATGTCCACAAGTAGGCGAGCGAAAAAGTAATTAAGAAATTAGAGAATTGGTGCTTCATTCTTGGAGTTTGCACCCCCCCCCCCCCCCCCCACTCTCTGGTGGACACAGCGTCCATAATGAGAAAGGCTGGTAATTAAAATCTGGTGGAGAGGTGAAAAGAATGATCTTTCTCCCCCCCCCTCTATTATTTCTTGCTTTTGTCACAAGTGCATGGACAGCTGCCGACTTGAGTGTAGTCATGCGCCTGCGCGGGCCTGCACGGACGGGCCTGCGCTAGCAAATAAATATAATCAATCTCCATTTACATACAAATAGGCTCCCCCCCCTTTCATCCTAATAATCGAGCCGGCATCCTCCAAGAGGGGGAATAATATTCACTTCACACAGCAATTTCATATTTATCATTAGATGCCTTTATTGATTGCCCCCCCCCCACTCCCAACACCCTGGAAACACTCCGCCAGTGCCCCACTTCTGGTTCTTTTTAGATCATTATTTCCTCCCTACCCGCACTTCACTTCACGAGAGGATATTGAAGGCTTGTCGAGCTGAAAGACGGCGGCACACGCTTCATTATTTCCCTCGTCGGGGGACGATTAACGGCGCGCCGGCTCGACCGTCCGCCGCGATCGGGATCCGTTTAGCGGCTGGCGCGCGTGCGGCTAATGCGTCTCGTTCGGCGTGGTGCGAGTGTCAGTCCTGCTTGAGGTAAATAGGCCGCGGCGTCGACGGGAAATTGACGAAAGGAAATTGGATGGCTAGTGAGAGCATGCAAAAGCAAAATTAAATTGGGCACCGGACGTCCCTACCGGAATAATCGTGATCCATAAAGCCGTAGGACACCCCCCCCCGCAAACACACACACACACACACAAACAGGCACACACATACAGCCATCGCATTATAATATATAATGTATCATATTAGAACCAGACTATTTACCCATTCATGCAGTTATTTATGTAGTTATTTATGTACTTATTTATGTAGTTATTTATGTACTTATTTATGTAGTTATTTATGTACTTATTTATGTATTTATGCATTTATTTATGTATGTATTTATTTATTTATTCATTTATGTATTTGTTTATGTGTGTATTTATTTACCTATGTATTTGTTTATTCATCTATTTATTTGCCTATTTATTTTGCATTTACTTATTTATTTACCAATTTATTTACCATGTATTTACCCATGTAATTATTTATTCGGTTATTTGTTGATTCATCTATTTATCTATATTTTATATTTATCTATTTATTTTGTATGTATTTGTTTATTTATTGATCTATTTATTTACATATTTATCTATTTATTTACCTATTTGTTTTTGTGTATTTATTTACCGATTTATTTGTTGATGTATGTATTTGTTAACCTATTTATTTTTATTTACCTATTTATATGTTGATTTATATATAATCGAGTATATATCGCGTTATTTGTTTATTCATTTACATATTTATTTATTTGACCTATTCATTTTTATTTGATTATGGGTGCGTCAACTTGCTAACGAATAACAATAACAATAAGAATCACAATTACAATATTATAATAATAACAATAATAATCAAACATTTCATTTATCAGCGCCTTTTAAAACTCAAGATCACTCATCCCGGAAGTAAATCACATAGATAGAAAGCTAGCTAAGAAATAGCTAACGGATACCTATCTAGCTAGCTAGTTAGAGAGCTAATGGATAGCAAATCAATACCAAATAGATAGGTAGTTACTCAACCGGGAATAACTCAAATAGATCAAGTTGGCTAGATAGCTAATAGATAACTAATAGACAGCTATCTAGCTAGGTAGACAGCTAATGGATAGCAAATCAATATCAAATAGATAGGTAGTTACTCAACCGGAAATACCTCAAATAGATCAAGTTAGCTAGCTACCTAGCTAATAGATAGCTAGCTCACTAGGTAGTTAGACAGCTAATAGATAGCAAATAGATGTGAAGCAAGGCCATCATCGCACCTTCTTCGCACTTTGCAGTCGACAACAAAGTTCAGGTATAAAATGGAACGCTTGCTGGATGAAATGCAATCCACAGCGTCCGCTCATCAAACTAACCCTGGAGACATTTTGAGTAAGGGGGGAGAGAGGTGAAGGTGTTTTTTGAAGGTACATTGACCCCCATTTCTCGCTTTGACTCCAGTTTGTTTTTTCTGGAGGGCTAAAATATTCACTGTGGAAAATGGAGCGCGGCTTTGGCAGGTAAAAAGCAATGTGTGTGTGTGTGTGTATGTACAAAATTAGCATTTCCTTTGAAAACTTTGCATGATTAATCACCATTTCTTTCTCTTTTTTTACATGGCACATTGCTCGTTAAGCAGCAAACAACAGGTCGCCGCCATGAAATATTCAACAGGAGACAAAGCGTTTCATGTTCTTCTCTCGGACTCATCCGCTCGACGGCCTAAGTCGCAAAAAAAAAAAAAAAAATGGCGTCAGCCTTTGATCACCGTTCAAATCATTCCCTTCAACTTTTCAAATATGCTATCGAGTGTTTTGATGAACATCTCGGGGAATTATTTAGCCAAACGGAAGATTAGCGGAGACTTTTGGATGGCTAATGATGAAATTGTGATGGGGGCCCTATAACGCAACACTCGGGAAAGGCGTCCAATGAGAACCGAGAGGCTAATATTTCATTTGATCTGGAATATTAGCGTGGTGCATATTGGACAGTTCATGAAACTCCGTTGCGTTAACTTGCCCTTGTGCGTCGTCGGAATATGCGTTTATAAAGCCCTGGGTATTAATATTCACATTGGGTAGATTTTTTTATTTCCAGTGTACGTTTTCAGAGCGCCGCGTGCTCGACATTGTAATTTCTGAGCTTATCTAATCAATTCCGCCAGGCTCCACGGGCCTCATGAAAGAAATCAGCTCGGTAGCACCTTCGGAACACTTATAAATAATGAAAAACAGCATTAAAAAAAAAAGGCTTGAGGAGGAGTTGGGGAAAAAAAAAGTTGATTAGAAAAGTGGCTTTTATCCGGGTTTTTAAATCTATCATATTCCGAAGATGCAGAAGACTTGGGGCAAAACTATAAAAAGTAGACCCTATCTGGCCAGGAATATACGGCAGTGGTTCTAAGTCATAATTTGGTGGATAAAAAAAAAGTGCTGACAGCACAAAAGCAGCCAGGTTGCTTTTCGGAGAAGTTAGTAAATCACTTTCATCTTATGCGGGAGGGAGTCCTTGAAAACTTTATTTATTTTTCGGATAAGCCGCCATGTATGGCCTGCCGGAACCGTTTTGGACGGAGGAGAGAGCTTCATTTGAAAAGTTCACAAAGTAGAAACGATACATGTCAGGTTTGTTTCATCTTGTCATGTTTTACGCCAGGTTTTATTTGCTACTTTGGACGTTTCTGTTCTGATGACATTTTGTTCCTTCTGATTTTATTTAATACCATTTGTTAAATACACCCTGCTCCTCCCTCCTGCCTGCTTTTTTGGGGGTCCGCCATTAAAGTCAAAAAGTCAAAGTCAGCTTTATTGTCAAATATGCTAATATGGATGACATGCAGCACAGATGAAATTAATGTCCTCTCGGACCCAGCGTGCAAGGCACTAATAACGTGGCTAAAAAAGATATACAATTGACAACAGACAATACATGTAATTTCTGAATGTAAAGTGAGGTAGTGTCGTATGTAAAGTGAGGTAGTGACGTATGTAAAGTGATGCAGTGTCGTATGTAAAGTGAGGTAGTGACGTATATGAAGTGAGGTGGTGTCGTATGTTAAGTGAGGTAGTGACGTATGTAAAGTGTGTAATGTAGTAATGCAAAAACAAACAACAAGAAAGGGGTGAAGTGGTTGAAGTGAGGTCTTGCAGAAAAAAAATGAGAAAGAACAAAAAATAGAGTTCAGGATGATAGTACAGCGTGTAGCGTGTCCTCAGAGATCAGTGACTGTGGGCAGCTACCACCATACCCTTGCAAATTTGGACATTTAGGGCCAGAGCGACGTAGTTACCAACCAGCCCATTTTCCCACCCCTGCAAACTCGCCTGACAGGGTGCAACAAAATGACTTCCCCATGCTTGTAATCTCAGAGTCGGAGGTAAAAAGAGAGAAAATAAATCCTGTTTTTATGCCTGCCTATAAATTAGGGGGCGGTGGGTTGATGAGCAGTGAAGGAGGGTCGCGTCGTCAACCAGAGACAAAGGAGCTGGCGCGACATTTCACATGCATTTTTTTTTATTGCACCACCCCTGTACGAGAATGCAAAGGATTTCTATTCAGTTCTCAGCAGGTCAAGTGACAAATTAAAAAAAAAAAGACGAAATTAGCCAATTCACTGTCATGCATCTTAAAGAGCAGTGGGATGGGCATACAGCCTTGTGGGACACCTAAAGGTCCTAAAGTAGCTACTGTTGACCGGCATGCTTTTGCCCACTTTTGCGTCCTCTCTCGATGCCCGCGGAGCAACATTGCTATTGATTGGATTATTTTTCACAATCATTTCCAAATCTCCTGGAATAGACTCCAAATTTTGGCCACTTTACTTTTCACGTCTTCAAAAGTCATTCACTACCATTCACAAATTTATTCGGGAATTGAAAATATGACATGGAGCATCATTTTCGATTTTTGGGGTTTTTTTGTGTTTTCATGCTTGTGTGCCGATAAAGCACTGGCTAGACCTCTGGCAATGTTTTTTTTTTCCTTCCATAAGGAGGATAGCATTTCCCTTTGCTCCCTGTTAGCGCTTTGTTACAGCTTCAGCTGTTGTTAAAGCGCTCTGTAAACCAATATGTATTGTATTTTGTACAGCCGCCCCCATTTCAAGCTCAGATAACACCAGGCTTGTATAACTTAGGAAGTTCTTTTTTTTATGATGAAAGAAGAGCGTCTAAGGTTTCTTATGGTGCATTGAATGTTTATGTAGTCCTAAAACTCAATTTTCTATGTGTCCTAGAATTTGACTCACAATGACAAAAACCCTGGCACTGGAGTGGACACATTTTTGCACATGTCTGGCATTGAATGAGTTAAAACCTGAGGCATTGGGGCATTTTGTGAAAGGACGTCGGCGATCTTTCCTCCCCAAGAGCCAGCGATTGGTCTCTGAGATCGCCTTGGGCTATGAGCCTTGAGGCAACTGTCGGCTAATTAGCCCCAACCAAAGACTCAGATTGCTTTTTTTGGGAGGGGAAGGGGCAAAGTGCTACTTAGCACCTTGAATAATTCACCCAAGGAAAGGAGACCGGAAGAGATATTGACCGACGAGTGCAAAAAATAAATAAAGAAATAAAAACCGCAATCCGCTGACTTTCCAAAATGAGCAAAAATGCAAAACGGCTAACCAATGATCGCTTTGATGAAAAGCGAGCTTAATTCCAATATTCCGATATGATTAATGATTGAACCGTATTCCGCGGCCCCATTGCGGACCTGTCAAGAAATGTCGAAATCGCTTGTAATTTATCCCTAACTCTGCAAGGCACTTTGTGTGCAACTTCCTCTCAAGATAAGACATGCACAAAAAAAAACATGGGTGTAAACGTCCGCACTCAACTAGCCTGAGCGCCTGCCTCGGACATCTCTCGCCTGCACAAATCTGTCATGGCCGCCGTCATGGAAAATTGGCAGACGGACAGCGTTTGCTACGCGGGCAGATACACCAGAGCGACTCGATGGGATGTCAGCGGGCACGGTGACGAAGAGGCTGGGAAACGTCTCATAAATCTGACGAATGCTCTCTTCTCATTGGTGGGAGAAAATGCCAACTGAATTGTAAATCACGACGCCCCGCCGGTCCATCGCCGGTGCGGCTGACGTTAGCCCTCAACCACCCCCCCGAGCAGCCCGTCGATTCGCTCGGTCATTTGGTCGACGAGCGCCGCGGTCGAGATTGATGTTTATTCACGAAGCGGCTGACATATCTCAGTGACGTTGTCTAATTGAACGCGTCGACGGATGACGATGGAGATCGTGGCGGGAGGAAGAAAGTTAAGAGGGCAGGGGAGGGGTCAAAAAGGTCACGTTCGGCTAATTATAACGTGCGACTTCATCGTCCACTTCAATTTTGCGCTTTTATTTGAAGGACATTTTGTGTATGATGCTATGGCTGCTGCGTATTGACATAAATTTCACCCCCATCCACTGCAAGGCAGAAATAAGCGTCCGCTTTAAATAATAGCAGGCAAGCCGCTCGGCCAATAAATTTGCGTGCAGAGGTTAATTTAGTGAGGGGGGAGTAAGGGGGGGTTCTAGGCACAATTATCTTGTTGGATGGCGAGCCTTCGCAGGCCCTCGGGGGCCCCCGTCGCAAATGTCAACGCAAGAGGAGGCGCGCTCGGGTGCTGACGCATTGGCAAATGGATGGAGAGCCGACGTGCAAAATAAGGTAATCGGGAGAGGCTAAATGTGAATAACGGCGGTGGCGGCCATTGTCGGAATCAATCAGATAAGGGACGAAAAAAACAACAGCAACAAGCTTGATGTGGGGAAAGGAAAATTCTTGTCATTAGTCTTTAATTTTTTTTTTTTTTATTTTTCGTATATTTCGTATTTTTAGTATTTTTTGTATTTTTGTATTTTTTAAATTTTTTTTGTTTTTTTTGGTTTTTTTTTTGTGTATTTTTTTGTATTTTTTGTATATTTTGTGTCATTAGTATTATTAGTATTATTAGTATTATTATTAGTATTAGTATTATTAGTATGATTAGTATTATTAACTCATTCACTGCCAGACGATGTGCCAAAATGTGTCCATCCAGTGCCAGGGTTTTTGTTTTTCACTCAAAAATGCAAAACTCACAGAATATTGAGTTTTAGGGAGATATAAACATTCAATGCAGCCTAAGAAATCTTCGACTCTCTTCTTTCATCAGAAAAAAAACGAGTTAATTCCTAAAATGATTTGAGTCTGGAGTTATATGAGCTAGACATGGGGGCGGATGTACAAAATACAATACAACACAGACATATTGATTTATATAGCGCTTTAACAACAGCGGAAGGTGTAAGAAAACGTTAACATGAACAAAAGGCAAATGCCCTCGTGGAAGGGAAAAACATTGCCAGAGGTCTGACCAGCGCTTTATCTAGCTGGCTAGATAGCCATCTATTAGCTATTAGCTATGTAGCTGGCTAGCTATCTATCTTATCCGGCGACTGTAAGGTGGCCTTGAGCATTTTGAAATGTGCTTACGAATGAAATGTATTACAGTAAAGTCTCGTTATATGGATATTGCTTATATCGTAGTACTGCTTATTACGATACTATTTCTATGAACGCAAGGAGAAAATGTACATGCCGCAGGATCGGATATATCGATAGTCCGGTTATATCGATATTTTTCCCGACTCCCGAGAATATCAATATAACGAGACTTTACTGTATTGTTATTATGATTATTATTAGCTATCTATTAGCTAGTCAGTTAGCTTTCAATCTATTTGAGTTACTTCCGGGTTGAGTGAACGCTGGCGCGTGTGGCTGTCGCTGCTCAGCCACTGCAAAACTTATCCTGTGACTGTAAAGTGACCTTGAGAGTTTTGAAAGGCGCTTAGAAATGAAATGTATTATTAGAAGTAAAAAAAAAAATAACAAAAACAGACAAAATGGCCGCAATCAGAATGTGATCAAATACAGTCACGCATAGGGTGACTCACCCGTTTCATGCAAACTGGTGCATTGATGTCAAAAAAGCACATGCCCGCCGCCTTCATCGCCCGCCGCGCTCGCCCGCCCGCTGCGCTCGCCCGCCGCGCTCGCCTACCGCCGAACGACACGGCGGCCATATCAGCGGCGGTGATCGAGGGGACGTCTGTAATTACCGCGCCGTCCTCATCTACTCAAATCATCCCCATTCCAAATCTTTTATTTCCCCCGAGACACCCCCCACGTCGCCCCCCTACCCCGGTTTGACTCCTCGCCATGGCGCTTACCTCCCACCCAGGAAGAGGCGGCCCCTACTGTTTGTGCTTTTTTTTTTAATCAAGCCTCCACTGAAGCTGTTGCAGCAGCGTGGTGAGAAAAAGACGGGTCAAGCTGTGCTGGTGGACGGTTCCGAGCCCAGTAGCCGTCCAAACACAAACATTGGCAAACTCTTAATTCAAACGTAGCGCAGTATGCGAGCCGGCTGGACAGCGTGAATGGGTGGCTAAGGGGAAGGGGGGTGAAAGGGCTAATTTGAATTAGCTCCCTACACCCTTTCGCCAAACTCACCGGCTTTGCCAGTCATTAGTCGGCCAAGCTTCTCATCGCAGAACCGCGAATTGATGACACAATCATCGCCCTCCCTTCCCCAAATCGACATCTGGACCGCCGACATCATCTGGAACCAGGAGAGGAAGTCGCTCATTTGCACATCAGAGATTCACATTTAATCATCTCCGCGGTCTTTTGCTTATTTTGCCCGCGTGCTCCCCCGTGCTTCCCTTGCCCCACCCCTTCTTCGCTACCAAATGCTAACAAACCCAAAACGGCAGGCGGCCGCATCAGACTATTGACAAATAATTTTAAAAGACACGCCGGCGTTAATGGTATTGCTAGTTCGCATTTTGCTAACGTTCGCCTCTTGGTTTACATTTAAACGCTCATCGGAAAAGTCAACGTAAAACAAAAAAGCCCGTTTAGGCAGCCTTGAGTGCCGCCATCAAACAACAACAAAATCTGGGCAGGATATTTAGAGGTCTTATGCCAATGTAGGAACTGTTTAAATCGGCTATTTCGCTAGTTATCTATTTGGCTATCTATTTGCTATCTATTAGCTAGCTGGTTATCTATTAGCTAGATAGCTAGCCTTCTTTCTATTTGAGTTACTTCCGGGTTGAGTGAACGCTGGCGCGTGTGGCTGACGCTGCTCACCCACAGAAAAACTTATTCTGTGACTGTAAAGTGACCTTGAGAGTTTTGAAAGGCGCTTAGAGATGAAATGGATTATCATTATGAAGAAAAACATTGACAACGTGAATCAAGTTGGGATGCTAACGCGCCGCCTAAACGCTACCATTCCACCTGCTAGTGTTAGCTTGTGACGGGCAATTTCCAGCAATGAAATATGCAGAAAGAAACACTAAAAACGTGGTTGCTAACACTTTTTTTGGGTGTCCGCCATTGCTTCACGATTGAGGTTGAATTGACGTGGATGAAGGGCAACATGGCATGACTCCTTCTTGTGACTCAAAACAAGCGACGGGGATCAAGTTTGCAAGGATGTCCGAGAAAGCCTGGAGGATGCAGGAGAATCCTTTCGCTTTCACGCTCCCCACCTCAACCCACCCCTCCGCATTATGCTAATGCAATAGAAAGTCACAAGAGGTGTCATTTCCTTTCCGACTTCATGTCGATCCATAATCGCAAATGTCTTTGCAGGGGATGCTATTTTTTACCCAGGGATGCTACGCCCCCCCCCCCCCCTTTTTTTTTCCTTGGGCACATTCAATTTCTCTTTCACTCTGATTTTTTTATTATTTATTTTTTAGCCTCCCTTCTACTATTTTTTTACCTGATTATTCCCTCACCCGATTCGCTTAATATTCAGCCAAAGTCAATTTAGCACGCCACCGAACACGGTCGGCCATTTTTTTATTTTTTATTTTGGGTTTCCCCGCCCCGGTCAGATCACTTGTCGTCAACCAACCCCCCTACACGCTAGCGAAAACTTGCTATTCCCCGGGTTTGGAGCCTGCATTCTCGTGTGTTTACAACTCTGGGGGCTTGTTGCTTCCTGACTACAAGGTACGGTGATGAATAAATAACGCTTGGGCTGCTCCCTTTTCCCTCCCCTGGAAAGTCCTTGAAGCCCGTAGAGCTACCGTAGAGCTACCGAAGTGCGCGAGACGTTGTTTGTGACCGCACCAGGCACATAAAAAAAACTTCTGTTTGTGTCTCCGGCATCTCTCAGTGGACCCCCGCGTGCCTTCATCTGGCGGATTCTCAGCCCCCCTTGTTGGCGGGAAGCCGTCAGAGAGTATCGCGAGGATGAACACACCGATGGAGGGGAATACGTACGTCGTGGGGACCATGTATCGAAGTTGACAAACAAACTAACGGGAGTAGAGAGTGCTGGAAAAAGCGCTGTGTTTAGTGTTGCAGTGATACCTCGGTTTACGAACCCATTGGCTTACGAACGTTTCGGTTTACGAATGTTAAATTTATGAAAATTTTACCTTGGCATACAAACTATTTTTCGGGATACACACGGAGCTGCCGCAATGAGTGATGTGTCGTTCGCGAACGAGCCCGTTCTCCTAACAAAAAAATGGCAGCCGGCTTTTTTTGGTCATCTATTCCCCGCCCCCAGTCTTCGGTACAAAGCCACGTGATTGGTCAAGAACGCAGCAGTGAGGGGAGGCGATTTAAACATTAAAGAAACAGGCAGACGACAGAGAGAGTGTAACAAAATGGATAGGGAACTGTGAAATTTGGACTCGTTTCAACTTTGATAGTTCAAAGGCTGCAAGGTTAAAATTCCCATCAATCAGGCTCCACAAATAACCTGCACAAGCCTGTTCACTTGATGCAAAAAGATATCAACCCAGCTATACAGAACACAATTGATTAGGAACAAGGTAAAATTAGAAAGAAAGATGAAGGCTACGTTCCTCATCAAGTTTAATGCTGATGAAACCGACCACTCCATCCCATCAAGGCATCAACGACCATCACAAAGGTAAATAAAACGACTGTATTATACAGTACAGCTTATTTCTTTAATTGTAATACCATAGCACATTTATTATACATAAAAGAAGCTCTTTTTTGTGTAGTTTTACGGCTTAGAAAATTAGAAAGTAGAAAATTATGTTTTATGGTGATCTGGGAACGGATTATTCTCATTTTAATGGTTTCGTTTAGGAAATTAATTTTTGGAATACACACTTACGCACTCTGTCTGGGAATCAATTAAGTTTGTAAGCCAAGGGATCACTGTATTTTCTCATATAGGGGAGGGAATGGTCATCATTAACCTCACGGTTGCTAATTTCACATTCGTATCGGCTAGCAAGACATCAAATTAGCTCTGCGTCGGAGTGAACGACTCTCCAGTCGGTGCTTTATTTGTCTCTGGCGGCTGCGTGGAAAGGCAGCGCTGGGTTGGTTTTATTTACATGGCATTATGCCCCCCCTGCACCCTTTATCAAGTGTTTTGCGCTCAATTAAGGAAGCCGCCATCGCGGTTTTAAGTCGACTAATTCAGCCCGCTGAAAGGGACCATGACTCGCTAATGGGGTGTAATTCCTTTTGTATCATAGCCACATGCAACGACAGGGAGGGACCGATGAAGGGGGGGTAAATCCGTATCATCGCTAAAAACAATGCATCAATTAAGTAATTAGCGAGGAACAAACTGGGCAGTGTTCCAAGCTTGCCAACAAGGCACCGTGCCAAGGGGGCTTGTCGCGTTCATTATAGCCACATCACAGAGTGAGTATGGGGGGGGGGGGGGGGGCAGGGGGTTGGTTGCCTTTCATTTGTCAAGTGGAGGCATTTGACTGCCGGCGCGGGGGTACGTTTTGTTGGGCCAGATGTGCTTTTTAGTGAGGCCACATGTTCGGTCAGGGCGGCGGAGGAGGGGGAGGCGAATGAGCTCGAGTGCCAGCTGCCGACACTAAGCGTGGGAGGCGGGGTGGGGGGGTTTGCAGGGGGCATACGACGGCCTCTTCGCTGCCATCTGATTAATTAAGACTTGAAAGGCGCCCGGTGGCAGCAGGGTTTTAATTGCGGTAATTGGGGTTAATAAGGTGCCATTACACGCACTGATCACAAGTATTGTTTCATCCAGACGGGCAAATTGAGGGAGGTTAAACACCAAGGATGGAAGGGGTGTGGGGGGTAGGAGGGGGGGGCGCTTTGGCAGCCGTACGGGCCACTTGTTTCTGCATGTTAACACCGTGTTGGCCCCGTCAGGAACCTCACGTGATGAATAGCGGAAGGGCGGCAGGGGTCACAAAAGCCTGGACACCCCCTTCCCGAAATAATTGAGACAATAAACGGTGGGGGTGAGGGGGCGGGGCTATCGGAAAGCTGAAGAACGTCAACGGGACAAGCAAATGATGAGCACATTGCAAATTAGCCCAAAAACAACCATACGCCATCCATCATTTTCACAGCGCCCGACTGATTTGAGCAGAACTGGCAAAGCTCTGTGGAGTGTGTCTTCTTTACCTGCTGACAGTCAGCATGGGTGGGGGACGCGGGGGGGACGCGTGGAGGGTTAGCGAAAGCAGATGAAAAAAAGTATATTCCCAGCGAAGGTGAGATGAAGGGGTGCCAGCCCAATTAATCAAAGTCAGATGTGGATGGATGCCTGGAATCCTTAGGGTAGTCCTCACAAGTATAGTCATACAAACACACACACACACACACACACACACACACACACACACACACGCACACATGTGACACACGCCCTTTTCACCAAACTATTTGCCCATTTCAACCGATTGTAAAGTCGGGCATTAACCCCGCGACAGCCTGCGCAATATGTGCACTTTTATATATGGAAGCGGTCGGGGGGGGGTACTCACGAGGGAAATAAAAGTCTATTTTTTAATGCAAATAAAAAAAAAAGTAGAGATCATCACCCTCGTCTCACCTTAAATCTGTCAAAAATGGCACTTTATGATTCAAAAGCGAATGAAAAGGTATCTCGTCGCGAGGCTAAGATGCTAACCTCCATCGCTAGGCTAAGATGCTAACCACCACGTTTTTATTGTTTATTTTTTTGCCTAACTGACTCTCTGTCAGTCATTCCTGAACAACTTCTTCTTAACCACCTCCAAGCCACTGAAAAATAAACTACCCCCCCCCTCCCCCCGCTGTGCTCTTCTGCGCCCCCTACCTCCCACAAACAGACACACCTGAAAAGGCGGGTATATGGGGTTGTGGCATTTGGCACATGAGAAGCCAGGCAGGCATTTCCTTTCTGCCTTCAGTCCCACTGAGGGCCTCTCGGTCCACATCCGAAGAATACGCTACACCCCCCCGAGCCCCCCGCCTGCCTATGTCTGATGTGTTCCAGTGTTCCACATGCTTTTGTCAAAGCCCTTGCGAGACCGCTGATAGCAGCTTGTGCCAAACCGGCACGAAAAAAAAAAAACATGGCTGACCCACTGCCATGTTCCTATATCTCATGACAAGCGGGAACAAAAACGCCGCACACGTATTCTTTATCCCCGCTCCTTTTTATCCCCTTGCGCTCCAGCAGCGAAAAACAATGGCGGGCGACTGGGGATGGAGAGCGATCGTGCTAAACATACAAAGACTTTTAAAAAAGACAATATGCTAATGAATAGCCGCGGCGAGAGGTGGGCCGGGTGCTACATACAAAAGGGACCTCGGGAAACGGGCGGCGTTTTAATCAGGTGCTGCTGTTTAAAAAAAAAAGAGCCCCCTGGCCACATAATTGATCCCAAAAGGTAAGTCCTCCCGCCGATTCTCGAGATGGCGTTTTTGTCACCAGAAAGAACTAATGGTTTTTTTTTATTTTGTTCTCAAGGAGGCTGGGAAAAAAAAGGGGCGCGCAATAGGTTTCCCATTCTCCAAAAGGCCCCAAACGGCGAGCGTTTTAATGATGTCAATGTTTTGATGTTTGACACTCAGGCGAATATGGAAAAAAAAGAAGAAAAAAGGGGGAGGTTGAATGTGTATTTAGCCCCTCCAGTGACAATGCATTGCCCAGACAAGATAAAAAAAGGCAGAGAAAGGGGGGGGGGGGGGGGGGTCTGGAGAGGTGGGTATAATGTTTAGTTAAATCTGCCCGTAGATGTAAAGAAAGAAAAATCCCACGTGTTAAAATGACCTTACGTTCACTCACTCCAATTATTGCACTTGTAGGATTTTAAAGAAAAAAAAGTGGGGGGGCAGGTGTTGCTAGGTCGAAAACTATGAACGACACTAAAAACAATCGACAAAAAGCTATTTGGAAAAGATTCTCCCCCAAAAAATACAAAACCGACAACGTACCCTTGAGCAAGGCGGCTGTAGACGCCCTACAATGGCGCACATGAAGGATACTGCTATCTATTCGCTAGGTATTAGCCATCAATTCGCTAGCTATTAGCGATCTATTCGCTAGCTATTATCTATCAATTCGCTCGCTATGAGCTATCTATTCGCTCGCTATTAGCAATCTATTCACCAGCTAGCTAGCTTGCTATGTATTTGAGTTACTTCCGGGTTGAGTGAACGCTGGCGCGCGTGCCTGCCGCTGTATCCTGTGACTGTAACATGACAGAGTTTTGAAAGGCGCTTATAAATGAAAGGTATTATTATTATTATTATTATTACAGTTTTACCTTTGGAGTCAAGCTAAGTTTCTTAAAGTTACACAGGTCTATCCTGAAAACCGTTCAGCCCCCCCTCCACCCACTTCAAGCACTACACCGTTGCCAGCCGTCACAATGCCTGCCAAGGCGCTTCTCCGGTTGGTCAAAGCGACCGCAACGTAGAGCCGGGAAACACCGCGGCGTTGATTACGAGACCGCGGATGCTGCCGATTGCACGGGATGAAAACAAAAAATAAATATGACAAGGAGGCGGGATCGT
The DNA here is from genome assembly GCF_051943395.1 of Hippocampus bargibanti. Classification (NCBI taxonomy): domain Eukaryota; kingdom Metazoa; phylum Chordata; class Actinopteri; order Syngnathiformes; family Syngnathidae; genus Hippocampus; species Hippocampus bargibanti. The sequence goes on from NC_142755.1 coordinate 4,609,452, forward strand.
CTGACTCGCAGCTGTCAGGGTGAAACCGCTAAAGAGCGCTCCTGGCACGTTGGCCTCGGGTTTATTTTGGATCTGGGTAACCGTGAAGTCAAGTCTGCTTCGTAGTACTTAGCATCAAAGTCTAAACAAAAAGAGCTCGACTGAAACGGACGCTTGTAAACGTGAGGGGGGGGGGGGGGCGGCGTACAATTATGCACAGCGGTTTTAAATGTCTCCAACCGAGAGGGAGCGGCAAAATAAATCAAGTTATTGTGTTACGCACTTTCCGAACGCGGCGCGGAAGGGGATCGTCTTTCCACAGCTAGCTAAACGCAGTGCACGCAGCGCAAACATCCTAGCGAAATGCGAAATCTTACGCGAGATAGTCGCTCACGTTTGCTCCCGAAGCCAAAACGCCAATCAAAAGACAAGATGGAGGACGGTAAAAGACAAGATGGAGGACGGCAAAATACAAGATGGAGAATGCCAAAATACAAGATGGAGGACGGCAAAATACAAGATGGAGAATGCTTGAGACTGATGAGTTTCCGTTCATCCGAATTCGGCATCCATGTTGACGCCGCTAGCGTGGGAACGAAAACCGTAAACAAGTAAATAGAAATAGTGTCGAATTTCAATAATTTATTCAAGGGCGGGGCCCTTGAACATTCCGATGCAATCCGACATCTAAGCTAGCAACAACGCCTATTTTATTGTATCTTTTTCACGAAACGTCTTGATGTGGATTTCCTCACCTGGCCTTTAATTGCTCGATTGAAAATCCAAGGACAGAATCCCGTTTCCGCCCGTCCGGCGAACGGCGGCGCGCATAAAAAAAAAAAAAAATCCCATCACCACGCTTAATTGCTCAATATGAAGCCAAGGCATCGGAGGTAATTCAAATGTCTTCCCCGCGATGGATACGTGCAATTGTTCTCGTCGCCGCTTCTAATTTAATGCCGCGGCGGGGAAGGCGATTGGCTCTGTGTAGCCACCGCCGCCGAGCGGGGGTCAGCCGCGCCATCCAGCGCCGTAATTGAGTAGTTAGCGGCAATTTTCTCCCTTCATTTCCATCCGCGGGACCCGGGGCCGGCATGGCAAATAGCACATTACGTCGCCCGCGATTGTTGTAATAACGTTGTTTCCGCAGTTTTTCAAAACTCAACCCCCCCCCCCCCCTTCCACACCGAACAAATGAGAATCACTCGTAACGCGCGGGATAAAGAACACGCCGATAATTCGCGGCAAACGAATAAGACAAACAAGATGGCCGCCGCCGCAGAGGGAAGTGGCAGCCATCTTGTTTTTTCGATTGTAATAATAATAATAATAATAATAATAATAATAATAATAAATTTCATTTATTAGACATCTGGCTGGCTATCAAGCTAGCTATTAGCTATTAGCTGCTAGTTAGCTTTCTATGAGTGGGTTGAGTGAACGCTGGCGCGTGTGGCCGCTGCTCACCCACAGAAAAACGTATCCTGTGACGTTGAGTTTTGAAAGGCGCTTATCAATGACATGTATTACATGTCAAATACATGTATTATTATTATTATTGATTGTTGTAATAACGTTGTTTCCGCAGTTTTTCAAAACTATCCCCCCCCCCCACCCCTGCCCACCTCCACACCTGTATAAATGAGAATCACTCGTCACGCGCGGGATAAAGAAGACGGCGATAATTCGCGGCAACGAATAAGACAAACAAGATGGCCGCCGCCGTAGAGGGCAGTGGCAGCCATCTTGTTTTTTCGATTGTAATAATAATAATAATAATAATAATAATAAATTTCATTTATTAGACATCTGGCTGGCTATCAAGCTAGCTATTAGCTATCTATTAGCTGCTAGTTAGCTTTCTATGAGTGGGTTGAGTGAACGCTGGCGCGTGTGGCCGCTGCTCACCCACAGAAAAACGTATCCTGTGACGTTGAGTTTTGAAAGGCGCTTATCAATGACATGTATTACATGTCAAATACATGTATTATTATTATTATTATTATTATTATTGATTGTTGTAATAACGTTGTTTCCGCAGTTTTTCAAAACTCTATCCCCCCCCACCCCTGCCCACCTCCACACCTGTAAAAATGAGAATCACTCGTCACGCGCGGGATAAAGAAGACGGCGATAATTCGCGGCAAACGAATAAGCCAAACAAGATGGCAGAGGTGGCCATCTTGTCTAGCTTATTAACCATCAGGAAGATGAAGGAGGTCGAAGATTTACGAGGGCGTGCCTCGTTGTGTTTTAGTGAAAGAGGCAGTAAACTAATGGGGGGGGGGGGGTGTAGGCGGCGTGAAACTCCAGCGGGGGAGAATTATGGCCATTTTAAAGCAGTTTCAGGGACGGAGATGAATAGAGAATTAGGATTCCTACTACTAATGGCTGCTTTATTGCACTGCTGGAGGTCCTCTTATGAAAAAAATAAGTAGAGGGGGGGGGGGCATAGGGGGTTACTGTAACAAATGTAATTTCATCAATAACCTCCCGTGGCTAATTTTTATTTTAATTTTAATTACATGAAGGCAATGCATCTAAAAGGCGAGTCATAATAAGTGTCATTGAATCACACCCCCCCCCCAGTGCCATCTGAATCCGTCTTTCATTCATTATTGATCACACGTGTGACGATGTGCTCACGACAAGCGTCAGAACGGCTGCTTGGTGATTCAAGGTTTTCATTTCTGGGCGACCAAACAGAAAGACAATTAACACCACAACGGTGGGGGGGCAATAAATGACAATAATCACGAATATCACGACTATAACTTTCTACACAACGTCAATCAGGAAGTTGGGATCAACAATGACACCACATCAGGTCATTGAACGCATCGCCGTCCGGTGATCCGGCAAGTAGCATATTCGCAAGTTAAAAGTCATTTTTTTTATGAAGAAGTAGGGACAGCATTCATTTTTGAAAAACCTCGTCAATAAAATATCATACGGGCGCGCCACATTCCTCAGAATTATAATGATATGAATATTTAAATTTAAATGCATTCCGAGCACGCGGCTTTTTTTTTTTTTCTCTTCTTCATGACGGCATCAGATCTCATTTTCTACTTCAGCTCCTCCATCATGTTTATGCATACCCACATGCATGATACATATCTCACTTTTTTTTAATATATTAAGCTTTTTAATGCGGACCAGATCATTTCGCTTGACTTTAATGGGGGATGACGACTCAACGGCACGCTTTTCTCTTTGCGACAAAAATAAAAAATATATGATCAAATGATCCTTTTATCTGAAGCAGAGCCTGTTTTTTTTCCAATGAAACTTTCCTTCCGTTGTAAGTAAATACATGAAAAAATAAAATAAAATAAGGCGACGTGATGTGATATTCCAATTTTGGAGCATCCGATAATTGGCATATTTAATTGACATCCCTCAAAAATGATAAGAAAAGCAGCAGCGGAAATGTCGTTTTATTTTGAAAGTCAATCAGGAGTTCACACTGCGTTATGGCGACAGTGTGGATTGATCATGTCGGCTGGTCGAATCGGCTAATCGCCGCCGCTCTCCATTTATCGCTTCCGACGAGACCGCCGCGGCTACGGATTGGGCGCGCGGCGTAAAGCGTCGCTCGCTCGCGCTAACGGGAAGAAGCTAATCGAGGCGGACGTGTAAAACTCACGGCTGTCAGTCCAGATCTGCGGTTTGGGATGATTGGATATTTTATTATTTATTTATATCTATTTTTCTTCAGATCTCATGATGGGCACTGACGACGCGCAGGCAAAATGAACGTGAGTATTTGTAGGGAGGACTTAATTTTAGATGCCGCGATAGGATGATAAAATGAAGACTCACGTCAAAGTAGATTTGGCATCAGTCGCTACGTCTCGGACTTAGATTCTCAATCGTACACAGAAGCGGGATGATGGATGCACGTATGGACAAATAGAATCCATCCCATATTCCTGATGAGTAACCTGTTGAGTGATTATTATTAGTTTTTTTGCTTATGAATATGCACATTAATATATATATGCTACTAAATAAGGCACATAGACAGTCGACTATATATGTTTTTTCTTATTAAGAGTATTGTAATACAGAAAAATAAATAAATGTAACACTTAGACTGTTTAACATTCAATTTAAGGTAAGTACATGTTTAAAATAATAATAATAATAATAATAATAAAAAACACGTTCCAAGAAAATATATAAATCTAATACTATTCAACATTCAACTTAACTCATTCACTGCCATTCCCGAATTTTATTCGGGAATTGAAAATACGATGTAGAGCGCCATTCCCGAATTTGTTTGGGTTTAGTTTTTTCATGCTTGGGTGCCGATAAAGCGCAAGTTATGGCCTCAGGCAATGTTTTTTCTGTTCTACAAAGGGGCAGCATTTCCCTTTTTTCCATGTTAGTACTTTGTTCCAGCTTCAGCCATTGTTAAAGCGCTATATGTATGTATTGCATTGTATGTTGGACAGCTGCCCCCATTTCAAGCTCATATAACTCCAGATCCATATAATTTAGGAATGACCTCTTTTTTCAGATGAAAGAAGAGCCTCCGAGGCTTCTTACGCTGCATTGAATGTTTATGACATCCGAAAACTCAATATTCTGTGGGTCATGGAATTCGAGCCACAATGACAAAAACCCATACAATTGGCCCCATACAATATGACAACTAAACACGCAGTCATATAATATTGGGCCTTGCAGATTCTGCCGAGCACGACAAGAGGCTAAAGAGGGCCAAGCGGCCCACTGCAAGTGGCCGGATCAATTGCCACCTCCTTGAGCCCCAGACCCCCCCCGAGAGAGTCTCCCAGGGAGTTCCAGTCGTGTACACGGTCGCTTTCAAGTAGAGTCTGCGCAACTAGCTACCTCTCATTGAGTGAATGCCTATATAAGTATGTGTATCAACGCCTCCTTCCACCCCCACTCCGGTGTGTCCTCGGAGGAAGATTTGAGCATTTGGCATTTGGACCGCCGTCAACCCGCCAATGACGCCCGCTTGTTTGCCGGCCGCCAAACGAGCTCTCGGCGTCCATTAATGAGAGGACTGAATCCATTATGGTCATTTCCAAAGGAAGTGGTGGGCTGTAAACAGCTCTCCCCGTGCGCCATTTGATCAACGCGTTCAGTGGCGGGGGGGTCCAGAACACCAAAACACACACAACCATAAAGGGGGAGAGGGGGAAAAAAAATAAAGGTTTTATATTTATGTCAAGTTCGTCATAAGCTATGAATATTACGGATTGTATGTTGAAAAAAAACAATACAATACAATCCATGTTAATTTATATAGCGCTTTAAAGGACAACCGACGTCACTTTTTTCTTTCTTAACTGACATCAGAAAAACGTTTTATAGCATCTAAAATACCCAAAACACGTATGATATTTTTATTCAAATGCAAAACACCAATAAAAATGACTCAAAGTGTCCAAAATCTGCAAAAAATTGAGCTGCGAATTGGCCATTTTCAGAAAGTCCCGCCCCCAGTTCGTGACGTCAAGCCAAGACGTCTTGCATTGCTGGAGAATCAAAACAATGGCTTCAGATTCGGAGATTATGCTTTCTTGTCACACATCCAGTTATGAATATGATTCAAATAGTTCTGAAGAGGAAAGCATACGTGTTTGCAATCGATTAAAGAAGTCCTTCCGTGTCATTTTGAGGCATCTGGACTGCAATGTATCGTCCCAGAAGAGGCAGAAAAAATGGCGACCAGCTCCCGTGAGCAATGAATCAGCCCGTTTCCACAGGCTGACAAATTCCCTCCATGGAGCTTGGACGCCCTTTTCTGGCGGCTCTTGGGTGCAACACAAGGTCCCCAGATCAAACAAGTACAGCAAAATACATTGACGTGATGGAAGGACCGCTACAATGTGTCTTTTTCTGTCAGGGGCGTTCCTTTAGTGACGTCACGTACAGACTCGTCACCAACTCAAAAACAAGAATTCCTGAATGTTCAGCGCGAGTCTTAAAACGTAAAATATCGCTATATGCAGTGGAATCTTATTAAAATACGCTCAGTAGAAGTCATTTTAAACCAATTATGGACACAACTTGTCCGGAGACGTCGGTTGTCCTTTAACAACAGCACTCTCAATCTCTCTGATTTGAAATTACAAAATAAAATGCACAATTGTTTTTTAGAGGATGAAGTGGGTGCTGATTAAAAAAAAACATGACACGGAGAGGACGGATGCATAATGGCCGACACCTTCCATTTTCATTGCCTTCGCCACCTTTTCGGCGACGCCATCAAAGGACCAATTAAGGTGCCAGCGAAGGCGGCCCGTCAAGGTTTCACTGGAGGTCCTGTCAGCGCCAGCCTGCCCTAACGGCTTCACGTTGCTGACACGAGTGACGACGACCTCTTACTGACTTCGCTGTCACCAGCTTTCACTGCACCACATCCAACGATACGCATTTCTCCCTTTGGATACTCCCCCGTCCTCCATTCTTATATTGTTTTTCCATTTCTGCATTTTGATGCTAAACTTCCTTTATTTTACCATTATATACATTACAAACATATATTTAGAGTAGTTACAGAAATATAACTGAATGAATCACAATTTGGAATGGCCAGTAAAACATCTCAGCTCCTCTCAGCTCATCGGTACGGCACATTTATTTGTCTTTAGTTAGTCATACCTGTCAACTAATACGTACTTATGTTTTTTTTTTCTATAATTTCAAATAATGTATGGGGTACTGCGACTATAATACGAGAAATGTAATCATTTATAAGGGTCGCTATTAGCCAAGATTGACAGGTATGGTTAGTTATTAAGCTAGCAGCCAGTTTGAAATTCCAAGTCTCTTTGCTTGATGTTTACTTTGAAAGCCAATTGGACAGGAAGTGGCAATAAACTGTTGGAAGAATTATTGACGACAACGGGCTACGTAAACAGCATATATATATATATATATATATATAAGATGTTAGATATATAGATAATATATACATATAATATATACATATAATGATTCTTATTATTATTATGTTTGTATTATGTATTCTATTATTATGATGTATAATTATGTATTATTATGTATTATGTATTATTGTGTATTATTATTAGTAGTAGTAATATTATTAGTACAGTAAAGTCTCGTTATATCGATATTCTCGGGAGTCGGAAAAAATATAGATATCAGAATCAGAATCAGAATCATCTTTATTGCCAAGTATGTAGAACACACAAGGAATTTGTTTCCGGTAGAACACGCTGCACTAGTATCGTCGTCAAAAAAAAAAAAAAACTGCTACGTGGCAACCAGACTCCGATCCTGCGGCATGTAAATGTTCACCTTGCGTTCATAGAAATAGTATCGTAATAAGCAGTACTATCGATATAACCCATATCGATATAACGAGACCTTATTGTATATATTTTTTGCTTAAGTGACCTTTTGCATCTTTCCCGATACACGTAGAAAGCATTTCATGCTCTTTTTGGTCGGTCAACTTCTTGCTTGCATCGCTCCGGCTCGCCTGGCATCGTTCCCGACCCCCCTCAATCACCCCCCCCCATACCAACTCCTCGTGTATCTTTAGAATTACTGAAATGTTAACGCGCCTTGGCTGCCTTTGATATTTAAGAAAAGGGTACAGATGCGCAGGTGCGCTTACCCGCGCACACACGCCATGAGCGCGGTACGACAAAAAAAAGGTGCTTTGATCTTATTCTTTGTCAAGCTCCAAAGGGTCCCGCCTCCCTTCTGCGTTTATATATACAGATTTTTTTTTTTCTTTTTTTGGTTCATCCGCTTGGTTCAGCGGTCCTAGTGCCCTTTTCGTCGTACATTTTACAAAGGTGGCAACAATTAAAGAGCAGCAGCAGCGGAGTTCCTTTCAATTTTTTTGGTCATTTTTATAACATAAACATTTTGTTTTTTCAAATATAAAATCAACTGTTTGTATTTCTTAAACTTGACATGGTGGCTAGCGCTAAAGCGATTTTAGGCCACGCCTCCCTAGTTTAAATTCATGTCATGAAACGGGCAAAAAATGTTTTTGCCGCCATTTTAGAGTCCCTGTTTTGCTATTCCGCATGCTTTGACAAGCGCAAAATGCGAATTCCAAATGTTGTTTATTCAATAAGGCGTGATGGCACAAAAAACAGCCCGGCGACAATCACCCCCCGACCACACCCCCAACTTGGTATCTTTCTAGTGCAATGGCCTCCATTTACCACCCTAACCCAAATTAGCAGGGCAGGCGTTATCCTCGCCATCGATGCCGCGCTCTTAGAAGAAAATGGAGGACGGGCGTAAGGGGGTTGCAAATGTGGCAGAATTTCCTTTCTGCTTCTGTGACAGCGCTATCTGACAGCGTTTTACATCTCCACCCCCCCCCCCCCTGCACTCCCTCGCTCCACTTTGCTGTCAGACAAAGAAATTAATACCCCAGTGACTGTGTTTTAATTAAGCAATTTCATGCAAATTACACATTTTAGATTGTCAAATAATATACGGCGGAGCAAAAAAAAAATATATCGTAGGCAGCCTGATCTGATATGCATGGGCGTGTTATTCTTCCAGGCACTGTGCATACACGGAAAATGAACAAAAATGCTAATTTCTAATCTATTATGCAAACAGTGGAGATACTTACATAGATTTGCGCCGGTTCCGCGGGTAAATGTCGCTCTTAAATTCAACGGCGGTAACAACGAAGTGTTTTTTTTCCCTATTTTTAAAAATTCATTCACTGCCACACAATGTTCAAAAATGTGTGACCACTCCAGTGCCAGGGTTTTTGTCATTGTGGCTCGAATTCCAGGACCCACAAAATAGTGAGTCATAGGACTAGATAAACATTCAATGCGGCATAAGAAATCTTAGACAGTCTTCTTTCATCAGAAAAAAAAAGAGTTAATTCCTAATTTATATTAGTCTGGAGTTATATGAGTTTGAATTGGGGTCGGCTGTCCAAAATACAATGCAATACATACATAGAGGGTGTCTGTTATTATTATTATTACGATGATGATTATTATTATTAGTAGTAGTAGTAGTAGTATTAATATGCACTTACATTATCTCATTTACTGCCAGACGTGCAAAAATAGGTCCACTCCAGTGCCAGGGTTTTTGTCATTGTCACTCAAATTGCAGGACCTGTAGAATATTGAGTTTTAGGACGACATACAGATTCAATGTGGCGTAAGAAATCTTAGACACTCTTGTTTCATCAGAAAAAAAAATAGTTAATTTCTAAATTATATTAGTCTGGAGTTATCTGAGCTTGAAATGGGAGCAGCTATACAAAATACAATAAAACACATTTATGTAGCGCTTCAACTGGAACAAAGCGCTAAAAATGGAAAAAATGCAATACCGCCCCCTTGTGGAAGGAAAAAAACATTGACAGAGGCCATGACCAGTGCTTTAACAGCACCCAAACAAGAAAAAAAAAAAAAACCCGAACAAATTTGGCGCTCTACGTCATATTTTCAATTCCTGAATACATTCGTGAATGGCAGTGAATGAGTTAATATTGAGGTTCTAACATTTGGATTGGCATCTGTTGCAATTACATTTTTCTCCTTTCCAATCGTGTTCACACTATTGGGTGAGGGGAGGTGGGCGAGACAAAAAAACACATATGGAACACATCTCCCAGGTGTAGCTATAACACTTTCAGATCTTATTTTCAATGTATAATTACAGACGCAGAACTTGACACCTAAAAGGAAGAAAAACCTGTTTCAAAATTCTTTCTTCTAATACAGTCTAATGAAGCACAGAAGCTCCTTCCCTCCTTCCCCCCAACTAATATTAGTCCTCCACACATCTCTTGCCATTAGCGCAACAAACTTATTTGGAAGTCATTATACTTCCCCGAGCCTTTTAGCGTACCCCAGTCGCTAATGATGACAAAATGAATATAACATTTGACTTTATTACAGGCCGACTTGATTTAATCTCGGGTTGCCACGGCGCCACCGTTCACAAATGCGCTCCTCTCGGAAAACGGTGGGCGTCAAAAGTCAACGTGCGAAGAAAAGAAAGAAAAAAAATAAAGAATAAGCTTATGAAGTGCAATCTATGGGAGAGGTGGTTTCTGGTCCTTTTTGCTTTGTGATTCAAATCCATTTAATCAAAGGTTTGTTGCTTCATCGTGTATTTTATGGCACGCGATCGTAAGCCACACAGACTGAGTTCCACTTTTCTCCTTGCGGGGTGGGGTAGAAACGGAAAAGGACAATGGCAGCATAAGAAGAAGCAAAGGCGGAACTAATAGCAGGCTACGTGGCCGTCGTTGACGTTCCCGGTGCTTAGTCAGAATCTTTTGTCTTTGGCTAGCACATGTAACAGTACAAATGAAAGCTAATTTTCCTTGCTAGGAGGGGGCGGGGACCAAAATACACTGAATTTTAATTGCCGCCATTTTATTCCAATATCAAATTGGGGAAACCCGCGATGTCGCTAACAGACAAAATGCGCCGTAAGCAAAGTTTATAGTCAAGATAGTTTTGAAACCCACAAAAAAGGGCTAAGCTATGTTAACTAGTTAATTTTGCTGATCGCCGGTCAAATGTGAATCATGTCGCTTATGCTTTAAATTTAGATGACAATCGAGTAATGGCAATAAGTTTGGAACAATTTAAAAGCAATGAATGTGTTCGTACAGCTAACTTTCAGAATCATCTTTAATGGCCAAGTATGTAGAAAACACAAGGAATTTGTCTCCTGTAGAACATGCTGCTAGCTATGTCCTGTATTTGTTATAAATTTGCTATCTATTAGCTATCTAGCTAGCTAGCTATCGAGCTACCTATCAGCTATATAGCTATCAATATAATTATCTAGTTCACTATTATTATTATTATTATTATTATTATTATTGTCAGAATCAGAATCAGAATCAGAATCATCTTTATTGCCAAGTATGTAGGACACACAGGCTCGTCAAGCTAACACCAATATCGTCCGCGTTATTCCAATAAAGTGTACAAAAGTGGGTCAAAGGTCATTCAGAATTTCGCTGATATGCTTGATATGTCGAGCAAGGATGTGGCCAGTTCGGTACGATTCCGCAAACAAAATCCAACGACAACAAGCAGTCGTCACTCTAGGGCGTTCTCATTAAGTCTGGCCGCCAAGGTAAGCCGATTGATCAACGATTCATTGTCGGCGGCGTGAAATCGATGAGCGGCGACATGAAAAGCCCCGGCTGGCATTTTTAACGACTGCAGTCAAAAGATTCATGAAACGCTTTGTTGCGACACGTAATGGCAATCCGCCGGTGTTTGTCGCGCGACCGATCAATGCTTAGAAAAGAAAGAAATCGAGATAAATAAACGCAGAGAGGAACTTTATTTCAATGAAGACAATGGAGTCTATTTCACGCCGGCACCACCCCTCCCCTGTTTGGCCCAAGTTGCCTGGTCCACTTCACCACCGCACGCTAATTACAGGAGCTTAGCAAACATGGCGACCAAGACGGCGCGTCGCATCGTAGCGATCCATTACGCTTGTTATTGATTGACAAAGCAGCGCTATCATGTAATTGTAATTGATTCCAGGTGAGGCTATGGCGCACGCCGTACAGGGATACCCCCACCCCCTCCTCGTCCGAAAAAAAGGGGGCTCGGGTAATTAGGTCAGGCTGTTGAATTTTTAATGATCTCTGAAATCATATTCATGCTCAGAGTGTATCAGGTACACGTACAGCCCGCCCGGAGTGATACGCGGCCATCCCGACGACATCGGCAGAAGGCCCGAGAGCCATTTAATTGTGTGACCTTTTCAACCGAGAGGGCGGGGGGGGGGGGGGGGGGGGGGGGCGCTTGGGACAAATGACTGACGTCGGGTCAGATAAAACAAATAAAATGTCACATTTCCGTCGGGTGCTTGCGACGACATAGGCAGTCGCCGGGAATCGAACACAAGCGCAAAATATTAGCGAGTTGACTTTTTCTGCGCGTGATTAGCGGTTAGCAAAACAAGGTCAATCGCGGTTTGGAATTTGAGTGCCCGGCTCACCTCGCACATGTAAAAAAATCCTTCATTACAGAGCGATTGTCTCATCCCGCGCCAGCAGCTGACAGCAATGTGCATTTTATCCCCCCCATTCCCGGTAATTACCCGTCTTCTGGGGAATGATCGCATCTGGAGTTTGCAAAACTGACAAGTGTATTTGGACACAAGTAATCGGCTTTCGGCTGGGCGGTTGATACCTGAGCGTAATCTGAGCATTTGAAGCGGCGAGGGGATGCCAGCGCATCGACGGCGGCGGAGCCACTTGCGTAATTAAACACATCACCAAAGTTTTTTTTTTTAATTCATCACAAGGGCCGACGTCATGCCGCCGCCGGTTTGTCTAAATACTTCGTCAGCGCGCACTGTGATCTGTAGATTAGCTTGCTCAAAGTCATTCACTAAAAAAAGTGCTTACCGGATTAGAAGCTTTTCCAAATACTGTCGGAAAGATGGGAGGGGCTTGGGGATAGGGGGCACGAAGAGTCCATTTAAATCCTGCTCGCTATCATGTACAAAGTGGATGGCTACAGTCGTCGGCCCACGAAAAGGACGTGTGTTAAGCTTACATTCTACGCAAGTGGATTTCTCGAGGACTTTCATGGACCAAAAATCACAACAAGCAAAGACAGTAGAAAGCACAAAAACGGCCCAAAGAAAAATCCCAAAACTCCAAAATGAATGGAATGCCAGAGTAGGCATTATATGCTCCCTCTTACGAGTACCGGTTAAGACGTGAGTGGTAGTATTTTGGCCCAACTGAAGGACTGGACAAAGTCGACGGCTACAGTCATCGTTGGCCCAAGAAAGGGATGTGTGTCAAGCATACATTCACCTCAAGGGTATTTCTCGAGGAGTTTCATGGACCAAAAGTCGCCCAAATCACAACAAACAAAAACGCAATCACTTGACAAGACAGTAGAAAGCACAAAAAAATGTTCAAGGAAAAATTCCAGAATAGGTTTTATATGCTCCCTCTTACGATTACCAGTTATGATGGGAGCGGCAGTATTTTGGCACAACTGGGCGACTGCCTGAAACAAGTAACGCTGCCTGACAGATGCACACCCAAACGCCTTACCGGATTGTGAATCTAAATTGCAAGTGAAAGGAATTATGGGGCGAGAATTAAATAAAATAAATCCATCAAATTATAAGTGATTTAAGAAGCTGGTGCGCCGCACTGACGAGGACAGGCGAGAGATTCACGGCGGGGAAAGCGCAGCAAGGATGTAGCCATGTAAAAAACAAAAAAATAAATAAATGGAGAGGATGCCGAGGTGGAGGATAAATAACATTTCACGCGCCTCTCATTACAAGAGTTTACAGGTCCATTAGCGGCGCCGCGGGCAACACGAGGCGGCGGGTAAATAAATACAGTGCAGCCGTTTTTAATCTCTTTCAGCTGCCTGCCGCCGGAGCGGAAGATGAAGCGCCCGAGCCATAAACAATTTGCGTTCTCATTTGCAGTCGAGGGAAAAAAATAAAAATAAATAACGTCTCGTGAATCGCTACTCAGCAGCGTTTTGTTCTCATCTGCTGAGGATTGCCGCCGCAAATCAAGAGGGTGCGGGGGGAACTAAACGCCAAAGGCTCAGCGGCGCATGTTTACGTATTTACCGCGTTTATCTATTTACGCCGCCGAGGGAGCCGAGGCCCGTGCCGTTGGCGAGATCTCCATTTGCTAATCGGGCTAAGCTTCTATGTACAAGCCCGGAGCTTAGCGCCGGAATTCCAAAGGAAATCAATTGAATATAAGACAGGGTGTCACGCTGCCAATATTTGCTTTTTATTGGACCGGATTTTACAAAGACCGGATGTGGGCCAAGTCCATCGAGCATCTCCGTTTTTTGTTTCCTTTACATATGCACATTTTAAGACGCATACACTTAATGTAACTTTGAATGTCTCAGGGCAGCCAAGGTCACTTATAAAATAATGTTTATGCAAAGAGTGACACTCCACCAACCCCCTTTACATCGTTAATTATTGACACGATTTGAGGGTGGGTGGAAGGGAGGAATAAGTAGTCAAGCTTTTTGGACATTGACGACGCGCCGCACTCCACCGCCTGAAACGTCATGCATATTTAAAATTAATAAAACATATTGCTTATCTTTTATCTGAGACTTTTTAATGCACCGCGTAAAGCACGGCGGTGCATGCACCTGATTCGCGCCTGGACTGATATTCCCTGAGATTTCAAAGACCTTTATGCTCTCACACTCATTTCGGACTAAGTCCGAATGAATCCGTCGTTACGGACTCATTATTGTGCAACAGGAAGATCCAAACTCTAGGCCCAAAACCGGCATCATTTCCGATTTCATTCAACACGCTCTGAGTGTTCAAAGTGTGCTATATTTGAGATCAAAAACGGCAACAATACATTCAACCAAATGTGCGTTGACATGCCAGAATCGGGCCAACTGAATTTGGTTGACTCTACGGTTCACCAAACGAGAATGAAACGAGTCAATGGGACGGGCAAAGGAATTATTTTTATCCCGGTCAGCGTCACCATGTGGGTGGACACCCACGCGCCACATCCGTAGCATCTCAGGTGCCGACGGCGAGGGGTACGACGGCTTGCGAGCCTCCGGTTCGGGCATATTCATAAATCAGGTCTTTTTGGGGAGCTGTCAGAAGCACCATAATGAGGGTCATTACTCAGGCGGGGTGTCAAAGGCAACTATCACAGGGACCAGTCCCTGGAAATTGCACTCGCTGTGCTCCTTGTTAAATAAACAGCGGCGTATACAAAACGGCAAACAAGCTGAGGGTCACCACGAAGCGCCCAGGTAGGCCTCCAGAGTCATTCACCTTGGGGGAATTCTGCTCAAATGGGGGAGATGGATTAGATTGACCCATACAACAAAAATGAAGGAAATAAAAAAAATCGGAGTAACATCCCACCATCCCCTAACCACCTACCCCCCAAGTTATTAGCATACAGAAACGCATCCGGTGCCGCCGCCTCTCGAGTTTAAAGTTACAGCATCCCCGTAATTGTCGCGGGTGGTTAGGCTGACAAGAGGAAGCGGCGTCCGCTCACCCTGCTGATGTAACGGCCGGGCAATAACAGAAGGTGATCAAATATTTATCCGTTTATCGCCTCACTAATAAATATGGTATTCTTTTTATGAGTTTTAGACGCAGAGGGGTTTCGGGCACGGTATACAACAGATCAAACAAATGCCATAAAATTTCCTTGTGATTGACAGTGTCATTTTGCTGTCAAGTCGTGGAGCATTTTTGTCCAATCATCGTTTTGATCGCACTTTTAGCCGGATCGCGCTTCGCCGGGTGAACTTCCAAAAGTGGAATATTTCCTGGTTAATATTCCGGCAACGAGAAGACTTCCAAGCGTAGTGAGGATATGCCCTTTTCCCTCTGATCTAAGCAAACAGCTGAGGGGGAGTGGAGGAGGGGGTGCAGGAGCCTTTTGTTTTTTTACATTTTTTTTTGAACACCCACTGATTTCCAGCTCACCTACCTGAAGGCAAAAAAAGATTAATCTTTTACACGTGTGAGTTTTGGATGGGTGTTCACGCTGTGCGAGACAAATGCTCCAAAGCGGCCAGCTTTTGCGCGGACAACCAAGTCATGATTTTGTCATGGGAGTCAAAAGGAGGCGGGGCTAAAAAAAACTATGTTTCGGGCTTTTGGTGCCATCTGCTCCTAGAAAAAAGGAACATGTGTGTGCGTGTGTGTGTGTGTGTGTGTGTGTGTGTGTGTGTGTGTTTGCGTATAAGATTGGAGACAAGTAGGAGGGCTGGAACATATGTTGTTTTAGAGCCCTAGGGCTGACATTGAAGATGAGGAAGGACAGCACTTGAAGGCTACAACCCCCCTCCCACTGTCACCCCCCCCCCTCACCACCAGAAGTCATCTGACACAGATCCTATGCTGATGGTTATTGACAAACTTCCAGCACAAAATGTGCTGGCGACTTGCCTGGAAAAGAATGCAATAAATGGTGGAGAGAGGGGGGCATAAGGGGGTGTTGCATTTAATCAGATTAGCCTGAAGGAGGTACATCACTACACGTGTTACTCCATACGCACCTGCGGCTGTGCTGGTAGCGTAAGCCGCGCTCTGCCGCGGTGCAGTTTGGGAGGTCACGTCGACACATTTCCCCCGCCGGCGTCTCGACTCGCTCGGCTTACTTAGTCTCCGGAAGCACTTTGGTGGCAATCGATAATAACGCTGTGCGCGATTGTTAAATTGTTCCCACTCTACGCTCATCAAAACAGAGCGGGAGTACAGGCCCCGCGTTTGTTGGATTAAGCTCATTAGATTGTCTGCAGCTTTCATTACGGTCCACTTCGTCTCGAGCCCAACACGCATGGCGACGTCCGACGCGTCTAATTCTGAGCGCAAGTCAACTAAAAGCTTCAGGAAAGTTCCGCCGCTACTTTTAAAAGCACTCTGGGCGACGGCGCTTCGGGCGATAGCGTTCACATGTATCTACTACTGAAATGAAGGCCCCGTAGCTGGACGGCTAGCGATAATTGACCTAAGTTAATATCGCCGAGGTGTTAGCCCGAGAACACCAGCGAGGGTCGTAATGAAGGCACCTCAACTCGTGTTCCGGGGGCCTCACTCGACCCAATCTAGCTCTTTGCCGCGTCGGAGGCCATGATGAATGGTTGGCGAGATGGAGGCGCTTGGCGAGGGAGGCGAAGCCTTGGGTGATGAATAATGACTCGATCGCCGCATTCCCCGCAGGAAGCCATCGGTCGACTTGTACAAGGAGAGAAGGCGGTTGACAAGCACTCCTTAGCCAGAAAGCAAACCCGATAAGGTGGGGCCTGGCACCGGATACGGCAGTCACTTCAGTAACTTCTTCACATGCTTTAACTCATTCACTGCCGGATGATATGCTAAAATGTGTCAACTCCAGTGCCAAGGTTTTTGTCATTTTCATTCAAATTGCCGCAGCCACAAAATAGTGAGTTTGAAACTACATAAACATTCGATTCAGTGGAAGAAACCTTAGATTCTCTTCTTTCATCAGAAAAAAAATAGTTAATTCCTAAGCTATATGAGTCTGCAGTTATCTGAGCTTGAAATGGGGGCGGATGTACAAAATACAATACAATACATATTCATTTATATAGCGCTTTAACAACAGCTGAAACTGGAACACAGCACTAACATGGAAAAAAGGGGAATGATGTGCCCTTGTGGCAGGCAAAAAAACATTAACAGAGGTCTGACCAGCGCTTCATCAGCATCCAAGCAAAAACACAACCAAACTAATTCGGGAATGGCGCTTTGCGTTATATTTCCAATTCCCGAATAAATTCGTGAATGGCAGTGAATGAGTTAAAAAGACATGAAAAGTAAAGTGGCCAAAATTTGGAGTCTAAATTTGGAGATTTGGAAATGATTGTGAAAAATAATCCAATCAATGGCAATCTTGCTTCGCACTCATCGAGAGAGGACACAAAAGTGGGACTAAGAGACAACAAAAGCAATTCCGGTCAGCAGCAGCTACTTTAGGACCTTTAGGTGTCCCACAGGGCTGTACGCCCATCCCGCTGCTCTTTAAGATACATGCAAACGACAGCACATTCAATTCGGGAGGAGGGACATATTCAATTGACAAAAATGATGACAAGTGCGTCCAAATTAGCTTTGACTACTCAACAAAGAGCGGGTGCACTTGACAGAAGACAGCGATGATCTGATTTAGCGACACCAGCGGCGCGCGGGAACGCAGAGCGAGAGCAGCCAAGCACACGAGGCACAACAAATTCAATCATCAAATGCTGTCATGAGGTAAACCTGAGCTTGAAAACCTTCTTAAATCAATTGCAAACAAATCAAAACCAATTGCACAAAGGGGGGAAACAAACGGGTAGCTTTCAATGTCATTCAGCGCAGCGCCGCAGCAGCGGCAAACTTTACATCTGTCACTTACAAGGCGGCGGCGGGTCTCTTGTATGGCCTGGGAGAAAAATACAAATCTGGATGAGGCGCATCTGGGCGATTTTTGGGCCTTCGCTACTTTTTGCGTAAACACTACAAACTATTTCTGACAAAGCCCGAAGATGGAGAAACGTATCGGCGATGGGAGGAAATGCTAAAACCTTTCTGCGTGTGGTTCCTTTTCCAGCGCTAATGACGATGAGCATTAGCATATGGCTCACCTTGACTAAAATGTGCCCTTGCGACGTGTTAGCGCAAGTCGCCGGGGATGCAGGCGCAATGCCCGATGTTTAACTTTGTTTTACCTACCCCGCCTCTTCCATCACTCACTTCCTGTTATTAGCCATCCGCTTCTTCCAATTTGTAATTTTTTTATGTCGTCAATCCGCTAATAATTCAATCGAACAGGACCGGTCAGGTTGAGACTGCCATTAGCTTAGAGGAGCTAATTTAAGATTGATGACTTGTAGCCCCCTTGAGAGTGAAACGCTCGTCTTAGCTTAGCTTTTCGGGCTGCTCGAGTCATCGGGCGAATTAAAGGTTCCGAATTGACTTCCTCTAAATTTGAGTTGACTAACGTGACAAGTGGCAGCTGCTAGCGCCAGCGCTGCCGCGTGGGCCTCGGCTGTCTCCTCTGGGCTCTTCACTGTGACACACGTGCACACACACACACATTGCTAGGTATGCATAGACGGTCGCGCAGTGTGTGTGTGTGTGTGTGTGTGTGTGTGTGTGGGGCGCTCCACCTCGGTGACATGGTGTTGCACGAAACTGCTCACCCATCAAACTCAAGTCAGTGACACAAATTACAGCCGAAGACTGAATGAGGGGAGCATAGGAAAGGCCTTGACGAGTGCGCACACACACATACACACATACACACACGCACACAGACGCACACTGCTCCAGTACTGACACAGAACAGGTCAACACGATGACACCGGTGAATAATTCAAGAGAAAACAGAGCGAAAGAGAGGCCCGTAGTGAGCTGTAAGAAGCATGGGGAGGGGTTGATATACGGTAACGCGCATCTCCGTGTATATAAAATAAAGTGTGGCGGGAAGGCATCAGTCACGGGTACGGCGTCGCCGACGTGTTTTTTTAAATCGTACGTTTCGTCACAGGCCTGGTGTCCGTCAGATGACGTTTTTTTTTCTTTTCTTTCTGTGACGTTTAGGCGCAAGTTGTGGATGTACCTCCTTCCCAACCTGTGTGAAAGTGACCAGAAGTAAAAAGTGACTTTTAATATCTGCCCAAAAAATAAATAAAATTAACTCATTCACAAATTTATTCGGGTTGTTTCTTTAAAGCGCTGGCCAGACCTCTGGCAATGTTTTTTACCTTCTACAAGAGGGCAGCATTCCCCTTTATTCCATATTATCGCTTTGTTCAAGCTTCAGCTATTGTTAAAGCGTTATATACAGTAAAGTCTCGTTATATCGATATTCAAGGGAGTCCGAAAAAATATCGATATAACCGGGACTATCGATATATCCGACCCTGTTTGCATGTAATTTTCTCCGTGCGTGCATAGAAATAGTATCGATATAACCGGGACTATCGATATATCCGATATCGATATAACGAGACTTTACTGTAAAACAATATGTATTATATTTTGTACATCCGCTCCCATTTCAAGCTCATATAACTCCAGACCCATATAATTTAGGAATTAACTTTTTTTTCCTGACAAAAGAAGAGAGGCTAAGGTTTCTTACGCTGCATTGAAAGTTTATGTCGTCCTAAAACTGTATATTCAGTGGGTCCTGGAATTAATGACAAAAAACCTGGCATTGGAGTCGACACATCTGCACATCGTCTGGCGGTCAATGAGTGAAGTCGCCCACTGTCGTCAATAATTCTTCAAACAGTTCATTGCCACTTCCTGTCCAATTGGCTGTCAAACTAAACATAAAACAAAGAGAAGTACACTTTCAAACTAATTGCTAGCTTAATACTAATTAATGACAAATAAAAGTGCCGTGCAGATGAGCTGATATGTTTCACTGGCCTTTCCAATGTGTGATTCGTTGAATTCTATTTATGTGACGCATTTTGGCACATCGTCCGGCAGTGAATGAGTTAAAAACCTGCTGCCGCGGACGAGTCGGAATTGGTTTCACGCATGAATGCAGACTTTAAGAGAAAAGCACCTCAGGAGATAATTACAGTGTCAAGCATCTCTTCCTGCCCAGGGCCTGACAATTGGCCAATATTTAGTTTTAATTAAATCAAAGCAAAAACGCAATTTATCCGCCGCCATGAGCGAATCATCGGAGAAACAGACAACATGTCCGACTAATGTGTTTTCTTTGCCCCGTCGTCATGTCAAAAAAAAAAAAAACATTGTTAAATAAGCCAATGCTAGCGCTACCGTTTATTACTCAGGCAAAATGGTGGTTTTCGGGTAGAGGAGGGGGCTTCATTTGCCCCGATCAGGTTGAGCTGGACCCACTTGCCCTTGGCGGAACGCGACAGCCTCTCACTGACCTGCCTCCATTTCCAAAGCGTCAATCTCAAGGCCCTTATCGCATAGCGTTCGTTCTACACATGCTCATCTTCTTATCCTCGAGCCAGTCACGACGGTTCCTCTCGACTGGCCGGCAGGAAAAGGAAAAAAAGCAGAGTGTAATTGAGCGCCCGTACGGTGACCGACTACCTCGTCCGGACGCTTGCTGGGGGGTTGGCTAGCGTCCGCAAAGGCGTTGAGCTCATTACGCCTGGAAAAGTGTCAGAAGCCGAGACGGCCGAAGCATAATCCGGACATTGAACTTTTTTTCCTCCCTTTAATGATCAGCTAGCCCGACTGAGCGCTGTGAAGGCGTAAAAAGCAGGCAAGGCTACGCTATTGCAACTTCCAGCTAAGGCTCGCCTAGCTCGATGCGACTAACAGGCTTCAAACAATTAAAAAAAACTACACGATTTCAAGGCCGATCAGAGATTTTTCCTCCTCAATTACTCAAAGGTGAAGTCTACCATTTATTTGGTTTCAAACATTCCCGGCGGTATCCGACACGGCTTGCCTATTTGATTCACTTTGAGCTTTCTTTCTCCTGGATCGCATTCATCCTCCCTAAACTCCGCAATCGGGAGCGCTTCGCCTCAGGCAGGAGGAAGCAATAACGCGAACCCTGGAGAGCTATTCCGAGTGAAGAGGAGCCGCCTAGCCGAGCCGAGCCTCCTCCGCGCCGTTCACCTCCAGCGGGCCGTTTGGGAGGCTAAATGGAGCCGATATCGCTTATTAAACCATCTGGCTGATGCTAATTAGATTATCGGAGATAAAGAGAAGGAGTTTTCTTTGTGCATTTTAATGAGATAATGTGGCGGGTGATTGCGCTGTAAAGTATAAAGATTCTTCAGGTGAAAGAATGAATACTTATCCGCTAACATCTTGCATATGCGAGGAAATAAAAACATTTAAAAAGTAGATGTCACTTTGGAGAAACTTGCCGTTCAAATATCGGCGCTAATTTGAACGCGGTTTGATGCGCGATGTGGCTATTGATTAGCCTTGTCGTCAGAGAAGAACAAACAAAAAAGTACACATTCAATAAGGGACTTCATATCCACGTTCAGCCAGTGTAAAGGTTAAGCGCTGGAGAATATCGACGGGATCAATCAATAAACACCGGCAACTTCACTTTTACGGTCGACCCTGAGAGGAAGCGCTAAGCTAAGTTTTTGGAAAAGCCATGAAGGAAACAAACAAAAAAATGTACACCGAGAATCCTTGACTGAGAACTTAGCGAGTCCGCAACACATTGTTGAGAGTCCATTAAAATTTACATAACCGCTGCTGGGTCTGAAGCTATTTAGATAAATAAACTGCATTTCCCCGAACGGTAAAAGAGAGACAGAAAGAGCGAGAAATGCTCCTTAAGCAAGAAAAATGGACGTTTTTGCGGCGCTACGTAACTACATTCACTGGCTAATTAAACAACCGCAGAGGATGCATACTGCTAACCGTGCCAGAAGATGACTGATTCTTCAGGGGCAACCTGTGAAAATCGGAAGCATTCTTAGGACTTGTGACAGGGAAACTTAACAACAAATTGATGATAGCGACGAGATACAGTGTCAGGTTTGCACTGCTGCCTCGTCGGGCAGCTCCATGACATGGAGTCCCACAAGGTTCAATCTTAGGGCCTCTATCATTGTTGGTTTCTCACTTTACGGACCTACAGACTCTTTTGATGGGCTTTTGAATCAGTTTTTTTGGGGTACTGGGATTGAGTTTAAATGCATACGTAGTCAGCCAACATCACACCATTTTTGGGTTTTACTCCCTGACATCATGGAGTCCTACAAGGTTCAATCTTAGGGCCTCTATCAGTATTAGTTTCTCACTTCATGGGGCTTCAGGCACTTTTGAGGGGCTTGTGAATCCATTTTTTGGGTACTGGGATTGAGTTCAAATGCATACGTAGTCAGCCAACATCACACAATTTTAGAGTTATACTCCCTGACATAGTGGAGTCCCACAAGGTTCAATCTTAGGGCCTCTATCATAATTGGTTTATCACTTTTTGTGCCTACAGGCCCTTTTGATGGGCTTGTGAATCAGTTTTTTTTGGACTTGGAATGATTTAAAACACACGTATTCAGCCAACAACCCCCCACCTCCGATAAAGTTTTGAGTTTTACTGCATGAGTATATTAAAAAAAACTGTTTTGATCAATATAATTTGCATTAAGATGTTGCACACGTGTTAATTATTCAGGATACAAAGTGACACAAAACCATTAGCAACTCAAGAACGAGGAAGCTTCATTGGTGTGTTGCTTACATAAATGCATGAAACAAAATATTTATCTTAAAAAAAAACTCGGGATGCAAATCGCCGACGATGAGGGCTAAATGGATGGTGTCTTTTAAAAAATGTATACGCTGCACAAAAGCCTTGTCCCTGCATGCAAGCCTGAAAGGCTTTTTTCATGAATTTGTGATGAAATGTTGGTTGACAAATAGGAAAACATGAATATTGAACGCACGTATGGCGTTTCACTTCATGAGTTGACACATCCAATATGCCGACTAAAAGCCAGCTGTCGGAAACGACAGCTTGCGACCGTGCTGTTGTTTGTCTCACGTGGGCGGATGAATGGAGTGCAACGGTCGAGGTTTAAGGGGGAGTAAAACGGACGGTGCAGGGAAAAATCCTCCAAAATTAACGGCAATTTCAAAAATAAATACATTTTTAACTCAGTTTCTGCCAGGCGATGTGCAAAAATGTGTCCACTCCAGTGCCAGGGTTTTTGTCATTGTCACTCGAATTCCAGGACCCACAGAATGTTGAATTTTAGGACTACATAAACATTCAATTCAGCATTAGAAACCATAGACTCTCTGATTTCATTTGAAAAAAAAGTTTCCGAAGTTATATGGGTCTGGAGTTATCTAAGCTTGAAAAGGGGGCGGCTTTACAAACTACAATATATAGTAAAGTCTCGTGATACTGATATTCTCGCGAGTCGGAAAAAATATCGATATAACCGATCCTGTGGCATGTAAATTTTCTCCTTGCGTTCATAGAAATAGTATCGTAATAAGCAGTACTATCGATATAACCGATATCGATATAACGAGACTTTACTGTATATTGATTTATATAGCGCAACAACAGCTGAAACTGTAAAAAAGCGCTCACATGGAAAAAAGGGAAATGCTGCCCCCTTATGGAAAAGAAAAAACATTGCCAGAGGCCATGGCCAGATCTTTATCGGCGCCCAAGCATGAAAAAATCAAAACCCGAACAAATTCAGGAAATGTGCTCTGTCATATTTTCAATTCCCGAATAAACTTGTGAATGGCAGTGAATGAGTTACTGTATATATAATATTAATTAATAAACTGTATATTTCAACATATTTTTAATATATATATTAAACATTATGACTATTTTATTTATTTACATTTGTGAATGAGTTATTGACAATTAAAAGCAAACTTTAAGCGACCTGCAGATTTTATTTCATTTTATTTCCATTTATTTCATTTTATTTAATTTTATTTCATTTTGTTTCATTTTATTTCATTTTATTTCATGTTATTTTTATTTTTGACGAATACACGTCACTGTGGGGAATTCCATTTATTACTTTTGGGTTCTATTTAATATTCCGTGTCTGACATTAATAACAAAAGAAAAAAAAGCTGCACCGCCAAAATAAAACTGATAGACTGTCAGAGGAGAAAACGCTAAATAGCACTACAACTAGAGCGATTGAACCCTATTGTGTGAAGATCACAGTCCCAAAATCGCACCTGACAATTCAAACAGCAAAAGTTCGACAGGCGGTGGACTCTTCATGCCCCCCCCCCCCCCCACACACCTCCGTCTCTCAGGGGTTCTGCTTTATTAATGACTTCCACACATAAAAAGCATCCGGGTGACGGGAAGTGTCACTCGTCAAAAAAAAAAAAACGGCAGTTTTTCAACAGTCTTGGCGCACGTTCAAGAATTATTCCCTTTCATGACGACAAGAGACAATCACGGATTGCCATTTTTTAACTATTATTTCATTTTTTTTGAACAGATGACCACATTGTGAATCCGTATTTTCAGGCAGGCCATGAATTCTGCATGTGGATGGCGCAAAGTTGGCCCTACTGCACTTGATGACTATTTGCCATGTGCCTTTTGGTCAACGCCTGATTAAGTTCATTGATCCGATGCAATGTTTTGGGTAAATAGCGATCGCCGCGAGCTTCTGATGAATTCGACCAATCGATGACATTGATTTTCCTTTCCTTTCCGCGGTGAATATGCTTCCCATTTGGCTCGATAAACACTTTCTGATGTCGTCGAGGTTGTCGCGGTGGCGGTGTGTAAACAAGGTGCAAAATAAATGCAAGTTGTGGGAGCGTCGGAGGCCTCAGGGCAGGGCAGGCAACCATTCGCGCTGTCATTTGCGCCTCTGGATAATTCAGAGCGACCAATTAGCCTACTGGGCATGTTTTGGGGGTGATGCGAGGACACCCTGGAGAAAACTTTGCGCATGTATAAGCAAGGTAGGAAGGCTACGGCCTGGAACGGAAACTATGAAAATGTCAACTGCAAAGCGGACAGGATGTCCAGCTACATACGATCATTTTTGTACTAATATCAAACTAGGAGAAGGACTAACAAAAACACAGGAGAGCAATTCTGGCCAAAAAAGCCCAATAGAGCATCGAAAGCTCAAACCATTTGCAGCAGATTGTTGCACACAAAACAAAAGAAAAATGGCAGATCCCAACTTTTTTTTGGAGGATCCTATAAAATAAGAATAGCTTACAAATGGATCCACCGATAGGAGTACAGATGGTCCCTTACTTACGAACATTCAAATTACGATCATTTTTGTAGTAACATATGTAGTATTCCCCTTAGTTGATCATGTACATATCTTTATAGATATTTCATTCAATGTTTATTTTTTGGTACAAAGCAAAACAGGTTACTTATACAAGCCTTAAATATACTTATATAAGCCTTAAACATACATTCCATACAAAATACAGACGCTTCCCGACTTACCAACATTCGAGTTATGAACAATGGTACACACGAACATTTGTGTAGTAACACATGAAGTATTCTCTCCAGTTGTACAAGTACATATTTTAATGGAGCATAGATTGTATTACATTTTTTCGAGTCCAAACCAATACAAGTTACTTAGATAAACCTTAAACATACATCCCACTGAAGCAACTTACGAACAAATTCACCTTATGAACGACCATTAAGAACGTATGTTGTTCATAAGTTGGGGAGCGTCTGTATTTGCACTTTATTATATTTCTAGATGATTGATCTTTGCCATCACATATAAGCCTTCAACATACATTCCATCCAAAATATAGCACTTAAGCAACTTCCGAACAAAATCATCTTATGAACGACCATTAGGAACGTATCTTGTTTGTAAGTTGGGGAGCATCTATATTTGCACAATATTATATTTCTCGATTATTTTGACATTTTCCATCACTTATATAAGCCTTCAACATACATTACATACAAAATATAGCACTGAAGCAACTTACGAACAAATTCACCTTATGAACGACCGTTCGGAATGTATCTCGTTTGTAAGTTGGGGAGCGTTTGTATTCTACGTGTGAATGGAATTTGGTCTGCACATTCAGAGTCTCGAACAAATAATGGGGACAAAGTCGAGCGTGGGGTTTTGAAGCATTCCCTGTCAGTGACACGGTGTCAGCTTGCTATCTCTGTCTTCCAAATACACACACTCAAAAAAAAAAAAACCTTTGCACCCCCTCCCTTACTGAAACAGCATAGGAAACAAGGCCTTTGAATAATAAATACGCTCAAAGTTTCCACATGGCGCCAGGCCAGAGATGCCCGTCCGGCAAACAATGTTGATGTTGTAGCAAGGAGCGTAGCCGCGGATGGATGGCAAGCCCGGATGAATACAAGATACATGATCACACGCAACATGGGGGCCTGAGTTGGGGTTTTGGGAAGGGCGGGGGGGCGCTGGGGTTTTGGAAAGTGAGTGCTACCTACCTCCAACTTCCAACGTTTCTGTGTACACAAAGACATCTAACATCCCTTTGGAGGGTGGGAGCTAGTGCAGCGTAAGCAAAAAACGTTGAGAATCACTGAAATTGCAAGGGTGAAGGGAAAAAAAAATGGGCTCCTAGCTTCATCGAGACAAAAAAAAAAAGAAACTTCACCTCATCCGCACGGATTAAAAAAAAAATGTCTCCCGCTACAGCCTCGAATATCGCAAACATCCTTCACGCGCCGCATTGGCTGATGAACGGCGGCCATTGCGTTGTCGTTGATGTCTTTCGTTGTCGGCTGGTATTTAATCGCGGGTGTTCCGTGGTGCCCCACCGGAACATGACAGGAAATCATTAGCCGCCGTGGCGCTGTTAACTATCACATGAGCGATTGAATAAGCAGTGAGCCGTGGACGTTTGGATGGCAGTTTTATGCCCCCCCCCTCCCCCAAACCCCGTTTTCGAGGGCTTGTGGAGGTGGCGGCCCTTTGCAAGTTTGAAGGAAAAAGTCTACTAGAACATTGCAAGTCTATTTTTGGTTCAAAGTATCATCGAACGCAACTTTGAATAAGATCGGTTTAATTCTGAACAGCCACATCCCCAGCTGGAGGGTGTGCGCACTTACGCAACTCTAGTAGTTTAGCATAGTATAAGTCACTTATGACAGTCACTCATTCGGGAAATGAAAAGTGAGACGTGGAGCGTCATTCCCGTATTTATTCGGGTTCTAGTTTTTTTGTGCGGAGGCTGCCGATAAAGCACAGGTCAGACCTCTGGAAATGTGTTTTCCCTTTCTCAAGAGGGCGGCATTTCTCTTTTTCCACATTAGCGCTTTATTACAGTTTCAGCTGTTGTTAAAGTGCTATATTAATCAATATGTAATATATTTTGTACAGCTGCCTCTATTTTAAGATCAGATAACTCCAGACCCATATTACTTAGGATTTTTTTCTGATGAAAGAATAGATTCTACAGTTTCTAACACTGTATTGAAGGTTGATGTAGTCCCAAAACTCAATATTTTGTGGGTCCTCCAATTTGAGTGAAAGTGACAAAAACCCTGGCACTGGAGTGGACACATTTTTGCATATCGTCTGGCAGTGAATGAGTATTTTTTTTTATAGGTTTATTATTTTAATGAAACAAAACTAACTAACAGGGGTCTGTTGACTTTTAATTTGTATATACCGTCTTCAAACGCTGAAAGCAGTGAAACATAATGTCGCTAATTCTGCAAATTCGACTATGCGGCATGTTCATTAAAGCGTCCGTTATTAAACGCCCCCCCCTGCCCCCTTTTACGGAAGCAATGCAAAATTGTGAAATTATAAATTAAGCCTTGGCTTCAATCATTTGCTTGCTTTGATAACGGACGCCGCTTTTAATTTTTGAAAGGGGTTAATTACACCGGCACTTAATGACGTTCCAATAAAATCAGAGAACTCGTCACGTTTTGCCGTCTAAATTACACCAAATATTTTAAGAAGTAATTGTTAATAAATATGTGACAATTCAACCGGGGGGGGGGCAAGTGGGGTTTGGGGGGGGGGGTGACTTATTTTCACAGACCCGACACATTTCAAGAAGAATCATTTCCAGCGTTAACTTCTCGTCGCGCGTCATTGGACTCTCGCTGTTTTTCAGGTAGCTGGGCAATTTATTTCAGGTACATACAGAAAAAGGGATCATCGCAAAGCACATTATTAAATATATATAATACATGTCAAATAATATATTAATATATAATATTTAATAATAATAATAAATTTATCAATTCACAAAAATATAATAATAATAATAATATTCTAATAATAATAATAACAATAATAATAAAAACACATCTATCCATCCGGAAAATAGAATACTTATAGTAATAAAATTAATAGGAATAATAGGAATAATAATACATACTTCACCCATAAAAATAGAATAATATTATCAAGAATATTAATTTTAATAATATTAACAATAATAATATATCTATCCATCCACCAAAAGTAGAATAGCAACATTAATATTATTATTCAATTATTAATATTATTCATATTATGATTATTATTATTCATATTCATATTCATATTTGTATTATTGTAATAACAAATATTAAATACTACTACCAATAATAATTAAGGCTATCCACAAAAATAGAATAATATTAACTATATTAATCCTATTATTCGTAATCATGTGCAGATTAATATTATTTATTTTATTAAGATTAATGTTTATTCATATTATTATTCATAATAATAATAATAATAATATCAATAATATAGTAATGATAGTAATAATAAGAATAAGAAGAATAAGAATGGGGCAATTGAAGTATTGGAGGCAAGCAGCTTGTAGGGTCTCGCTTGCTTGCAGCTATGTTGTTCTCACATCAAAAAGCGAGCAGAG
This sequence comes from Hippocampus bargibanti, assembly GCF_051943395.1. NCBI lineage: Eukaryota > Metazoa > Chordata > Actinopteri > Syngnathiformes > Syngnathidae > Hippocampus > Hippocampus bargibanti. The sequence goes on from NC_142755.1 coordinate 4,638,270, forward strand.
ATTCAACGGCATCACCTGCCGAGCTGCGCAAAAGGGAATGAAGTCAAACGGAATCAAATCGTCTGTCCGAGACTTTTCCTGCTATTAAGTAGGCCTCGGCGCCGCCGGTTTCGAAGCGGAGGCCTGTTCAAGAAGCTAAGCAGGCTAAAGCGGCGATCACACACGCCCTTTCCGTAACTGAAGTGCCGCACAATGGCATGCAATTGGGGGGGAATGGGTTTCATTTAGCGCATGTCATTACAGACGATACCAGCAGACGCTTACACGCAACCACATTAGCGCCAAGGCTAATTCCGGCTATTCACGAGACGTTTTAGCTCATCCCGTCTCATTTGTCAACCCGCTATTTTTCCAGCTTGTTTACCGACAGACGTACATTCCCCGACGCACGCGCGTATGTGTGTACGCGTATTGTAATCTCAGCAGCAGATCATGTCTTCCAGGCCTCAGATGAGGCAAAGCAGCTTTGGCAGCGGCCCGTTTCATCTCAGGCGCTGGGGCCCAAAACAAAGAGAAAATGATTGATTGGACGATGAATTATTTAGAGGTGGAAGGCTGAGGATGAAGCCACTACACTGGAAAAAAGTGTGGGGGGGGGGGGTTAGTGAGAGAGAAAGAGAAAGAAAGAGAGCAGGTCCACCACCCCTTTATCATGACTCCCTTTCTCTATAAATGATAGGAATGCAAGCGAAAAGTTGCTGTAGTGCAACACAAAAGATGGAGGCGGTGAGGGGGGCATTTACCCCCCCCCCCCCAAAAAAAAAAGCATCACAAAAAAAAATGACAACAAGGAGCAAAATGCCGCAATTCCCGATTGCACCACAGGGGGCACTGATGCAATATGCAGCATGAAACGGTGGTGGGGGTGGGCCAGGGGGGCAACTGAGGGAGGAAGAATGACGCAATGAGGCAAGGCTACAAGAGATGAACGGCCGGCATCTCTCTCTCTCCATTTTTTCAAAATCCTCGCCCCCCCCCCCCTCATGAAATTTCATTTGGATTGTAAATGTTCAGTAATTTACCATCATAAATGTGTAATGGGCCTCTGAATCCAAAGACATTGTGCTGGCTAATCAACTCATTTGAAAATGAATATAGATCCATTAACGGCAAACGCCACATTTCCCCATTCGTTAAGACTGGCAGGCTGTCAAACATGCCAGCGCTTCCTGCCGAAAATGATTTTTTCTTTGGGGGGGGGGTTGTGGTTGGAGAAGAGATCCTCTTTGATATCCATTGACGCGCCGCCTGTTTTGATGTTAAACGGAGATGATGAATGAGATCAAGTGCCCCCCGCGTTTGCTTTCTGATTTGTTTTGTCACCGGGAAAAAAAAATCTGACGGCGCAAATCGACTTAAGAGAAAGGGAGTTTTGTTGTTTTTTTTTTTGGGGGGGGGGGGGCGGGAAGCTCATTCGAGTGAATATAAAGAAATGAGGGTGAGTTAATGACACTTCATTTTCTAGTGTAGAGGATGGGGGGGAATAACGGCAAAATTAAATTCTTGCATTTTAAAACAGTTCTCAGCCCCGCGGCATGCAGACGCAAAATCTCGGCGATGGAACACACACACACACACACACACACACACACACACACACACACACACACACACACACACACACACACACACACACACACACACACACACACACACACACACACACACACACACACACACACACACACGCACGCACACACACGACTTATCAGTGAGAGACGGGGCCTCTGGCGCTACCTCAAAACACTTAATTAAAAAAAAAACAAGTTCAACTTGTAGCAGTCGCTAACTCTTGGAAGCTAGGTAGCTACATGCAATGCAAATGGCCGTAGGTCCAGCAATATTACGACACAGACCAGGCCTTTTATTCATGCACTTTTTAAAAATATATAGATATATATTTATTTTGGGAATGTTTAAAGCATATTTCACATAGCCAAATTTTATAATAATAAAAGTAAAATAATACATTTAATTAACAAGCGCCTTTCAAAACTCTCAAGGTCACTTTACAGTCAGAGGATACGTTTTTCTGTGAGTGAGCAGCGGCACTTAACCTGAAAGTAACTCAAATAGCTAGCTAGCTAATACAGTAGATAGCTAATAGATAGCTAATAGCTAGTTAGTTGGCTAGCTATCGAGCCAGATAGATCGCTAATAGATAGCAAATAGATAGCTAACATTAGCAAATAGATACATAATAGATTGCTCATAGACAGCTAATAGATAGCTAATAGATAGATTGATAACTATCCAGCCAGCTAGATAGCTAATAGATAATAGATAGCTAATAGATAGCTGATCGATCACTAATAAATAGCTAATAGACAGCTAATAGATAGATAGCTAAATAGCTATACAGCCAGTTAGATCGCTGATATATAGATAGCTAATAGATAACTAAGAGATAGCAAATAGATAGCTTGGTAGGAAACTTGATAGCTAGCTCGACTGTCATAATTTATGATTTAACAGGAACCCGAACCATGAATTGTTTTGCAAGTTTACAAACATTTTGGATGACATGCAAAAGTAAGAGCGATTTTACGGTACTTCTATACTCCCGTTTCCAGTCATCCAATATTTCATCAGAAAGCATAGGTCGCCAAAGGTCAACAGGGTCACGCGACGACGCCAGGAGCCTCAATTTAACACGGCCATTTTGGTCACTTTAGCTTCTTCCGAGCACCCGATGGATCTATTACGCTCTGTGTGAGGGGGGTGACGGTGGGGGGGGGAGGGGGGGGCACTTTGTGTGGCTTTAGGCTATCGTCCCGTTGTAAGGTCGTCGTAATTAAGTCTTGGCTCACAGCGGCAGACCGTGCCTTTGAGCTTCAAATGTCTTTCTCTTCTTATACTCATCACCGTCAGTCCCCTTCACCATTTGCTTAGGAGGTCTCACACACACACACACACACACACACACACACACACACACACACACACACACACACACACACACACACACACACACACACACACACGCCCCAAAAAAAGTTCCTAATGTTAAGCTCATTCTGCAAAGAGTGATTTGTCCGGGCAGTCAGATGACTTGGAATGAGTTTGATCTCGGCTAACTTTGCCGCGTGATTGCTTTTGTGGAAATGGAATAACGAGAGCTTCTGCGATTGACGTCGTCGATTGACGTCGTCGGGTGGAGGGAGGAAACTTGATTAAACACTCGGGAGTAAGAATGCTAAACTCACCGTGACCTGAAAAGGATCTGCGACCAAAAAAACGACAACTCCGCTGACATAGTTGAGTTGACCAAGCTAGCTAGCGGTTATTTTCTAGCTAGCAGAGACTTTAATAATAATAATACATTAAATTTACAAGCGCCTTTTCAAAGCACCCAAGGACACTTTGAAGCATATTTACCATATTTTTGTGGTTTTGTTTTGTCTATTTTTTCACATCCTATGCATCATGAGCCCCCTTTAGAACGTGCCTTTTTTTGGGGGGGGGGGGGCGGTTGTGTCTATCACAGAAGCTTTCGCATCATTTGTGTCAGGTTTCATCTTTGTGACAAACTGAACGCAAGCAACTTACATAATATTGGGGAGGTTGAGGGTTGGGGGGGGGGATTATTGTGGTGCCCCCCCCCCCCACTTCAGTGAGCCGCGCTTGCTTTTCAACTAGCGGTGTACTGTGGCGTGTCTTTGAACAAGCAAACAAGTCAAGCGAAGTGTCTGCACTACTCTGAAGCGCTTTATCCTCAAAGCTTCATTGGGCAACAGACAGGCAAGAGGAGAAAAAACAATTCGGGGGGGGGGGGGGGGGGGATTCAAAATTCGCCCCCCCCTACCCCCCACTGTCACCACCCAGTCAAAAATAAATACTGCATAAAATAAGAATGCAACCAAGGATGCCAGCCTCCCACAGCAATAATCTGGGGTGGGGGGGGGGGGGGGGTCACGTGTTCTCCTTGACACGGCATTGAGGGATTTCCATGCCGTCTCACGGCGTTGTTTAGAGTGCATTAGCAGCCAGTGACACAGCCTCTCGTATTCTTCATCGCTTTTCCCGTTGTCAGGGAGAGAAAGGGTCCTGAAGCAATAAAGCTAACCATCCGAAGCCCCCCCCCCCTCTAATTTTCCATCAGCAAAGCATGAAATCAAGAGCAGAATGCCACAACAAGCGCTCTTAAGAAGGAGGACACTTTTGGTCGCCCACGAATGCCAACGCCGCGCGCATTTGACGTTCTTTGAATAAATGATGGACGCGGAGGTTGACGGCGAGCTAAAGTGAACAATCGCGAGGGTTGTCGATGAGTGCCTCCCCCCCCCCACCAGATGATTTGCCCGTTTCAGGTGTGACCTTTCTCTGCACGCACAAAGGAGGATATGCTGATTTTGTTCGCCATGACAGCAAAGTGCCAAGTGATGTATCGTATTTGCTGGTGTATAACGCGCACCCAAAAGCCTTGATTTTCTTCAAAATATGACCTCACGCCTTATATGTGAAGTCATATCGAGGCATAACAGACTCAATTTCCCCCTGACGAAGAAGCAACACCAGTCGCTACTGTAGCGCCTTATGTGGTGTGCCTTATATTTTGAAACTTTTATATATTTATAGATTATATTTGGAAAACTTTTCATGAATTCAAGGTGCGCCTTATACTCTGATGTGTCTTATGTTATCTGTGGTTTTATTTATGTTATGTTTTGTGATTGTAAAGTGTCCTTAAGAGCTTTGAAAGGCGCATATAAATAAATGGTATTATTATTATTTAGTAGTAGTAGTAGTAGTTGTAGTAGCTGTAGTAGTTGTATTAGTGGTTGTATTAGTGGTTGTAGTAGTGGTTGTAGTAGTGGTTGTAGTAGTTGTTGTAGGAGTAGTATTGGTAGTCGTGGTATTGTGATTATTGTAAATTATCATAATCATTATTAATCATCATCATCATCATCATCATTATTATTGGATTGGATTTGCCTTTATTAGTCTCACAGTGGAGAAATTTACATTTCACATTTTTATTATTTATTATTTTATTATTATTATTATTAACTAAATAGTGTGACGATGATTTTAGACAAATTAGTGATTTAAAAAAATCAGAGGCTAAATGGAAAAGCAAAACAGAGACGTTGGATTTCAGTTCTGTTGGCAGCAGAACTTGGACATGCCTATGCACCGTGTTTGCGTCGGACGCCAGACTCCACCGACTGACCCAATAAGTGTTTTATGACAGGAGAACCAAGACAAGACGCTTATTTTTTGAGGTCACGCAACCAAACAGATCAAGTTAGCACCAGAACTGGAGTCGAAAAAAAAACAAGGCAAGCCAAGTTATTAGGACGTCGAGGCTGACAAACACTACAGAGAGCGCAGAACTCTCTACGCCGCCGACAAGACGCACATACACAAACACAAAAGAGAAGGAAAAAAAAAGATCTCCGAGCGCTGACTGACAAAGATGCCCTGCAATATAGATGACGAGAACAAAGCCCCCGCCACCCCATCCCCTCATAACAAACTCCGATTTCCTTTTCAATAATGAATCGCCATCGGCATCGGGCGTCAATAGACGCGCCTCGTCTGTTGCCGTGCGAGCGGCAAAAAAACATCCAGCAAAACTTCTATATTTAATCTACGCCGAGAACAAGCAGGCCCGCAAAGTCAAAAACAAAAGCGGGTTGGCAAGAGATGCCTTTCTTTTCTTTTTTTTGTGGCATATAAATTAGATGCGGACCAAGCGGCTCGCATGGAGTTTATCCTCCCCCCCCCTCACCACCACCCCGCATGCCTTTGTTGATTGACAGCATTTTTTAAAAACATGTCGATTATAAATATTTATAATTGACTTAATATTGACAGTATTCTGTCTTTTGGTTGAAAAATAAGAGGAGGGGGTATTAGTGGAAAAAAAAAAAACTTTTTGTTTCTTTGTATTTCTTCCATCCATAAAAGCAAAACAGCACCATTGAGTTCAACTTGAGCTCCCGCTTCACATAAATAATCCTGCTCACCCCTCCCTCCCCCCAGCCTACCAACATAAGGCTCAGTCTTCCTTTTTATGCGGGGGAATTTTGTGCAGTTGTTGCAAAATAGCTAAAATAAAATAAATGTAAAAATATTTTTTGTGAGAAATCAAATGTTAGCTGTGTAGCTATCTCGCTATCTAGCTAGCAAGATAGCTAGGAATTAGTAAATACGATTTTAAGTTCAGTAAATGTGATCTCTAGCTCGCTACATAGTTAGCTATCTTTTAGCTATCTCTTAGCTAGCTAGTTAGCTTTTTAGCTATTTCAGTTACTCCTGGGTTGAGTGAATGCTGACGCGTGTGGCTGCCGCTTCTCACCCACAGAAAAATTTATCCCGCGACTGTAAAGTGACCTTGAGAATTTTGAAAGGCGCTTGTAAATGAAAGGTATTATTATGATTATTAAAATTTGACCACCGTCCACTCAAATCCAAACAACATGAGACTGGACGGGTGGCGGCCAAGTTGTGTTGATAGACATCCAGCAGGAACTCGAGTTGGACACTGTCCTTCAAAGTCAAGAAGCTGTTTGACAGAACTTTTTGGGGGGATTTTGGTCAAAGAAGACTACCGGGAGGAGCTTCAGCCGGCTAGACGGGCGGGGCTGAGACCTCAGGGAAATTTCAATTGGCCTTTGATAGCGTCCGGCCGCGTCCGTGTTGCTCTTTCAGGGGTACATCAAAAAGGTCATCCTGTCTACCTCGCCCCCCGTTTGCTCGCTTTCATCAATGTGCCTCTTTGATGCCACACCAGAAGTTTTGTTTCTGGCAGCGGAGCACAACTTTCCTGCCATGCAACAAAAACAAATAAATAAATAAAATTGCAAAAAAAGCGAAACACAGGATTTATTTTCCAGTCTGAATAATACAAATTGCTTTGGGTCCCACTAGGACTGGATTTAAAGTGAGCATGAAACACAAGCCCTTCAAGCAGATTAAATTTCAAATCAAGCAGGCCATGTAAATGATGTGGGGGCGGGGGGAAGTCGAGGGATTTTGCGTCATGCAATTAGCATGCCGAGCTAGTGTTAAAGCAATTAGGCACAACAGAATGCTCTGACGCTGGACAGAAAACAAAAGGGGGGCATCTCATTGGAGTCCTCACACGCTTGTGCACTCACTAGCTCGCTATCTGGCTCGCTATCTCGCCCGCTATCTGGCTCGCTATCTCGCCCGCTATCTGGCTCGCTATCTCGCCCTCTATCTGCCTCGCTATCTCGCCCGCTATCTCGCTTGCTATATGCCTCGCTCACTAGATACATCTCTCACTAGCTATCTGCCTCCCTTGCTATCTGCCTTGCTTGCTAGCTAACTAACTCGCTAGCTAGCTCACTAGCTATCTACATCACTCGCTAGAGAGCTACCTCGCTTGCTAGCTAGCTACCTCGCTCGCTAGCTACCTCACTCACTAGTTAGCTAACAATCTTGCTAACTACATAGCATCTTGTTTACGGAGTTCTCAGAGCTTAATGGAAACAGGATTTTGTTTGCTGGCGCGGTACTTTTAGAAAGTCTGGCAACCACTTTGGGGTGGAGGGGGGGGGATAGTGTCGTGGGGCAGCCACATTTGGGCAAATCTCTCCAAAAGCGGCAAGAGACACAATCACCTGGAGACGAAGGATGCTATTCGTTTGAGCGTGAATGACTCAAACAAGAACGCGGGGGTGGTTGATGGTGAGAGAGAGGGGGGGGGGCATTTAATACTTGATGTTTCCCAGCGGGACCTCCGCCGTGCTCCTCTCATTCAAACAATGAGTTATGATTTACAAATGCGACAAGAAACAAACATGTGCGTAAGGGAGGCAAAGTAGGACGGCAACGGGAATCGCCCCCCCCCCCCCATCCGCCATCGACATTTTGTTGTTGCTAACGATTGTGCGATTTGAATATCTTTGCAAAGCAGATACTGCTTTTAAAAAAAATACAAATGGGGAGGAGGCATGTGGGTGCTCAGGGGAGCGTCATGCTAACATATTGCGGCCTAATGAACTCTGAGAAAGAAACAAAAAAATTGATTTTCCAGCGAGTAAATGAAGAAATGCATTACGGCGGTTAGCAATCTTGGGGGAAATCAGGGTGGGGAGGGGGTTAAACTAGGCTTGATAAGTCGGAAATGACATGATACACGAATTAGGTGCGATTCACGGCAAATTAATGTCGCAGTGGAGTCGAGCGCGCTCGGGGTCGGATATTATTTATCGGGTTTATCTTTTTTAGCTCTTGTTCTTGCAAAATGGCGTCAAAATTAAAAACGGGCGAAGGCGGGGATTGATTATTGTGACCGCTTCACATCCAATTCCCGAACGACGCCACGGCTAATAGCGCCGCAGCCCAAGAATGATCATGCCGAAATGGAATTATTCCTGCCACGTTTTCATTTATTAACAACCCCACATGTGCGGTAATGTCGCCCACATTTGCATATACATTTTTTAACCTGTGACGGTTTCGAATGGGAGAAACTGAGGCGAATATTCAAATTCTCGTACACCCTAAACCTAACCCTATAGAGTAGAAGTGTGATTCATCTCCCACTTCGCTCGGGGCGACGCCTGATTGGCTGAAAAATCAACAACGTTCAAAAAAACAAAAAACAAACAAACATTCGGATCCCTTACACAACCAAACACCCCTCATCCCCTGCTCCCAGATCAGTTGTTAGCGTGCGCGAAGATGAGCCCGTCAGTCACGCTAACGCGCTGCAAAGAGGCCGTTTCGAGCGATAAGTCGGAGACGGAGATATTAGCCGTGATGGCTGGTGGTGTGAAGACCTCCTTCGTCGGTTGCCTTTCCGCATGAAAGGAGGCCAAAGGCGACGCGACGAGGCGCTTCAACACGCACACAACAGGCCTCGGTCAACAATAGAAATGCACAAATGGCCGCGTGGGGGCTTTTCCATTATATTCGCATTGTAAATTATAAAAAAATGTTACTTGGATTTCGGAATGAAACCCACGTCAATTTTAAAACGCTCCCCGATGAACACGCCCACTCAGCGCGCGACACTTCAACGCTCGAGTCAACAACGGCGAAAGCAGGCAAGCAACAAGCTGCCAATCACCCGCCAGATGCAAATGACTGGAGGCCATTGGGAGGCGCGCTTCATTTAAAGTGATGTGAAGAACAAACAATCAAAAGTGCAACTCGGGAGGGGACGACAACGCATGCAAGCGCGCCCGTGACGCGGAACTATTGTGGCGTGTCATTTCAAGCGCGTACAAGCAAACAAATAGGCATCCCAGCATCACCGCGTCCTCCTCAATTACACCCCCACCACGACAGAAACAGACAATTTAAGAGATGGCAACAACAATAAAAAAAAAATGTCACAAGGAAGCTAAACACGCAATAGCGCAGATACAACACGGGGGCAAGTGAAGTCAAGGTATTCAGGTGACAACCCACGCCCCCCTCAACTCGATTTTAGCTCATGTTATCTTTGCATTGCCGCGGCGACGCCTCCAGGTATGGTGGAGATTAGAAGGCACTTGAACAGCAGCAAAGCGTTAGCAAAAAAGAGGGAAGGGTGCGGGGGTTGTCTTTAAATATTTACGACACATTGCGACTCTTAAGAAGAGAGGAACAAAGACGACAAGGATCTCACGTGGTAAAATCATTTACGTGTCATTGACGGCACCGATAGGACGCCTGAGCTGCATTTTGTACGTAAAAAACTAAATAATCGTCATGTGAATGTCATCAAAAATAAAAACAAGCCAATGCCGCCTCATCAGGTGCCAAGGCGGTAAGAGAAAAAAAAAAGTGGGTTGGAGATTTGATAAATGGCACAAAACCGGAAAATCTTCCTTTTTAACTCATTCACTGACAGACGATGTGCAAAAATGTGGACACTCCAGCGCCAGGGTTTTTGTCATTTTCACTCAAATTCCAGGACCCACAAAATATTGAGTTTTACGACTACATCAACATTCAATGCAGCGTAAGAAACCTTAACACCCAAGAGTTAATTCCTGAATTGTATGGGTCTGGAGTTATCTGAGCTTGAAATGGGGGCGGCAGTACAAAATACAATACATATTGATTTATATAGTGCTTTAACAATAGCCGAAAGCACTAACATGGACAAAAGGCAAATGCTGCCCCCTTGTGGAAGAGAAAAAAAACCATTGCCAGAGGTCTGATCAGCGCCCAAACAAGAAAAACCAAAACCCGAATAAATTCGGGAATGGCGCTCCATGACTCGCTTTTCAATTCCCGAATCAATTCATGAATGGCAAAAACACGATATCGTTCGGATGTTTATTGAAAATTTTGACTTTACAAAATAATATATGGCAGCAAAAAAAATGAGCAACTTCAAACAGTGGGAAAAAAAACGTATTCATACAAAATGAAAAAGAGGGACAATTGTCGATGTAAAATAACCGCTGGATATTTTTCTTAACATTTTTCAATGCATGTCCGATTCCGGATAAATATCTAACGAGCGAGCATAGCCAGAAAGAAGCCGAAAAAAAAACCGCGCCACTGGTCGAGCGGAGAGGCGCAGCTTAACAGAACGCGACAAAAGCCAATGTAGCCTCATTAAAAAGAAAGATGGCCGTCGGCGAGTAGCCCCCGTTGCGAGTCAGCGGGCTTGATTACGCCAACGCCGTTTTTACAAGGCGACCCCCGTTTTGCCCGTTTTGACATTCCCGTCGATGGATGGCAAAGAAATCGGAGAGGTCACGTTTTACAGCGTCGTCATATTCGGGGAGTCGCGGACGAAACATTATAGGCCAAAAGGTTCACTTAGGAGGTCTTGCACATAAAAACCAACACCCCCCGCCGCCATCAGGTTGCACAGCGTCCGGAACTCGCAGAAGAGGCACGCGAGGATGCTCCGGATGCAACATTATCGGACCCAGACGGTCAATTTTTGGTGAAACCACATTTTTTGGAGTAAAAAAAAGACTAAAAAAATTCAAGCGTGGACTGGGTTTTATTTGGGTAATTAGTACGCGGGTTAGCATGCATAGCCAAACGGGGAATACGCGGCAACGAATTCCTCACCATCCGTTTTGATTAACAATCTGGTCAATAATTGCAACATTATCATGCGCGTCGCCGTCAAAGATGATCGGCGATGTCTGGCGGTCGGACCTTTGCTAGCAAACGTGTTAACGATTAGCGTTAGCGGAGGTGCGCGCCGATGATTAACATTTAACCTCTTCGGACCGTTTTTTTTTTTTTAATCAATATGGCTGAGTGTTGTTGCAGATTTTACAAATGTAGTTATTAAGCCGCTGCGAAATGATGTTTAGAAATTCGAGAGAATTAGCCACATGGCGGAAAAGAAATTGTGTCGCATTTGAGGTATTCGCGACAAAAAACGTCACTGCCGCCACTTTTGACGTATGTTTAACTCATTCACTGCCATTCCTTAATTCATTCGGGAATTGAAAATTATGACGTGGAGCGCCATTCCTGAATTTGTTCGGGTTTTGTTTTTTTTTCATGCATGGGTGCTGATAAAGTGCTAGTCAGACCTCTGGCAATGTTTTTTTTCCTTCCACGAGGGGAAGCATTTGCATTTTGTCCATGTTAGCGCTTTGTTACCGCTTCAGCTCTTGTTAAAGCGCTATATAAACCAATGTATGTATAGTAATTTGTACAGCTGCCCCCATTTCAAGCTCAGATATCTCCAGAGCCTTATAATTTATGAATTAACTATTTTCTGATCAAAGAAGATGTATGTATTGTATTGTATGTTGTACAGCTGCCCCCATTTCAAGCTCCAATAACTCGAGACCCATATAACTTAGGAATTAACTTTTTTGATGAAAGAAGATAGCCTCACATTTCTTACGCTGCATTAAATGTTCATGTTGTACTAAAACTCAATATTCTTCGTGTCCTGGAATTCCAGTGAAAATGACAAAACCCTGGCACTTTAGTGGACACATTTTTGCACATCGTCTCGCAGTGAATGAGGTAAGATGCGATTGTTAGCAACAAGTGGTTTTGTATAGCTTAGCCGTTGGTTAGCGGGTAAGAAAATGTTTTTTTTTATGCAATGAAGAATTCCACAAAAATTACGACAATCCATAAACTATTCAAACAAGTGTGCTAATTGCATTTTAGACTCTGGTTTGACCACGAACGAACGTCTTACAAAAGTCACAGAGTCCTCTACGTCAAAAATGATATTCGTGAAAATGCAGGCTGGTAATGTATGACTAAAAAAAAAATGTACAAACAGGCCACATTTGCATAACTTTCATCAGCCCATCTCCACGCGTCGGTCGGAGTGGGCTGTTGCTGATTGGGTTGGAGGCGAAGGAGAAAGCAGGCAAGCGCGGAAGGACGGCAAGCAGAGGACTGCTGGATGCTCATGTTTGATTAATCAAAGTCAACCCCCCCCCACTGTCACTGTCCCCCCCCCCCCTCGACGTTCACTTTTTTTAATGCGTGCAGAGCTGACCAGGAGCTCCGACTTGCTTGGATATAAGCAACATGCGTCAAGCGCGCGCTGAACTCTGAATGCAAATTATGAGGAAGATGCAAAGACATGCGGGGATGGAGCGATTTTAGCATATAGTACCCCCCGACGAACCGACTAAACTCCAGTCTGGACCTTGAACTACTTTGTTAAAAAAACTCTCAAAGCTCAGCCTCCCAAACTTTGAAGGACCCAGAGGGCAGAGTGTTCAAAGTGTTCAGAATGGTCAAGAAAAATAAAAAGGGTAAATAAAAAACAGGGTACACAATCAGCCGTTCGCTTGGATGTATTATTGAAGAGCAGCGATTATTTTGGGGCGAGTGAGAAAGGGGTTGGGGGGGGGTGAGAGAGAGGCGTCGGTAGCACTCAACTGGACATCGACGGACAACACAAAATATGCCATTATTGAATGTTAACTCATTCATTGCCATTCCCAAATTTATTCCCGATCAAGCACTGGTCAGACCTCGGGCAATGATTCTAATCCCTCCACAAGGGGGCATCATTTGCCTTTAGTCAATGTTCGCACTTTGTTACAGCTTCAGCTGTTGTTAAAGCGCTATATCAACCAATATGTCTAAATTGTATTCTATTTTGTATGTCCGTCCACATTTCAAGCTCAGATAACTTAGGAATTAACTATTTTTTCTGATGAAAGAAGAGAGTCTGAGATTTCTTAAGGCGAATTGAACGTTTATGTAGTCTTAAACCTCAATATTCCGTGGGTCCTGAAATTCAAGTGAAAATGACAAAAACCCTGGCACCGGAGTGCCCACACTTTTTGGTCTGGCACTGAATGAGTTAAAGACGCTGACAACTTTACATTTAATACAGAACAGGCTGAAGAGCGGCGAATGACACTGAAAGGGTGGAATTTACAATGAGACACGTCCATTCCAGGCCCGACGAAGCACTCGGCCACGTTTCAAGCAGCTTGAGGAGCGGAGCTCATTAGCTACAATTACGATTAAAATAAATACATAAAAATGGATGGATGGAAGGACCCGCCCCAGATGAGCCCAACAAAAAGCCAACAACCCCGACGCCATATCTGCAGTTAGTTCCGATGCCAAAGAACACAAGGAAGCCCTCATACCCATAGCGAGCTCCATTTTTATTTCTTACGTTAGAAAAGGAGGGGTTGGGTTGCTCAAGGAGGCTAATTTCACAGGCAAACAGATTATGTTAATCCGTGTAAACACTCAAACACAACAGCTTGGCTTTTCTGTTCCTCCCCCCCAGCGGGAAATAAACACGCCGTATTGATGCCAAAAGCCGCCGTTTGCTAAACACGCAGAAAGCCTTCCAGAGAGCGACTTGTTGAGTTGCTGTTTTATTTATTTATTTATTTACATTTCCTTTCCGCCCTGGCGCGGCAATTAAGAGGCGCTCGGCGGGACGATTCGCTAGACGTCAAACCCCCGCAAACCCCCAGATGCATAATTCAAGTGCGGCAAATCAAACGCGACTTCTCTCCTTCACCCCGGCGCGCGTCTCCATCGGACTCTTATCAATCAACGTCCTTGGGACGGATGTACGCGCTAATGCATCAAAGGCGGTTTGAGCAGGGGGGGGCGCGACGCCATTCGAGGGCGGGATCCCGTCGCTCCCTTCGTTAATGAGGGCCCCGCTCGCCCAAGGCCCGGAGAGGTGCGAGGGGGCCCGGATGAGGTCGGCTCATGACTTTTAATGGGCGCCCCGCGCTGTCGGCTCTTGTTAGGCGCTCACACCTCGTTTCCATCGGGGGGCGACGGTGATTACGGCCCTCGCACCTGACAAAGTTGACGGACTCGCTTGCGCGGACGGCGGGCGGCGAGGGTCAAAACACGTGAGGGATAGCGCCGATAAACGGAAGGCGTTGATACCCGGCCGTGTTCACGATACTTTTCGGAAAAATACTTAAAACCTTGATCACGTCGGCGTCAGTCATATTGGGTATTCATTCGAACCTTGTCATAATTAATTATGCATGCATATTTTATAGCAGCTAGCAACTATGCTCACGTTACATCACGAAAACATAAAATGACTTCATCCCATTTGCAAAAAAACTGTTTTTAACTCATTCACTGCCAGACGTGCAAAAATGTGTTCACTCCAGTGCCTGGGCTTTTGTCATTGTCACTCCAATTCCAGGACCCACAGAATATTGAGTTTTAGTACGACATAAACATTCAAAAGAGCGTTAGAAACCTTAGACTCTCTTCTTATATCAGTAAAAAAAAAGAGTTAATTCTTAAGTTATATGGGTCTGTAGTTATATGATCCTGAAATGGGGGCGGCTGTACAAAATACAAAACGTAGATATTGAATTATACAGTGCTTTAACAACAGCTGAAGCTGGAACAAAGCGCTAACATGGAAAACAGGGAAATGCTGCCCACTGGTGGAAGGGAAAAACATTGCCAGAAGTCTTACCAGCGCTTGATCGGCACCCCTCACAAGAAAAAAACAAAACCCGACCTAATTTGGGAATGGCGCTCTGTCGTATTTTCGTGAATGACAGTGAATGAGTTAAAAAGCAGGATGCGCTGAGCTTAGCCATCAGCGGTTAGCAAGTAAGATGTAGCCCCGAACTCGGTAGCGGCTGACGAACAGTGACTCACCTTCAGGCAAAGGCGCTTTGTACGAGCAGGTGGAGCTTTCGATGCTGTTGATTGACAGGCTGGACTTTGACTTGCCACGGAACGTCTGAGAAACCGGCGTGAAGGGCTCCGCCGGTGATGACCTCCTACCAGAGGTCAACCCTCCTTGGTCACCGGAGACGGGTGAGCATTTGCACGTTATCTTGATGTCATTTTGCCCTTTTTAGATCTGAGGTTGATCTGAAAACAAACGAGAAACAAAATTGGTCACTCTGAATTCACGGTTAGCATTTGCTAACGCAAGCGCGCCTGGGTCACGTTTCAACTGCGTGAAAAATTGTCGAAATTCAGTCGTTATTTTCAGTTTATCTGACCAAAGATATGTCCATCGTATGTAATGTTTACGAAGCGCTATGTAGCTTTGCTAATCTAAAGTCAAAGAAAAAAATTACACGAGGTCGACCCAAGTTGTATTTCTTTGAAATAAAAGTGTGATGTAAAGTAAAAGTTTCAAGTAATCTGTCAAGTATTGAAGTGACTTGACGTCATTGAAAAATTAACCGCGTCAGTCACGGAAGCGCCGTAACCGTGTACAATTACAGCCGGCGTTCCCGCCAAAAAGAACTTTTCGTCGACGCCAACGGTTGATCTAAACGAGCGCGCAAACTTTGTCAGCAATCCGCCACCGGGCGCGGTTCTAAAAACCGTATTGGCCCCGCATCGCTTCTTCTTCGCCAAGTCTTCAAGGGCGCTCCGTCGCGTGATATTGATCAGATGGCAAACATTTCCACGGTGGAGAGAACCTCACATGTGGTGGCGGTGGAGCACAAAAAGCCGGCGCGGTTGGCGGCTGCAAGCGGTACCCAGGTGAGTTGTGCGTGAGATTAATGCGAAGCAGGCTGGGAAGGAGTAGGGGGGGTGGAAATGAATAAAACTGCGCTACAAAATAGCTGCTGTCTGCAACAGTAATGATCTCCTTGCACATGAACGCTCAGGTGGCCTCAGCAAGTCTTGGAGCCAGAAGACGGCGACCCCCCCCATCCCGCCTCCCACACCGTCTGATAAGAAAGCCGGCGAAGGATGAGAGTGAGCCAAGGATCGGGCGTCTCGCTGAGAGGAGTACCTGCACATTCAGCTCTACAGGGAGTTCCTACCCTCACCCCCGTACACTTCCCATAACAATACACATCAGAGCCCCCCACCCCGGTTTTCCCATTTTACACTTTCTCAACTGTTCTAATTGAGATACTTTAAACTGTAGATCGGGGGTGGGCAACACGGTACAGCTTAAAAAAGTTTGGGAAGGGGTACGGGAAAAAAAATTGAAGTTGTAATATTACCAACCACCACTAGATGTCTTCATTCATTTTTTACCGTGTGTGCTTCCATTCGAAATACAGTGAGACCTCAACTTACGAACTTAATTGGTTCCCAGACAGAGTGTGCAAGGCGAAAAGTGTGTATCTCAAAAAAAGAATTCCCAGAGGAAACCATTAAAATGGGAAGAATCCGTTCCCGGGTTTCCATAAAATATACTTTTTTTACTAAATAAGCCTTAAAACTACACACAACATACCTTATTCTATGTAAAATAAATGTGCTATTGTATTGTAATGAAAGAAATACACTGCATTGTATCATAAAGTCACTTTATTTACATTTGTGATGGTCATTTATGGCTTGATGGAATGGCGTTGGAGATTGAAGGTCAAAGGGAATTGCTGTTTGGAAAGAGAGGCGCATTACATGAGGACTGTAATTAAAGAAACAACAACCCAACGCAATGTCAAGAAAAATAAAGCACAACCATCTGCT
The DNA here is from genome assembly GCF_051943395.1 of Hippocampus bargibanti. Taxonomy (NCBI): domain Eukaryota; kingdom Metazoa; phylum Chordata; class Actinopteri; order Syngnathiformes; family Syngnathidae; genus Hippocampus; species Hippocampus bargibanti. Next base: position 4,655,097 of record NC_142755.1, read on the forward strand.
GGTCAACTATGGGATAGCAGTTATAAACAAATGCATCAGCAGCATTTACACCGGGTTTAAATGCTCGTTTCAACTTCGAACTTCTGGACCCCAGAGAAGCTAAAAAAATGGCCAGATATAATTCCAAGCCTTTTATTTTCATCCCTGTGTCAATTCACAACAATTAAAGTTAAACTGTGAGCGTGGGAAATCGGGCTTCAACACTTTTTAAACAACACATCACGCCCAGCGGAAGGAAACGCGAAGCGTCGCAATTAAAACGCACTAACCTCACCATCCCCCAGCCGCTTCAATCAACAAATAAGGACTTGTGGGATGGCGATTCCATTGCGGTCGGAATTGGACAGCCGGCAAGACAGCGGCGTGGCTTTGTATGCAGTGATTTACGAGCCACTTGATGGATTCCCCTCCATATCCTCCCCCCCCCCCCTTCCATCTTTTTTTTCGCAAGACAAAGGCCGCCCCGTAACAACAGTGTGAAGTGTAGTAACGAGGGCAGGGTGACGAGGTTACAGCTGTTGCGCTTCGGCGGATGCATCATCTAGCCGTCACTCACTCGCGCAACAGCTCACCAAGATCGGACCAAGTCCAACTCTGAGCATGCGGACCACCACCTCGTCCGCCGCGCCACCTCCCACGTCTCTTTCACTTGAACTCGGAACACGCTCTGCTAATCTATCAATTGACCAAACTAGAACAAGTTGTTGAAGTAGTCACCAAAGTGGGTGGGGAAGGGTGGGGAGGGTGTCAAGGGGGGTGTCAAATGACTTCAACTGTCCGGCAGGTTCCCTGAATTGTACTTTTTTTTCTATTTCGATCCCAATGAAGATGAATGGAGCCAAATCATAATCTACAACGCGCACGCATTGATCACGCTAATGATGATCCTGTCAGAAATGGCAATGACATACGTCTACAGTCGCCATCCTGCAAATGAAAATATAATGAGACCCACCCTCTTCCCTAAAAATGGAAAGATGTGAAAGGTCATGTCAGAATCACACGTGGCTAAGTAGGTTTTGCTCTATGATTGGTCACCATAATAAAAAATAGATATAGATAAATAGAAATAAATAAAAAGATAGCTATCTATCTATCGATATATCTAGTTATCTAGATAGCTAGTTATTTAGATAGCTAATTACCTAGATAGCTAGTTAGCTAGATACCTCGCAAGCTAGCTAGATACGTATCGAGCTATCTAGCTATTTAGCTATCTATTCAGCTAGCAATTTAGCTAGCTAAACATTTAGATACCTAGCTAGATAGATATTTATCTAGCTAGATAGCTAGATATCTAGATAGCTTAATAGCTAGCTGGATAGAGAGATATCTAGCTTGCTAGCTAGATATATCTCTAGCTAGATACATAGTAAATAAATAAAGACATAAATAAAGAAAAATATTGGTACCAATTTTGTAACTTGGGTGCCACTAAATATGATCAGGCCATTTTATTCTGCCCCCGCAAAAAAATAAAAATAATAAAATCCAGATGTCTGGCCCTAATTAAAACTTTTTTTTGCTTTACTCTGGTTCACTTAATCACAAAAATAGACACATTATTCAATTATTAAAGTAGTCGTTTGTTACAGCCCTAATTATTTCTTAGTTGCATTAATAAATGATGCCTAATGTGCAATTTGGATGACATTTATGAGATGGGATAATTAAAAAAAACTTCTGTTTTATATTTGGGACCATTGTAGGTCAATATAACCAATATGTATCAAGAATAAAAATAACTAAATAAAAAAATAAAAATGTCTTATTGCCACAGCATTGCAGCGATAACCAAACGCATCTGAGGCGACAGGATGCATTAAAAGCGCATGTATCTTGCCCGCCCGCATGCACGCTCGGCGGACCAAATTGGACTTGTAAGCGGCCTATTTCTAGCACATCAACAACTGTTGAAAGCGTACACTTGTAGTTGAATAAAACATGCTATTTGCCGGCACACGCTGTCACACACATCACAGGGGGAAACTGCGGGGTGAGCGCTTCTTGACTGCCTAAGCAGCATCCCAATTTGGTCGCCACGATCGGCGGTTGACAGGCTGCGATATCTGGGTAGTCTTTCTGTTTTTTTTTTAAAGGCCACTGTTTGATGGATTCATGAAGAACACACAAATATAATTGCCATTTGTCACCGACTCTTCAACGCTTTCACCACACGGGGCCCTGAGCATGCCGGATCTGAGCGGAGGGGGAAGGTGCGCGGATCGCTCCGAATGTAAAAAAAGCAACACCTCGGGAAAATTGATCCGACAGCAGAAAGTTGCACTCAAAAGAAACAAGAGATGCGTGCGTGTGTGCATCTATGTTGGGTGCACATGTGTGAACGTGCTTATTTAGCTTAGCCTAGCTTGCTAGTTCTTCACAAAGTGCAGAGCTAGGAAAGAAGACAAAAAACTAATCAGGTCCATATTTATAGACAGAGATGTGTGAAGATGTTAATTTAGCTGAGCCTAGCTCGCTAGCTCTCCGCAAAGTGGAGATCAAGCAAAAAAAAACCAAACAAATACACAAGGTCCATATTTATCGACGTAAATGTGCAAACATGCTAATTTAGTTTATCCTCGATTGCTAGGTCTTCACAAAGTGCAGAGCTAGCAAAAAACAAACAAATAAGGTACATATTGATAGATGCAGGTGTGCAAACATGCTAATCTAGCTTAGGCTAACTCCATAGCTCTTTAAAAAGTGCAGAGCTAGCAAAAAAATAAAATTTATATTTATAGACGCAGATGTGCAATCATGCTAATTTAGCTTAGCATTTCACTCACAAAAACAGATGCAGATGTGCATACATGGACCTGCATCTGCGTCTATAAATATGGACTTTGTTTTTGCTAGCTCTGCACTTTGTGAAAAGCTAGCAAGCTAGTCTAAGTTAAATTAACATGTTCACACATCGGTGTCTACAGATATGGGGCTTATTTGTTTGTTTTTATTTGTTGCTAGCTCTGCATTTTGTGAACAGCTAGCAAGCTAGGCTATGCTAAATTAGCATGTTCACACACACACACATATATAAATATACAGTATATATATATATATTTTTTCCCCCCTCCACACTCGGCTACACATGTACCGACGACATGATTGAAATGCTAATTTGGCAAATGTGCAATGACCTCGCTGGAGTCCGCCCTACCACCAGAACTGGCAAAACAGCCCCAGGTATCATCTCTCCTCCTTCGAACAAATAGCGGTGTGTGTGTATGTGTGTGTAAGAGCCCCCTGCCTCGCCTTTCCATCCGAAGGGATCTATTTTCTCATTAGAAATTGTACATCTTCCAGGTTCATATTTATAGACGCAAAACCAGGGGAATTATACGAGCGAGCGAGCGCGGATGGGGGGGGGGGGTAATATATCGTCCAATGAATGTTATTACAAGAGGCCTCTGATTGAAATGTTCCTTGGGCGGATCAAAGCCATGTTTACCATTTGACCTTCCAAACTTGAAGACAAGGACTTTCTTTACACAATATTCATTCATTCATTCATTTATGTGTCGGAAACCCCCATGGGCGAAACCAAGACGCCCCTAAAGCCACAAATGCAAACTTTTGACGTGGCCTATGACACCGCTATGTGCTAATTCGAACGTCCGTACCGTAGTATACACCCGCTCTACTTCTGAAGTTGACTCAGAGTCCACCTAGTCTCAAAAAAGGCTTCCCGCCCTTTTCAACTCCAAACAGGACTGAGTTAGCAAGAGGAGGAGGGGCATTGCGGGCATCTGAGTGATGACTCAAATATTCCGCCCGATCCAAAGTAAGTTGAACCGCGAGCGTCCAAAGGCATCAGAGGTGCGACTGCCAGTCACAGGGAGGATTGGCGGTCTATCAAAAAAAGGCCCCTCGCCGAGTTCCTTTATTTGCTCGGGGGCGATCTGGGCATTAACCCTCCGCTAATGGGACAGCTGTGGGTCAGCGCCTCGCATCTCGGGGATGCCAATCAAAGCCCTAAGCTGAAAGAAATCAGACTTGGGGACCCCGGTTGCTCGGCTTCTCGATCGATTTTAGCTATCGTCTGAAAAAGAAGTGGGGTGGGGGGTGGCTTCAGCATGGATGGCAGCTATCCTCGGTCACCCTCCGCCGCCCAAGGGGGCTGGGGGGGTAGATGACCTCGCAGCGAGGCATTGAACCTACAAACACACAGAGGCCAGCGAGGGCAACACCAGCACAGATCTCTGTAATAGAAAAAGGTTTTAACCTTAATGTTGGAGTCAAAACCTTGTTCGAGGCGACGTAATCCCCCCCTGCGCCGCTCTCATTTATACTGGCTGGAGGTTATCACCCCCTACCCTCCAGCTTCCACCACCACAGCCCCCCCAACCTTCTACTTCCCATCTGTGAGCAGCCCTGGAAAAGATTCCCGTCGGGTGCGCCGGTAAGTAAACAATTCTGCCGCAACTGTTTTTTCCACGCCGCACCTGAATGCATCATTTTACGAATAAAGTGCTTCGTTTGTGATGAAAAACTCAACAAAAAAATGGCAATTTGGACTCAACTATCTTTTGGGAAATATTAAACAGCAGAGCGTAATATATTAAATGAAATATTTTATTTTAATTAAATGAAATATTTTATTTTACCAGTGACAAGTTGCGACCAAATTGGTCCCCACAAGTGACATTTCGGTCCCGAAAGGTCAACCGGTGTTAAAATAACTGGGTGTATGTGTGAAGAACTCTCCTGTTAAAGTGAAACAACACTTTAAAATCAAATCCGTTCTTGACATCATCGAGGCGCGCATAACTAATCACGTGGCTCGAGTACATCGGCTATTAAAATGAAGAAAAAAAAAATACGCCAGGGCACGGAGTAAAATATGCTAATTAACATACTTGAAATTTTCCTCCATCTGAAATGTATCTACGGCAAGACAATGAGAAAATAATTATAACGGAGGTAAAATTACAGCGGCCATTTTAATCAACCTCTGCGCTCGCGTTTCACCCTAGCGCTGCCATTTTGGATTCCGCGACCTACTGCCTAGTAATCACTTGAAAATAACACCGAAGTTCATAATAGCTCTGTACTTTTGAGTTCTTTGTTTCTGCAGCGTTCGGGGGGGGGGGGGGGGGGGGGGCTCGGAGGACTACAACGAAGAAGTGGCCGGCGAACGATGACAATCGCTAAAAAGTCCTCGACAACTTTGCAAGAACGTCAATTGAGTCTCGCGCACCCGCGACCCTTTTCGAGTCAACTCCCCGTCGCGTCAATCAACCCCCCCCCCCAAGAAGGAAATCTTTTCTCCTCCGCTTATTTTATCACCAGTCGCAAATTCACTTCCCAAAGAGGTCAATAATCCAGCGCGCTGGTAATCACCTCGAAAGGTACGCAGCTCAAGTCCAATCATGGAGTCGCACAAAAGGAAGCGAGCTTTCTTTTAAAAGCTAGCATGGTGCTATTTGACGGGCTTTTCCGACGACGGATAAAAGTAGCGAGCCAGGTCATCTATGTAAGGGGCGGGGGTTTAAAAAAGTATTGGACAATCCACTGACGATTAAACTTCTTCAAACACCCGACAGTCTTAAAGGAGTCGTTGGTGATCTTGAACTCCGACGGCGAGGGCGATGGAGGGGGGGGGGGGGAATTCGGGGGGGTGATGCAGCCAAGCAGATGATCTGTTATTGATTTCCTGTTGCCTTGGCCGATGGAGGCTCTCCATTAGCACATGCGGACCCCCACCACTCTGTACGTTTCGCCCCACAGGGGCAGATAGGATGACCCCGGATGACAAATCAAACGCCCAACTTTAGATTTCCAAAACTAATATATTGGTTCTCGCTTGCATACTGTTTCAAAAGGACATACTTTGTGAAGAGCTAACAAGCTAGGCTAAGTTAAATTAACATGTTCATACAGCTGTGTCAAAAAATAAGGACCTTATTTGTTTTTTCTAGCTCTGTACTTTCTAAAAAGATAGCAAGCTAGGCAAAGCTAAATTAGCATGTTCGCTCATCTGCGTCTATAAATATGGAGCTTATTTGTTTGTTTTTATTTTTTGCTGGCTCTGCACTTTGTAAAGAGATAGCAAGCTAGGCTAAGCTAAATTAGCATGTTCGGAGTTCACATTTTAGTTCACTTGGCTATATTCTTCCTCATATTTTGTCAAACTTACTTCTTATTGGTCGATGGTGGTCCTCTGGGGTCATGTGATTGCAGGTATCTATGGTTAAAAACATTCAACGTTAGCTTTGGGAAAATGTATAGATTTGTATATGAAAATACACGTCAATATTTACAGCAAGGTCAGATGAGTGGCAGAAACAAAACAAAAACATTTGAAAAATACTTTTTTGGGGGCTGGGGTGGGGGGGGTTGAAGGATGGATGCGATGACGTCGTGCAATGATGTATAGCGGCGACATAGCACCTAGCGACGTAGCCGCTAGCAGCGCGACTTGGTGATGCATCGCGGTATTTAGCGATAGCGGTTAGAAATGAATTGGCCTACTGCCGCTACATCCCCGCTCCCCTGAGGGGTGGGGTGATATACAGTTTTAAGCGCAGACCCCTTTGAAGGGGGGGCTTGGGGGCGGCGAAAATCCATTCTCAATCCAGCACCCTGACTGATTGCTTACTTTGTCCTACTTTGCTATTTTTTGACAGTGGCGTAATGATGCTCGGAATAAATAGGAGGGTTAACGCTTCGTTGCTTGTTGGAAGAAAAATGTGGGGGGGGGGGGGGGCGTGAAGAGGGGTGTGTGGATTATTTTACATGTGATAATCTAACCAGAAAGTTAATTTAAAACTATAATTGGCCTGTGTTTTTTTTTAATGTTCCTAATCGCCGGGCCGCTTCTGTGCAATAAAGGAAGACCCCCCCCCCATTAAAAAAAAAATAAATAAATAAAAAAAAATCACAAGTGCTTAAGGGGGGGGGGTTACTATTTTAGTGACACAAGAGAACCACCAAATAAAATTGTATCTAAGCAGTTTCATCACAAAGTCATTCCGAATCGACAAACTTACGGTGAGCGAGGGGCAACAAAAGGGACCACCTGGGGGCTGCCGGTTGGCCCACTTGGGGGGGTGGAGGGGGCTCCTTGCACATGACAGCCTTTTGTAGGGGGGGGGGTGACGTTGTACAGTTGTTTTTGTTGAACTTGGAGAACGAGAAAACAACGTGTTTGGACGGTCAAGGATAAACGGTGGGGGGGGGGATGGTCGCATTTCGTCTCATTTCCACAACGAACTCGTTGAAAGTGTCGCACACAAAAAAAGCTTACCGTTCACAACATGTCACTTGCTTCTCTGCGCACAAAACAGCTTTTGCAGTTGTGTCTGACGTCCCAAATGTTTGTTTTTTGTTGTTAAATAGAGCGTCAAGAACTTTTCATCATATCCGGATTCCTTCTGGTTTGCTTCCCTGCCGTGCGTCGAGCAGTCAGTCATATTTGTCGATAAATAAAACACCCCCCCCCCCCCACCAAAAAAAAGAAAGATAACCACCCCACGAGTTTTCGTCGAATTCAAAACACACAAAGTACATTAAAAACACAAAAATAATCCACAGGTAACGAGTTCCCAAATGCGTGGCAGGTCGGGAACCGAGCTTGTCCATTCAATCACGCACGCCAATCATCAGCTGCGTCATCGTTGATTGACGTGAGGGAGACAAGCTGCGTACTGAAAAAAAAACCCCGACTTCACGTCCCAACAAACATCATCAGTTTATGCGTAAAGAGTGACGTCAACTAATATATATCGCAAATATTGACATTGACGACAAATAAATATTGTTTTGGAACGTTTTATGCAAATGTGAGTAATAAACATTTTAATGTAATTCTACATGCTTTTGAGGAATGATGTATTGTATAATGGTGGATGATTGACAGGTGAGGCAGGTGTCCTCAAAATGGCAGTCTGCTAACTATATCATCTTGTAATTATTAATTATACAAAAAGAGTGAATTTTAATAATACTTAATTTATATCAAATTACAGTCTTTTTGCTTGGCGACAATGCGGAGGTGTGCAAAGGAAAGGCAAATGGAGTTTTGAAAGGATGAGGCGGGGTCGACATCGCAAGATGGCGGACTCCGAGGGGAAAAAAATGGCTACCAGTAAAAAAAAAAAAATCCAAATGGCTACAGCAAGAGGTCAACCTGAAAAGTTGGCTGAGCCAATTTTAAACTTTTTCTCAGCAAACTGCAATCTGAACATCCAACGGGGGCGCCTAATTCTGTCCGATTGACCCCCCCCCCCTACACCGTCCTGCGTAATTCACTTGAAATAAATGTCCTCTGGCGAGTCAGTAGGGTATTGTTAGCGCGCTAGGCGTCTCGCTGATTGCCATCGTAGCCATTGAACCCGACGGTGTAAGTGAGATTTAAGCCCCGGTAACACGTAAGCGCTGGCGGGGGTTGATTGATGTGAAATATGCCCTCCCTCATTGACTGGCTGAACTCCATTTTCTGCTCCTAATGCACAAATCACTTCGAGTTCGCCCCCCCTCTCGCATAATGATTTACGATGAATCTGTGTCAATGTTGAACTCGGCAAACCTGGCGTAATCCATCTTGCGGATGTACCTGGCAACCTGGCCCTGCCCCGCCCGTTCCCACGCCGACCCAGGGCCTCGGCTGCGGGTAGCCGAGACGCGCCGATCGAGCGTACCTCTTCGTTCGGAAAGAGCTGAATCCATTACGGGGCTGATGTGTAATCACAGACTACCCCCCACCCCCCCTAGACCCCCTCAGACTGTAATTACCCGGATTCCGATACTCCCTCGCCTCATTCCCTGGAGACGCTCAAAGCCGAGGACTCGGTTAACCGGCATGCAGCGCTGCCTCTGCGGGAGGCCGCCGACGTGAGAGACGGGACTGGTCGCTACGATTCAATTTCACTCGTAGGATTTTGACCTTGCCGTGTGCAGCTCTAAGAATGGCAAAATCAGCCTCGTTTGTCAGGGTTTATTTTGGTATTTTATTTTTACTTATGATTTTTATTTATCTATCAGCCTAAGAAACCGATTTTTATTGATCTATTTACTTATGTATATATTTATTTGATTTTATTTATTTATCAATGCATGCATCTATTCATGTATGTATATATATTTATTCATTAATTTATTTTAATCTATTTATTTGTTTTTAGGTATCAATTTGTTTCTATTATGTATCTATGTATGTATATATTCATGTATCTATTTATTTATTTACCTAATAGTTTATCCATGTATTTAATGTTTTTTTAATATATTTATGTATCTATTCGTGCAACTATTTATGTATTTGTCAATTTATTTATTTATTTATTTATTGTTTTTTATTTATATTTTTATCTAATTTATTTATTTTTATTTAGTTTATCTAATTATTTATATATTGATTTTGTTTGTTGTATTTATTTATGTAAATATGTATTTCTGTATTTATTGTTGTATTTATTTATGTATTTATTGATTAATGTATTCATGTATGTATCCTTTTATCTATTTATTGTTTTTTATGTATCTTTTTTTCTCAAATTCTGTATCTATTTATTGTTTTTATCTATCTATTTATATATCTATGTATCCATTTATGTATCCATTTATGTATCTATTTATTTATGTGTCGGTTTTTCTATTAATGAATCTATTTTTCTATTTATGCATCTATTTATGTATTTATTTGTCTATTTAGTTGTCTGTTTATTTATTTTCCCTCACCTCCGGTTCACGGCGCCGTCGCCACCGACAAACTCGATTTCGCGCGTGATCATGCGCTGACGACGCGGTTGCCCCCGGAACACATGCGGCGCGCTGTCACACTTTGTCAAGCGGCGGTGGCGGCGGTGCATCTGTCGCCAGTCACATCTGGGAAGACACAACAGGGAAGCATCTCTCGCCGTTCGCTCCGTCTTGTTTGTTTGGCACGCCGCCTGATTGCTGGAGTGTGGAAGGGGAGACGTGGAAATGACAAGTCATCACCCCCTCCTGTTGCCACCCCCTCGCCCGTCCTCGTGAGCCGAGACAAATAGACCCAGCTGTGTTCAAGCAGGAAGTGTCATCGTTGTCCTTCCGCTTGTCAAATAACCGCCAAAACAGACTGTCGCAGTATACAAAGCGCCGCATCAAAAGACTTAATATGACAACAAACATAGAAATAACCCCATTCATGACAGTCAAAAAACAGTCAAACTCAAAATGGAGTCCAAAAGAAGCAAGTAGCAGCATTATGGACCTACTGGAGATGCTTCGTGGAGGACTGGCGAAACTCCAAAGTTCCAGTTGGTCTTGTGCTTGAAGCTATATTTTATTTTATTGTCTAGGATTAGCCTTTGATCGTCTCGCAGGGGTGAAATTGACATTTTGCAGCAGCAACATGATGAAAGTAAGAGGAAAGAAATAAGTAGAAAAAGTAAATATAGGAGCTGCTGTAAAGGCAGGCACTCTGGCGTCGCCATTTTAAGTAAAAAACAACAACAAATAATGTGACACAATACAAAAGATACAGTCATGCAATCTTCTGCACTTTCTCTTTGTTGTATGAAGCTGCTCAAGATGAAAAAGAAGAGGATCAAAGCATCCTTTATACCAGTGGATCAGGAACGTCATGGTGTAAGGTGCACGTCTAGTACAAGCTAAATTGAAATTGAAAGCAAACACTTAGCTGTAGCATCCATTGACGAAAAGAGACTGTCTCACATCTCCTGTCCCACGTAAATCCACTTCATTTCCAAGCCGCGACCGCCGCGGACTGTCCAACAGCACCCACCTTTCCGCTGAACAAAGCGGGTCTGTGAAAATGCTGCACATTACAGGTGGAAAAAAAGCACAAATATGATAATATTGATAATGAATTTAAAATGAAATTGTGTTTTTGTTTTTGAGGCCGCACAATCAAATGAGTCCATGTAAGAAACTCGAGAAGGGGTCGTAAAGCTTGCCACAAACTATTTTTTTTTATTCACGCTCAATCAATCAGTCCTCCCCGAATGATCTTATTTTCCATTTCTGCTACGGACATAAAAACGACATCGCTCACGTCGGCTCTTCAAAGTTGTCTCTCCGTCCACACCGACCGAGCGCGACTTAATGAGTGAGTACTTTTGAAGTTGACCGCGACACCGGCTGAACCCTGGCATCCTTCGCGTGATAAATGGCGCCATCTTAAATCCTTGTTGTCGCACGTAAGATGTCGTTTGACGCCGGCCGATCAAAATCTCAGACTTTGTGCTTGAGGGGGGTCAGCCGCGGTCGCAAGAAGAAGACGACGTACCACCTTGATGGATCGGATGAAAGATAAATGCAAATAAACAGGCGCAGGGACGGAATAATAACACGTCATCGCTAGCAAATGAGCACGGCCCTTCATGAATATGGATCCCGACGAGAAACTATCGCGACGCTTGATGATTAACTCATTCACTGCCAGACGTACAAAAATGTGTCCACTCCGGTGCCAGGGTTTTTGTCATTGTCACTCATATTCCAGGACCTACAAAATATGGAGTTTTAAGACTACATAAACATTCAATTCAGCGTAAGAAACCTTAGACTCTCTTTTTTCATCAGAAAAAAGAGTTAATTCCTAAATTATATGGGTCTGGCGTTATATGAGCTTGAAATGAGGGCATATGTCCAAAATACAATGGAATAAATACATATTGGTGTATAAAGACGCTCCCCAATTTACGAACGAGATACGTTCCGAACGGCCGTTCGTAAGGTGAATTCGTTCGTAAGTTGCATCAGTGCGACATTTTGTATGGAATGTATGTTTGAGGCTTATATAAGTTTGTTTAAGGTTTGTATAAGTAACCTGTATTGGTTTGTACTGAAAAGTATTTCATAAAATATGCTCTTATAAAGATATGTACATGTACAACTGGAGAGAATACGACATATGTTACTACAAAAATGTTCGTATGTACCCTTGTTCGTAACTCGAATATGCTTAAGTAGAGGAGCGTCTGTATAGCGCTTTAACAACAGCTGAAGCTGGAACAAAGCGCCAACATGGAAAAAAAGGAAATGCTGCCTCCTTGTGGAGAATAAAAACCACTGCTAGAGGCCATGGCCAGTGCTTTATCGGCACCCAAATAAGAAAAAAAAAAAATCGGGAATGGCGCTCTACGTCATATTTTCAATTCCCGGATAAGGAATGGCAGCGATTGAGTTCATGAACGTTAGCCTCGAACTAGTGGATGCTAATGCTAAGCTATCAATAAACAAATGCTGACTGCTCAGGATGGGGCGCCTGTTCCTGATATAGCGTTATAAACCATGAAATATGAGGATTCTACTTCCGAGAAAATTCCGATGTCTTCTTTGTCCTTTTTTTAATCGCCTTTGTTGTCCGACGCGGAATGCTAATGAAAAAAAAATGTCAGGCTGTTTTGGATTTCTATGATCCTCCGCAGATTTGAGATTAGCATAAACCGTAAACCGAGCTAAAGCGACACTGGCTAAATTCACAGCGGGGGTCCTTATTTGTGAAAGCGTGACGCCCCATCGCATGGACGTCCTTTTCTCCCCGTGGCACCGGCGGGTTCCCCCGGAGTCTTGTAAGACACCCCTCTGAGTTGAGGACGAAAAATTCTTGGAAAATCAACATATAAAACCGCTAATTCTACGCAAACAAGCCGACCCACCCTGCAAATCCTGCACACGCTTCGCACACGCAACTTGATTAATTAGATTGTGAGATTTCGCAGATGAGGCTTGCACACGGCTCATCATGGAAACAAGACAAATTCGCCAAGTGTTTGAAATCCCTCATTTCCCCGGCAGAAATGTGGGTTTTAATTTACCTCATGCCGAGGCTAGCGCCGCTTACCTGCGGGGAGCCAATTCGCGGCGTTGTGTGTGTGTGTGGATCAGATAAAAATAGTCACATTCCCCCTTCTTACTGCCAATTGATGGAACGGCGGTCAAATATTGATCCAGTTGATGAGCTGGATGGCGGCTTCGTCCTGGACGATAATTAAAGACAAACTCGAAGCTAAAGGTGAGGAGCGGACCGTGACATCATAAGATGGCGGCCACCTGACGGACAAACAGACAAAGCGTTAGATTCTAACGGTTACAATATACAGTAACTCATCTTAACTCATTCACTGCAAAAATATGACCACTCGAGGGCCAGGGTTTTTGTCATTCTCACCCAAATTCCAGGACTCACAGAATAGAGTTTTAGGACGACATAAACATTCAATTCAGCGTAAGAAACCGTAGACGCTCTTCTTTCATAAGAAAAAAAAATGTTAATTATTAAGTTATATGGGTCTATAGTTATCTGAGCTTGAAATGGGGGCCACTGTACAAAAGACAATACAATACATACATATTGATTCATATAGGGCTGTAACAAAGTGCTAACATGGACAAAAGGCAAATGCTGCCCCCTCGTGGAAGCAAAAACATTCCCAGAGGTCTTACCAGCGCTTTATCGGCACCCAAGCATGAACAAACAAAATACAATGCAATACATATTGTACATATTGATTTAACAACAGCTGAATCTGTAACAAAGCGCTAACATGGAAAAAATGCAAATGCTGCCCTGTTGTGGAAGGGAAAAAAACATTTCCAGAGGTCAGACCAGCGCTTTCTCGGCACCCTTCGCAAGAAAAACCAAAACCCAAACACATTTCGGAACGGCGCTCCAGGTCATGCTTTTCAATACCCGAATAAATTCAGGAATGGCAGCGAATGAGTTCATGAACATTAGCATCGAGCTAGTGGATGCTAATGCAAAGCTATCAGTAAACAAATGCCGACAAGCTAGGGGTTTCATGTCAAGGAATTCGTTTCGTACTTGAATGCAAAACTCCCTCTGCGAGGAGACGTCGGCATGACTTGAGACACCTGTAGCGAGAACCAAACGTTCCCCAGGTTGCCGGGTGTTAGCCTCGGGTGACGCTCGTGTCCTCAGCACGCCGGGATAACAATAAGAGCAGCGCAGTCGGGGGATTAAAAAAAAAAATAAATCTATAAAATCACTGCTGGAGCTCTCGGCGGAGAAATCGCAGGCTGCCAGAGTCTATCGGCATCACTCAATCCTGGCCTCGTATTCGATACATAATGCACATTAACGTTGATTAAGAGGAGACGGAACCAAACAAAACACAAGGTTGATTGATTTTTTTTTTTTTGTTTTGTTTTGTTAGCGGCCACTCAATCCATGATACCTCCTCCAAGGCCTTCAACGCGGGATTCGCTCACATTCCAGGTTGCAATTATAAAATGACCTTCTTCTAAACTAAGCGAGAGAAATAACAACATGACGACAATAACAGCTCATATTTGCTGCGCATCTTGTGGTTAAACTCGCAAGGAGAAATGTCACGAGTAATCCGCGCGGAATTAGCACGCGCCTAGCGAAGGGAGACTCGCGCGTTAGAAAAGGCTTTGGCAAATCTCCCATCAAAGTTGTCTAATTATGTTAATCAAAGAATTCTCCAAATGTCAGAGTTGCTTCAGAGAAGGATGAGATTTTGGAGAGGGAGCACATTAAATGACGATGATGGATTTCAACAGCCCCCCCCCCCACACACCCCCTCTCCCGACCCCAACGCAATAAGTGATGATATTAAGGAATTCCAGTTGCAAGAGAGAGTGGCTTAAATTACACTACAAAGGGTGATTATCAAGAATCAATTTGTTGCCAGACTAATATTTCCTTGGACGATGCAGGCCCGTTTTTTAATTATTTTTATTCATTTATTTATTTTTAGGTAACGTTTAGAAGAAATAAACAAAAAGAACAAAAAAAATATATATATATATGAAAGTGGTGATATTGCTACAGCAACAGATGCAGGCAGACACACTAGAAATTTTATTAATAGCTGGTTCCCTTGCTTGTCTTTTCTCTTCAAATTGTACAGATGGCTTGTGCGGGTTATTTGTAGAGCTTGATTGATGGAGTATTTTAACCTTGCAGTCTACACTCTGCCTTTGAACTATCAATAAAGTTGAAACGAGGCCAAATTTCACCGTGTTTTCTAGCCATGTTCTCACTGTTACACTTTTGTTTTTTTGTCTATCTATCTATCTATCTATCTATCTATCTATCTATCTATCTATCTATCTATCTATCTATCTATCTATCTATCTATCTATCTATCTATCTATCTATCTATCTATCTATCTATCTATCTATCAGCTACCTACCTATCAATCTATCAGCTACCTACCTATCAAACTATCTATCTATCTATCGACCTATCAATCTATCTATCTATCTATCTATCTATCTATCTATCTATCTACCAGCTACCTACCTACTTATCTATTTATCAGCTACCTACCTACCTACCTCACTATCTATCTATATAAAATTGCTCGCGCGCACACACACACACACACACACACACACACACACACACACACACACACACACACGCGCGCACACACACACACACACACACACACACACAAAGCAAGAGCCTGCATAAAAAATATAATATCGCGGCGTGCAATAACTGGAGGGAGAGGTCGAGGCGGACATGAAAAACAATCAAGCTGTTTATTGTGTTTGCGCTAATTTAATCTCGAACAGTGGGAGCCTCAACCGCCTCCGATCACTTCATGCGATACGGTGGCGGCGTGTGCCGCACTCTCGGCCCGGCGGGGGAAGAAGCTCCCGTCTTTCTAATCCAATTCCAACACTTAATTCCAAACTCCAGGGGGAGCGCTCGCTAAGTGTCGACTATTAAATGAAATGTTGTTTGTTTGTCTCTCCATAAACACCCCAGCGAATTGGCGCCAAGGAAGCAATTGAAAAACAGGCGCAGCGGAGTGCGCTTCTATTTACATATTTAATATGAGGCTCATGAGCGTTTGATTTATTTACTTTTGCATGCCTCTTTGGTTGCAAACGGTTGATAACATGTAGCCACGTCGCCATTTTTTTTAGGTTCTATTTTGTTGTACAGTGATACCTTGGCTTACGAACTTAATTGGTTCCCAGACAGAGTGTGTCAGGCGAAAAGTGTGTATCCCAAAAAAAAATTTCCTATAGGAAACCATTAAAATGAGAATAATCCGTTCCAGGTCCCCATAAAACATAATTTTCTACTTTCTAATTTTAATTTTCCAAGGCTTAAAACTACACAAAATATATCTTATTTTATGTATAATAAATGTGTATTATAATTAAAGAAATAAACTGTACTACAGTAAAGCCTCGTTATATCGATATCGGTTATATCGATAGTCCCGCTTATTACGATACTATTTCTATGCACGCACAGAGAAAATTACATGCGCGCAGGGTCGGATATATCGATAGTCCCGGTTATATCGATATTTTTCGGACTCCCTAGAATATCGATATAACGAGACTTTACTGTATATAATAAAGTCGTTTTATTTATCTTTGTGAGGGTTTGGTGGTTTGTGGAGCCTGATTGATGGGATATTTTAACCTTGCAGTTTACACTCTGCCTTTGAACTATCAAAGTTTAAACTCTATCACTGTCGTCTGCCTGCCTCTTTAATGTTTAAACAACCTCCCCTCACTCCTGCGTTCTTGACCAATCACGTGGCTTTAACCGAAGACTGGGGAGAGGGGAATACAGGACAAAAACAGTCAGCTGCCATTTTGTTGATAGAAGAACGGGCTCGTTTGTAAACGACACATCACTCATTGAGTTACAAAGCACTATATATACTGTAAAATAATATGTGCAATCAAAATGGCCGCCACGTCAACATGGCCGTTCGGCAAGAATCTGCTTGAAACCGAGCCGGCGGCAACTTGTTGCGGCGTCACGCTGCGCCGCGCCGTCCCTCCTAGCCAATTAACAGCCAAATCAACCCAAACAGATTTCCGATGGATAAATCTTTAATGATACGAGGGATTTTACACGAAAGGCACGCGCTCGACGTCGCTAATTTAAAGCAAATAGCGGGGCCTTGATGAAAAATTCCCCGGGGAAGTCGCGGGAGAAGATAAATGTGTGAATAATTTAGCGTGTTTAATTGACACCACTTGGCGGTTGTAAACACAAATGTTTTGATGTTCATCATGCGCTTTGACACGAGATTTTTTTTTCCCGCGATGGCTGATAGCGCAGAAAAAAGCTGAAGTAGGGAGAATCCGCCATTTTTTTTTTCTTGCTGCGAAATCAAAGCGCTCCAAAGTCGCCTCGTCGGCACGCAGAAAAAGTATTTTTTGCTAATATGGCTTCCCTTCACTTCACTCGCCGCCATGACAATAAAACTCCAAAGTGGGAAAAGCCAAAATAATAATAATAAGGCGGTTGCCTGACAATGCTCGGCTTCCACATCAAAAGAAACGGCGTGAACGCATTGCGGCATCTGTGCGCTTTATTAACTCGCAATCAATAAACATGCGGCGGCGCGGAGAGGTAATCAGCGCGCGTCGCCATATTGGCCTGACAACATATCAAAGCCCGCGCTCCCGGGCAACCGCGCTAACGCTAACAAGCATTTTGTTAACGCGTCGCAGACAGTGGGAGGATAAGGCAGATAGCACACAAGAAAAAAGTAAAAATAAAGGCCTTGGGCAAAGCTACCTCCTTGTAATCCGTTTTGCACAACATATTGGGAAATAAAACTTGCAGCGATGCATTATGAAGTTAGATGGCGGTGCTGTTTATCTGTGCTTGAATGAACAAAAAAAGTATGAAAAAATTAATAAGGCATGAATGAGAGGCCTTGCCATGTATGCTCACTTGTTTTTACTGCTTACTGTTTATGTATGTTTCATGTTTATTCATGTATTCATCTATTCATATATTTATCTATTTATTGATCTATTTATTTATTCTTCTATTTATTCTTCTATTTATTCATGTGTTCATTTATGTGTTCATTTATGTATTGATTTATGTATTGATTTATATATTCATTTATTTATTCATTTATTTATTCATCTATTTATTTGTTCATTTATTTGTTCATTTATGTATTTATTTATTTATGTATTTATTTATTCCTTAATGTATATATTTCTTCATTTATGTATTTATTTATATGTTCATTTATTCATTTATTTATTAATTTATTTATTGATCTATTTATTGATCTATTTATTTGTTCATTTATTTGTGCATTTATTTATTCATGTATTTATTAATTTATTTATTGGTTCATTTATTTGTTCATTTATTTATTTATTCCTTAATGTATATATTTATTCATTTATTTGTGTAGCTATGTATTTATTTATTTATGTATTTATGTGTCTATCTATTCATTATTTATTTATGTATTTATTTGTGTATTTATTTATTAATTTACATATGTAATTGCCATTTACATATGTCTATTTATTTATTTATTTATTTATTTATATGTGTATTGAAGTATTTACCTATTTTTTCTATTTATCTATTAATCTATTTATTTTTCTACGTATTTATCTGTTTTTCTATTCATTCATGTATTTATGTGTGTATTTAACTATGTATGTATTTATTTTATTTCTGTCTGTATTTATTTATTTGTTTATATATTTTATCAATATATTTATTCATATATTTAGTCATGTATTTGTTTCATTTATTTATAGATTTTTTGGTCAATTTTTTTTATCCTCTTGGCCATGCATATTGGTAATGTATTTTTTTTTTCTCTTGCTGTTTATTTTATTTTTCTATTCTTTTTTTAAATTTTGCCCATGCATACTCATCAGGTAATTGTT
This sequence comes from Hippocampus bargibanti, assembly GCF_051943395.1. Lineage (NCBI taxonomy): Eukaryota > Metazoa > Chordata > Actinopteri > Syngnathiformes > Syngnathidae > Hippocampus > Hippocampus bargibanti. The sequence goes on from NC_142755.1 coordinate 4,673,728, forward strand.
TTTTTTTTAGATTTTTTTTCTTTACTTTACTTTAACCTGGCCCCATTGCCAATAAACAATTTGTCGGATCACTCATAAGGTTGATATAGAAATAAGATACGTACAATACATTCACCAGGTATCAGGTTGTGCAGCCATGAAGAAGATGCCATGGAGTTCAAAAATAATAAACGAAAAAAAAAATCTCATCCACAATTTCCAGCCTGAAGGCGCAAAAATGCAAATGACAGATCAAAGTGGTCGGGAATGGAGATTGGGGACACGTGTGTGAATGTGTGTGTATGTGTGTGTGAGATCAAACCGGGGTTATACATGTATGTTCAACACATGAGGGGCACACGTTAGCGGAGCTGACCCGTATGTCAAGAACGCAGAATCCGATCTTCTGCCCCACCATTTAGTCATTTTCAACCAAATCCGCCATTTTGTTTTGTTTTGCAAGCTCGTCGGCCATGATTGTGGGGGTTTTTCTTGTTTTTTTTTCGGTCGCCATTGAAATATTTCAAGCTAAATTTTCCTTTTTTGAGGGTGACGGGGGCAGGGGGCATGGCGAGACAGTCAGTATTGTGCCGACGAGGTGTTGATTGTTTATCATAAAAAGAATCATTTTTCTTCTGCTTTTGGGTTGAAAATAAAGAATGAAGCTATCTAACCAACTAGCTGGTTATCTAGCTAGCTAGCTATTTGCTGTCTATTAGCTATCTAACTAGCTGGCTATCTATCTATCTAGCTATTTGCTGTCTATTAGCTATCTAACTAACCAGCTGGCTATCTAGCTAGCTAGCTATTAGCTATCTATCAAGATAGCTAGCTATCTGTCTAACCAGCTAAGATCTTGCTATCTGTCTATCTATTTTGCTATATATTTAGCTAGCTAGCTATCTGTCTAGCTATCTAGCTAGCTATCTATCTGTCTAGCTATCTAGCTATCTGTCTAGCTAGACAGATAGATCTGTCGAGCTAGCTATCTGTCTAGCTAGACAGATAGATCTGTCTATCTAGCTAGACAGATAGATCTGTCTATCTAGCTATCTGTCTAGCTAGACAGATAGATCTGTCTATCTAGCTATATGGCTAGCTAGACAGATACATCTGTCTAGCTAGCTATCTAGCTATCTTTCTAGCTAGACAGATAGATCTGTCTAGCTAGCTATTTAGCTATCTTTCTAGCTATCTGTCTAGCTAGCTATCTATCTAGCTATCTATCGCTATCTATGTAGCTAGCTATCTATTAATTAGCTATTAGCTTGCTAGCTAGCTTTCTATCTATTTCGAGTTATTCCGGGTTGATTGAACGCTATCATGTGTGTCTTCTGCTGCTCACCCACGGAACAAAAACTTATCCTGTGACTGTCAAGTGACCTTGAGAGTTTTGAAAGGCGCTTATAAATGTATTATTATTATTATTATCATTATTTTGAAGCAATTATTTATTGACGCTGGAAGCAAAGTGGCATCGAACCAGGGGGACTCGAGAGAACTTAAAAAGTAAGCGAGGAAGGTGAGGCCTCTCATTAATGTCTAATTAATGTCGCTGCACCCATTATTGTCCGATAAATCATTCATGCGACTCCCCGTTTCCACCTGCAGCTGTCACGCGGCAACTCGACCCGCATCGGATTTGACGGACAGGGCGGCGGACATTTTATAAGGTACACCCAGATTGATCAAATTATGCGATTTTTTTTTTCATCATCGATGTTTGTGTTTTACTTTTGTTAGCTCTTGGCACCTGCTTTGTAATCGGAATTTTTTCCACGGCGGAATTAACATGTATATTTAATGCGGCGTCGTTTCTTCATCTTTTTTTTCTTCTTTTGGCTCCTCTCTGTCTTTGCTACTTTTTAAATGTTGATGAGTGATGAGGGGAGGAAGGCGAGGAGTTGGGCTGCCTTTTCCTTGCATGTCTGGCGGATATGCCACGGCGGCGCTAATAAATGACAGCTGATTTATGCGTCTGTATTCTTTTATTTATTAAAAAAAAAGCAAGCGGGCTGATTTCTGGTATTAATAATACAAGTGGATCCACTTTGATTAGGCTCGCGCGGGGAGCTGTGCATATTCAGCATTACAATTAAAGACTCTGATGTGAAATAGGAATGACACGCTAATGAAGCGAGCTAGCGAGCCTGAACCGCGACTGTCCAACAGCATTACGGCCCATCTCGGATGAAGAGTAATTATAACCAAGAACACTGAAACGTCATTAAAAAATCTTCAGTAAGTGATTTAAACCACCATTCCGAAGCTAACGCCGCGCTCCTCTTTTCTTCTTTGCTAGCCGCCGCTAGCATCATGTCGCGTGGTTTTTAATTTAGAGGAAGGAATAAAAAAAATATCAAGCTAACTTCTCCTTCAAGAAGGTCTGCAACACTTGACTCGGTTAAAACAAACATGTTGAGATTGGAGACAAAGAGGTAATTTAACTGCAGGACCCGGTAATTGAAAGCATCCCATTAAGAAATTCCATTATGAATTAGCGACGAATGCCACAAGTGATTACCGTGGATTAAAGATAATAGTTGGACCTTATTTTTCTTGTTCTTTTATTCCTGCATCGCTTCAGACAAGTCGCGCCATATTGCGCGTGAAAGGAATGCGTGAACATCAGAGTAAAAGTGGCTATAAACTAGACGTTAGCGCAAGCTAGCAAGGTGGCAAATGCTAACTTGCGTCTCAAATCTCGATGTGTAAAAGCGGCTGTGAGCAAAACCTTAAGTCAAGTTAACAATTGTCACCTTGCTAGCTTACGTTAAAGTTTTTCTTATAGCCAATTTTGCACATTAAGATTTGAGAGGCAAGATAGCAATTGCCACCTTGATAGCTTGCGTTAAAGTTTTGCTTCTAGCAACTTTTACACAATAGAATTTGAAATGCAAGACAGCAATTGTCACCTTGCTAGCTTGCGTTAACGTTTTGCTTGTAGCTAGTTTTACACATTAAGATTTGAGAAGCAAACAAGCAATTGCCACCATCCTAGCTTGTGTGAACGTTTTGCTTGTAGCCACTTTTACACATTAAGATTCGAGACGCAAGCTAGCAATTGTCAACTTTCTAGCTTGCGTTAACGTTTTGCTTATAGCCAGTTTTACACATTGAAATTCGAGACGCAAGCTAGAATTGCTACCTTGCGTTGATGTTTTGCTCATAGCCCCTTTTACACATTGATATTTGAGATGCAAGATAGCAATTGTCACCTTGCTAGCTTGCGTTACCGTTTTGCTTATAGCCACTTTTACACATTGAGATTTGAGATTAAAGCTAGCAATTGTCACCCTGTGAGCTTGTCTTCATGTTATGCTTATATCCACTTTTACACATTGAGATTTGAGATACCAGCTACTGAATATAACCTTGCTAGCTTGCCTTGAAGTTTTACTTATAGACACTTTTACAAATTGTTTGAGACACAAGTTAGCAATTGTCACCTTGCTAGCTTGCATTAAAGTTTTGGTCATAGCCACTTTTAACCGAATGCCAAATATTGGCAGATTAATCGGAGCTGGAGTAGAATTGAACAAGCCGCCGTTGATGTCGTTGCGGGTTGTCTCAAAAGTTTCATCCCGCCCCAAATCTGAGCGACAGTGCCCGGGAGCTATGCAATTTCTTTTTTACACTGTGCGTCCAAAAATCAACTTGAGAGCAATGAAAATGATTTTCGATGTGCTTCTCAGGCACTGCAATTATGATAATTATGATCTCAATTAGCATCGCTATTGCCGCCGGACTATTTAGCGGGCAATTTGGCAGCCTGGGGGGAGTTTAGTGGTGGGAGGGACAGCAGCCATGCATGGTTGGGTCAGAATTTGCTCTTTATTAGAGATGAAATGGATGCGATAAGGATGCAGATGCCTAATTTAGGGGTTGAAAACGGTTCTTATTTGGCGTTAGCAGGGCAGAGAAGAGGATAGGGGGTCTCTATAAGTTACCAGATAACTATGGAAATGTTTACATGTACCATTGGTTCAACGTAAAGTGCAGCTGTAAAGTGGCTACAAGCAAAACGTTAACACAAGCTAGCAAGGTGACAATTGCTAGCTTGCGTCACATATCTCAACGTGTATAAGTGGCTATGATCAAAACATTAATGCAAGCTAGCAAGGTGACAATTTCTAGCATTCGTCTCAAATCTTAATGTTTAAAAGTGGCTATGTGTAAAACTTTAATGCAAGCTAGCAAGGTGACAATTGCTAGCTTGCGTCACATATCTCAATGTGTATAAGGGGCTATGATCAAAACATTAATGCAAGCTAGCAATATGACAATTGCTAGCTTGTGTCTCAAATCTCAATGTGGAAAAGTGGCTCTAAGTAAAACTTTTAATGCAAGCTAGCAAGGTGACAATTGCTAGCTTGTGTCTCAAACAATTTGTAAAAGTGGCTATTAGTAAAACTTTACTTCAAGCTAGCAAGGTGACAATTGCAAGCTTGTGTCTCAAACAATTTGTAAAAGTGGCTATTAGTAAAACTTTAATGCAAGCTAGCAAGGTGACAATTGCTAGCTTGTGTCTCAAATCTCAATGTGGAAAAGTGGCTCTAAGTAAAATGTTAACACAAGCTAGCAAGGTGACAATTGCTAGCTTGCGTCTCAAATCTCAATGTGTAAAAGTGGCTATAAGTAAAACTTTAATGCAAGCTAGCAAGGTGACAATTGCTAGCTTTTGTCTCAAACAATTTGTGAAAGTGGCTATAAGCACTAATTTAGGGGTGGAAACCGGTTCTTATTTGCAGTTAGCGGGGCAGAGAAGAGGCTAGGGGGAGGGTCTGTAGAAGTTACCAGATACCTATGGAAATGTTTACATGTGCCTCTGGTTAAACGCAAAGTTCAGATGGTCTAGTAGGCTCTTCTTGCCTGACTGATTTATTCATCTGATTTGAAAAACGACACGACTCGCACGGCGCCTTCAAAGCCGGCTACTTACACAAATAAAAATGGCCTCCCTTCCCCAATGCATGCTTTATCCTGCGTGGCGTCTCGCGGTATACTCGACTGCCACAGTACATTACAAGCTTCGCCCCCCCCTCCTCCCAATGTCATTCACGCGAAAAAGGCCTGCCTCACCGGCTAGCCCTTTCTTTTATTCATCGCCCTGTAAATAACTCCACTTTATGAAAAGCAGCCAGCGTGACTCACGGATACCTCTCTAACCACAAGACATTATTATTTCATGCTCGCAGAAAGTGGCCAAGGAGGCGCCGGCGCGCTTTGGTGCCTCTGATGTTGCGTCGGTACGCCCTTGTTGCGCTCCGTATGCCATCCCTCACTCCAATTCACAAACACACGCCGCGGCATAAATAGCGGGAGGAAAACGGGAGGCGCGCTAATGCCCCGGAACGCCATTGGCGAGGAGATAACGGGTTGAAAAGGAAGAAGGGAGCGGGCGGTCGTTGTTTTCCGACCTCTCTCGGGATATGGCGTCGGCGAGGAGTGGCGGGTTTACGATGTTGCTGAGCATCCTTTGGAACGCCCGCTAATGGGCGACCCGTTCGGTCACGGTGGGTTCGCGTTTGAATCGCAATGAGGGCTCCGTGACCGACAAGGTGCGGCGGGGCCGCTTCAGTTAGCCTGTTAGCGCCTTTGACCTCTCAACAGCCATCAATCCCGCCAGCCAATTTGATTTTAAGTGACAAGTAGATGGAAAGAAACTACAAGATATCTATTTTTTTTACCCCCCCGCAAATGATTCCCAAATGGGCTTTCGGCATATCACCGCAGTATTTTGAAAATGACATGTAGCATATTACAACACCGAAATATTATACCAAACTCAATGCAGCCATTTTGGCTAACGAAAGCCAACTAGCTTAATGCTAATGAATTGGCGACTGCCCATTGCAAAGTGAAATTCGCATTTGCTAATTTAACTCATTAACTGCCATTCCTGAATTTATTCGTGTTTGGGTTTTTCATGCTGGGGTGCTGATACAGCGCTGGTCAGACCTCTGGTAATGTTTTTTTTTTCCCTTCCACGAGTGGGCATCATTTGTCTTTTGTCCATGTTAGCGCTTGGTTACAGTTTCAGCTGTTGTTAAAGCGCGATCTGAACCAATATGTATGTATTGTATTTTATTGTATTTTGTACATCTGCCCCCATTTCAAGCTCAGATAACTCTCGAGACCCATATAATTTAGGAATTAACTATTTTTTTCTGATATAAGCAGAGAGTCTAAGATTTTTTACGCTGCATTGAATGTTTATGTAGTCCTAAAACTCAATGTTCTATGAGTCCTGCATTATATTTTGGACATCACCCCCATTTCAAGCTCAGATAACTGCAGACCCATATAATTTAGGCATTAACATTTTTTTTTCTGATAAAAGAAGAGAGTATAAGTTTGTTTACGCTGCATTGAATGTTGATGTAGTCCTAAAACTCTAAAATATTCTGTGGGTCCTGCCTTGTATTTTGGACATATGCCCCCATTTCAAGCTCAGATAACTCCAGACCCATATAATTTAGGAATTAACTATTTCTTTCTGATGAAAGAAGACAGTCTATGATTTTTTTACGCTGCATTGAATGTTTATGTCGTTCTTGAACTCAATATTCTGTGGGTCCTGGAATTTGAGTGACAATGACAAAAACCCTGGCACTGGACTGGACACATTTTTGCCCATGGCTGGCAGTGAATGAGTAAATAAATTATAAGCTTAACAACGGCTAATTTTGCAAACAAATACACCATTGTTGCTCACCTAAAACAAATAAATAAAAACGAATACTGCTTAAAAATCCACAATGTAGCAGGGACGCTAACCACAAAGCCCCGCCCACCCCTTCCGGAAGGGGTTATTTTCACGCCTTAGCATGAATCGAAGCTAACAAGTCAATAAATGAAGCGCCTGTGATGCTTAGAGGTAGTCAAGGTCGCTTTTTAAAATTCCAACTTTTTGGTCCTTTATTTTATTCAGCAGTGAAATGCCATGAAGTACAGGAAAATAATGACATTACAATTCTCCACCATGACCTTTCTAACGTCAGAGAACCTTTTTTTTTTATATGAACACAGTAAACAGTCATGAAAAGTATCAAAAAAGTCTTGGAGGCAGGTGGGGGGGGGGGGTATTTTTTGACAGTCTATGACAGTCCCGAGTGACCTTCTCCATTGGCGGATCACAGTCCCGATTATTCGGATATCGGTGGGGGAAAAGGAGGTACGTGACTCGACGGGCGGGGTAGAAACGCTTGGTAAAGTATGCGGCGGAGGTTAAAACACAGATTTTGAAGTTTTACAGCTCGGGAGGTGAAAAAAAAATCCTAGTGCTAGGGTGGGAGGGGGCGTACAAAATAAACTTTGAGTGGAAATAAAAGAAGTCAGGTCAATGTTATGGGTCCACCATTTTTTTTCTCGTCGTTTTCTTTACATAAGTATGCACAGTTATCAAAATACAGACAAAATTCAAACCCCAGAAGAAAAAAAAAATCCAGACAACCCTAAAATCTAGTGGAGGAGCAATTTCTGGAGGTTTTTCTGGTATGTGCAAGCAACTATTTTTTTCGTTTGTTTTTTTTTTGTAATTTTTTTCAACTGAATTTATACAAAAAAACCCATGCAAATCTACAGGTAATATGCTTTCTGTGGCTGACCCCCCCCCCCCCAAATTCCATCGATCGCTCTTAATATTAGCTTGTTCCGGCCATCAAATGATTATTTTTTTCTGACATGCATGTTTTAAAACACAATATTCTCTTAACGGGTATTCTATACATTAGCACTCTACAAATGTTGGAGGATAAGCTATTAAAATGTTGCGTAGCTTGACGCAAGGTTGGTGGAGGGGGCGTGTCAACAATGGGGTTGCGTAACATTTGTTGTTCGGTTATGAGCAGAGGTAGAAGCTTATTTTTGTTTACAAAGCCTTTTGTGGCGTTTTTGGGAATACGTGGGAGAACCTTTTGTTATTTTTTATATTTTTCATTTTTTTGGTGTGGTAAGATAATGATGAAGTAAGCAGGCCTTTTGCCGTGTGTTGGTTCTCAAAGCTAAATGCTAGTTTGCTTGGTTTGCAGCTTTTAATCCGCTTTGGTCGAGGCAAGCCGACACGGTGCCGTTGTGTCGGTTATCTTTGAGGTTTTTTATTTATTTGTTTGTTTTTTTCATTGAAAAGTTTGATGTCATTTAATGAGAATTCTGTCGGGGAAATTGACGCGCGTATGCAAACACACACTGGAAAGGAAATTATAATGAAATGTAATCAAGTAAAAAAAAAAGCAAATAATGTGCTTTGTTGGGGTCATAAATAATTTAAATAATTTATACTCTAACGTTATTCTGTTGAACTGTAGTGAATCTTTTTGCCCAATAATAATAATAATTATTATTATTATCACAATAATTAATTATTAAAATAATTATCACTATTATTATTAATAATAATTATTATTATTTCATCATCAATGATAACAATGATTATTAACATCACAAAAATTAATTATCACAACAATAATAAAAACAATAATTGTAATAATAATAATAATAATGAAATAATTCATTATTGTGATAATAATAAAAAATAACAATATTGATTATTATTCAAAGTAGTATAAGTAGTTGTAATAGTATCATCATTTTTATTATTATTATTATCATTATTATTATTAATATATTTTTTATTATTATTGTTGTAATAATTATTTATTGAGATGATAATAATCATCATTATTATTATTATTGATGATGGTGAAGTAATAATTCTTCGCAGTAGTATAAGTACTAATAGTATTTTTATTATTTTTGTGTGTTATTATTATTATCATCATTATATTTTTATTATTATTGATGTTGCAATAATTATTAAGATGATAATAATCATTATTATTGATGATGATGAAGTAATAATTCTTCGCATATTGAAATAATAATAAATCTTATTATTATTTATAATTATTGTAATAATTAATTATTGTGATGATGATGATCTTAATATTAATGTATACAATTATTATTAATAATTATTCATGATAATAATGAACAAAAATCATAAATGCAATAAGGGACCTGAAAGAAGTTTGGTGCTGTCAATGGTCAATTTGTCTGAAACAGATCGGATGATATATATATATATATATATATATATATATATATATATATATATATATATATATATATATATTCAGAATTTGGTGTCACTTTTGGTTTCCCCGACAACGGCAAAGATCGCTTGCATTAAAGCAACGACACTTTGAACGGGTAAACAATGTAAGCGCTGCAAATCCTTTCAACACATGGCTATTATATTATAGCGATTCGTATTGGTCGTAGTAGGAGTGGCATTGGTTAGTCATGTGATCACCAGGCCACACCCATTTGCACTATTTGGCTTTGCTAGATATTTTTATCACGTTTGGTTCGTTGGTGGCTTTTGGGACGGCGGCGTTTAGCACATGACAAATTCATTGGTTTGGTTAAATTAAGAACAGAAATTAAACAAACAGGAAAAAAAGGATGTTTACGGGCTTTGTTTTCATTTTTAAAAAGCGCATTTGTCGTATGGCTAAAATGCTAATGTTGCTAATGAAGGCTAATATTCAGTGAAGAGTGGCTCCATTTGCTTTTCCATAGAGACGTCCAGGGTGAGACTGTCGTTTCCGCCACATTTAAAGGACAACCGACGCCTCAAGTTGTGTCCATAATTTGTAAAATGACTTCAAATGACTTCTACTGAGCGTATTTTACAACGATTCCACGGCATGTAGCTATATTTTACGTTTTAAGACTCTCGCTGAATATTCAGGAAGTCTTGTTTTTGAGTTGGTGACTCGTCCTCACGTAACGTCACTGAAGGAACGCCCCTGACCGAGAAAGCGACACACAATGCATTTTGGGTACTTTGTTTGGTCTGAAAACTTCCTGTTGATGGCGAAATTAGAAGGAAAAAACATAAATAACGTGACGGTGAATCGTTGTGTTGCACCAAGACTACTATTTGATACTAGTTGACACAAATTCCCAGCAGACAAATCAGCCCATTTTCAACGGAGCTTGGGCGCCATCTTGTGCATTTTCTGGGACGCTACATTGCAGTCCAGACGCCTCAAAATGAGACGGAAGGACTTCTTTAATCGATTGCAAACATGTATGCTTTCCTCTTCAGAACTATTTGAATCATATTCATAACTGGATGAGTAACAAGAAAGCATCTTCTCCCAATCTGAAGCCATTGTTTTGATTCTAGAGCAAGGCAAGATGTCCTGGCGTGATGTCACGAACAAGGGGGCGGTACCTTCTGGAAAGGAAACTTTCTGAGGTCATTTTGAAGTAGTTTTGGGACACTAACTCATTTTTATTGGTATTTTGCATTTGACTAAAAATATCATCCTGCATGTTTTGGGTATTTTAGATGCTATAAAACGTTTTTCTGATGTCAGGAAACAAAAAAAAAATGGTGTCGGTTGTCCTTTAAAGGAATCCGCTTTGATTGGCGGTGACTGTTGTGAACACACCCACAACGGCGCAGTGTGCCATGTGTGGATATGTGCCATTCTGGAAAATAGGGCCTAAAATGATTCTGCGCTTTTCCATGTTTCTTGTTTTGATTCCGATCCAATTTTTTTTGCAGGGTTTCCCCCACAGAGCATCTTTTGAGGAGGCCTTTAAAGGAAACAATCCCAGAGGTCAAAGGTAGTTTTTTTTGTGTTAAAAAAAAATGAAAGCTTCTTGTTGGTACGAGCAGTTTGCCGTTTGTTTTCTTTTAGCTCGTGTCGGCTTTGGTTTGTAGCTGTTGCCTGTGACTGCTTGCAGGTTGACAAAGCTTTCCGAAAGTGGAGGTAAAGGAAGGATGCTTTTTTTTTGCTCAATTTTCATCCATGTTTTGTTTTTTTTTGGGCTGCAAAAAACTCCGTATATCGTTGTTTTGGTTGTGATGCCATTTACAGTCGTTGCCTGCGTTTGAATGGGGTGAATTTAGAAAGAAAAAGGAAATAAACGGATGCAATAGCGACCTTACAAACGGTGACACAACAGACTTGATTTGAACCAGCAATCGTGTCTAGACATCAACAGCTAACGTGGCTCGGCTTATTCACAAACAAAAAACGGTCCGTCTTTTCCTCTTCTTTTCTTTTTTTTGGGCAGAATATGACAGAATTTCGCTCATTTTGCGTCCTCCGTCCTTATATCCATCCATATGTCCGTCCATCCGTGAGTCCTGTGCTGTCCACGCCATCTTAGGGATCAAATACTTTTATTTTGGTGGGTTTTTTTTTTTTAATTTGTTTTTATTTTTTTTGCAGGCATCTCATGCCATGACATGTCGTCGTCAGGGCTGCAGCGGAAAAGTTCCTTTGGAGCGTCCGGATGCATGCTCAATAAATAGTCCCAGTGGAGACAAAGAGTGACAGGGGGATCAAATAAAAGGAGATTGGACGGCAGTTGGCGTCCATTTTTTTTTCTTTCCAAGTCTGGGAGAGAAAAAAAAAAGGATACTAAGGGATAGAAAAAAAAATAAATAAATCACGCGACATCTTCTGATAAGTTCCCTTCCTCCAATTCCCGGTCGTCATCCATTTCTGGACTGTGATTGGCCGTCGTCACCAGTGACATGGGACAGTCGTCCTCGTCCATGCTGGGGGGTTCCTCTTTGACGTGCACGGACGGCCTGTCACACAACCACATTTGGATTTCTTTCCTTCCGGTAGATACGACATGCATTATCCAGCATGCACGTGCGTTTTTTTTTGGGTTTATGCGAGACGCTAATTTGACACGATTCCACAGCGTCGACCCTAAGTGATAACACAGCCCCAAACAAAAATGGCGGATGATGAGGTTGCAATGCCGCAGACATGTTTGGCATTTAAAAGTTTACTGATGACACCAGGTTGAAATACGGGAAAAGGGTGGGCGGGAGTTGGGATGGGATGGGAAGGGGTTAGGGCATGGGGGGGGGGGGTGTAGAAAAAAAAACAGAACACATGATAAATAATGGAGAATTTCTCATCCCTAAGTCCCCCGGAGCAAAGGCAGAGAAGAAGCTTTTTTATCTAGTTAATAGAAAGCGCAGCCGCTAGTTAATATGCAGGGGGCTGCGTGTGTCGCTCCTCAAGAGGAAGGCGGAGGGGGTGGGGCTTGGAGGGGGGGGGGGGGTTAAAAATAAAAAATAAAAAAACGCAGCGAGGTTTTCCCATTAATCAACTTCAGCCTCGGCAGGCGGCTCGGACGCCGTGATCCATGTTTTGAAACTCCGAATGGGCAAACATCTCAGGCTGTTTAGTCGCCACGACGACAGCAAGAATAATCATCCTGTCGCCCCCCCCCCCCCAAAAAAAAAAAAAAAAAAAAACAAGGGCGAACACGATTTTGGCGCCGCCATGATAAGTCTGACAAAACCTAATTATTTCCGACACATCAAATGCATCAAAAAAATAAAAAAATAAAAATAAAATCCCCTCAGATGAAAATGGAGGGCGGTGGAGTGGGGTGGGGGGGGGGGGTGACGCGTGGGGGCTCATCCCCCACCCGTCACTGCTCAACGCGAGCCGTGGGGGATTTGGGTTGCCATTTGGAATCTGAACGGAATTGCAAAAGTTACACCTGAGTGGAATATGCAAAATAAACACTATGAAGGAATTTGCATTCACAGCAGGTGTGTCCCCCCCCCCACACCTCCCAACCCCTTATCCGCCGTCCCTCCCGCTCTTACCCGTCCAGTCGCGGCGTCCATTCTCCAAGAAAAAGGCCTTTAAGAGGTGATGTATGATTTCATTGAGCTCTACGGGCCGCTCCATTATTTAAAAGCGATGGCGGAGGAGACACATTTCTTCCATTTTGAGGTTCTCTTGGTTGGAGTAAAAGTAAGAAAGGGCGGGCGGGGTGGGGGGGTAGACGGAATGCGGGGAGGGGGACATCAATTCCATTCCGTTATTAAAAGTTACATGAAGTAAGGGGAATGGGGAAATGGCGGCAGATTTGGCCCACTTAACACTCCATTTGCCAGCCGGGTTAGTAAACACGCCTGGACAGGTTCGTGTAGGGACGTCTGGTGGGATGAAACAAGCGCTCCTCTTTTTGACATACTTGAGGAAAAGTGCATCTTTTGTCCATTACAAGAGAAGAGAATGTCATGTGACTTTGCCGGTGAGCACTGATGGACATTGGATGGCCATTTTGAGCCTGCATTTGTCAGGGGTATTTTTCGGTCATGCGAATGGCAAAATAAAAGTGTCGTTTCTCGCGCTCGGCTCAAGATGAGTGAAGAAAATGCTTTTTTTTTTTGTCTCCTGTCACTAAATATTCATAAAACCGCTACAAACACACAGTGGTGCTGGCACACTTGGACCGTGCTAAAAATAACCAAGGTGGGGTAAAAAAACAAGGGAAATGACCCCAATATTGAGCTTATTTATTCAAACCAACTTTTATTTTGAAACCTATTCATTTAACTCATTCACTGCCTGTCGATGTACAAAAATGTGTCCACTCCAGTGCCGGGGTTTTTGTCATTGTCACTCGAATTCCAGGATCCAGGATTGAGTTTTAATACTACATAAACATTTCACTTCAGCGTAAGAAAACTTAGACGCTCTTCTTTCATCAGAAAAAAATAGTTAATTCCTAAATTATATGGGTCTGGAGTTATCAGAGCTTGAAATGGGGGTGGATGTCCAAAATACACTGCAGGACCCACAGAATATTGAGTTTTACGACTACATCAAAATTCAATGCAGCGTAAAAAAATCTTAGATGCTCTTCTTTTATCAGAAAACAATAGTTAATTCCTAAGTTATATGGGTCTGCAGTTATATGAGCTTGAAATGGGGGTGGCTGTCCAAAAAGCAATATATACATATTGATTTATATAGCGTTGTAGAAAAGTGCTAACATGGAAAAAAGGAAAATACTGCCCCCTCGTGGAATGGAAAAAAAACACAGCCAGAGGTCTGACCAGCGCTCCATCGGCACCCAAGCATGAAAAAAAAAAACCAATTTCCAAATAAATTCGGCAGCAAATGAGTTAAATGAATAAACCCCAAAAAATAGATTGTTTTTTTTTTTTTACCCAAATTGGGTTATTTTTTATAACCCAACTATTTTTTTCAAGCGCATTTACAAAGTGCGGGAGTCACAAGCAAGAGACGATCGGGATTAGGGAAGGGATGGAAGGTGAGTGGGGGAGGTGGGGGGAGATGAATGATGAATGTAACCTTGCCTCAGGGTCCTGACACCATAAAAAAAGGGCAATGGTACCGTGGGTTAAATATCAGGCAATTAAACTAAGGAGGACGCAAAGTGGGTGGCGGCACACGTTGTATAATCCCAGACAGCCTTTCGAAATCGTAAAAAAGTGCCAAGTGTGAGCGTTAAAAGCTGTCAGTGGCCTGTTGCGGCTCATGGGAAAAAAATTTGGGTAGGGGGCGGGTTTCGCTGGCTAATGGCTATCTTTTCGCTAGCTAATAGCTATCTATTCGCTGGCAAATGGCTAGCTGTTCGCTAACTAATAGCTATCTATATTCGCTGGCTATTATAATAATACATTTTATTTCTAAGCGCCTTTCAAAACTCCCAAGGACACTTTACAGTCACGGGGATAAGAACTTTTTTTGTTTTTTTTGTGCAGGTGAGCAGTGGCAGCCATTCTCTACCCGGAAGTAACACAGCAGCAAAGTTATAAAAGTAAGAGGAAAGGAAAAAAAGAAGCAGAAACACAAAATACAAAACACATGAGCTGCTGGAAAGGCAGCCACTCCAAGCTGCACCTATCTATTCGCTAGCTATTGGCTATCTATTCTCTAGCTATTGGCTGTCTATTCGCTGGCAAATGGCTAGCTATTCGCTGGCTATTGGCTATCTATTTGCTCGCTATTGGCTATCTAGTCGCTAGCTATCAGCTAGCTAGCTTGCTATTTATTTGAGTTACTTCTGGGTTAAGTGAACGCTGGTGTGAGTGGCTGCCGCTGCTCACCCACAGAAAAAAAACTTATCCTGTGACTGTAATGTGACCTTTAGAGTTTTGAAAGGCGCTTAGAAATGAAATGGATTATTATTATTATTATTTTACGAGGTATAAAAACCCGGGTGGGTGTGCGGAACTTACATGTGTATGGGCGGTGGGTAATCAGGGCTGCCGTGTCCGTTGCTGTCCAGGTGATCCAACGAGCCGCCAAGGTCATCGTGGGCAGACTGCAACAAGGCGGGGGGGCTGCAGCTCAGCGTGCCGGGAGGGCTGATGCCCAGTAGACCCGGCGGGCTGCCGCCAAGCAGGCCCGGCGGGCTCCCGCCCATCAAACAGGATGGGTCGCCGCCCAGGAGGGCGTGGCAGCCACCCATGGAGCCGCTGGTCATTAGGCCCGGGGTCCCCAGGAGAGGCAGGGTGGTCTCTGCCAGGGCGGCCTGTGCGACCCCCAGACAAAAGTTAGACTTTAGAGGTGCGGATTGGTCATTTTGGTCAAAAAGAAATTGAGCTTAGGTTCACGTAGGTACCATATTTTCAGCACTATGAGGCACACCTAAATTGTTTTGTTTTTTTTTTTTTTTTCAAAAACTGACCATGCGCCTTATAATGCGGTGCACCTTATGTATGGAAAACATTATAAAATATGTCATTCATTGAAGGTGGCCCTCATACAGTAATGTGGTGCACCTTATGTATGAAAAAGGTTTTTTTAAATGTTATTTGTTGAAGATGTGCCTTATAATGCGGTGCACCTTGTGTATGGAAAACATTTTAAAATATGTCATTCATTGAAGGTGCACCTTATACAGTAATGCGGTGCACCTTATGTATGTATGGTGGAAACCAATGAGGTGCCTTCATTGGTTTCGGGGGTTCCTACCTGGAGGCTGGCGTTGAGTGGAGATCCGTAGCCTAGACTGGATGGAAGGTTCTTGACGAGTGATGGGCTTCTGGGGGGGGGGGGGGGGGGGAAGGAGGGGGGTGACGAAATACGAGGTTAAGTAACTGAAGTGGTTGGATTTTTTTTCAAATCTTGCAGGCCACCGTCAAATATATTTTTTGGGTGTCATAATATGAATTATGAATTGATTAATAGCAGCAAATTATTATTAACTCTTTCACAGCCAGACATGTGCTAAAATGTTTCCACTCCAGTGCCAGGGTTGTTGTCATTGTCATTCAAATTCCAGGACCTACGAATATTAATTGTAATAATAATCCATTTCATTTCTAAGCGCCTTTCAAAACTCACAAGGTCACTTTACAGTCACAGGATAAGTTTTGCAGTGGGTGAGCAGCGGCAGCCACACGCGCCAGCGTTCACTCAACCCGGAAGTAACTCAAATAGATAGAAAGCTAGCTAGCAAGCTAGCTAATAGATGGCTAATAATGAGAATAATAATAATAATAATAATAATAATACATTCAATCTTTAAGCACCTTTTAAAACTCTCAAGGTCACTTTCCAGTTAAGGGATAAGATAGATAGATAGATAGATAGATAGATAGATAGATAGATAGATAGATAGATAGATAGATAGATAGATAGATAGATAGATAGATAGATAGATAGATAGATAGATAGATAGATAGATAGATAGATAGATAGATAGATAGATAGATAGATAGATAGATAGATAGATGGCTAGATGGCTAGATAGCTAAATCTTCAATGCAGCATAAGAAACCTTAGACTCTCTTCTTTCGTCAGAAAAACAGAGTTAATTCCTAAATTATATGCGTCTGGAGTTATATTAACTTGAAATGAAGGCGGCTGTCCAAAATACAATACATATTGATTTATGTAGCGCTTCAACAACAACTGAAGCTGTAACAAAGCGCTAACGTGGAAAAAAGACAAATGCTGCCCCTTTGTGGAATAGAAAAACATTGCCAGAGGCGACGGCCAGCGCTTTATCGGCACCCTAGCATGAAAAAACAAAAGCGACATACCCCGTGATCTTCTGCGAGCGTCGTTTCTGATATTCCACCTCGTCCACCGTCCACACGGCGCCTTTCACGTTCTCCACGCGCACAAAGCACTTGTGCAGGCTCAGGTTATGACGCACGGCGTTCTACGGGGTCACAAGGAGATTGCGAACATGCTCCGGTCACTCATTAGCACCCCATTATTGATTTTTTTTAAAATTCTGAACGCTCGATTGATTTAATTAGCAATAAAAAATATAATAAAAGAGGGAGAAAAATGAGTGAAATGCTCTTCCAAGTACGTATCAATCAAAGTAAGAAGACTTTAAAAAAGGAGGTAATCAGCATAGCGAATGGCTTATGGTGCTGACAGAAGTGATAATGCGGATGTGATAATGGCCATGTCAATAACCCGCTCTTGTCTTTTAATGAACGCGCTGTAAAAAAAAAGATAATAAAAAAATAATAAATAATAATAAAAAAATAATTAAAAAAATAATAAAATAATAACAAATAATAAACATTAATAAACATTAATAAAAAATAAACAATAATAAACAACAATAAAAAAACAAAAAATAATAAATACATAATGAAAAAAAACAATAATACAAATAATAAAAAATAAAATATAATAAAAAAATGAAAACTAATACAAAATAACAAAAAATAATAAAAAATAAAAAAATGACAAAATTATAAAAAAATAATAGAAACTAATACAAATTAATAAAAAATAACAAAAAATAAGAAAAATAATCATGAATAAAAACAAATAACAAATAATGAGGAATAATATAAAATAATAATAATAATAAAATAATAATGCAATAAAATAATATAATAATCATAATAATATAACTATACTAGTAATAACAAACAAAACAAAACAACATATGATAATAATAAAAAAATAAATAAAATAAATAATAAAAATAAAATACAAATACAATAAAAGAAAAAATAAAATAAAGATAAAATTACAAATTTAAATAATTAAAAAATTAAAATGACATTTTTTTACTTCAAGTTGGCGCCGTGAGAGTGGCTGCCTTTCCAGCAGCTCCTTTATTTTTATTTTTACTACTCCTTTCTTTCCTTTCCTCTTCCTTTCATAACTTTTGCTGTTGTGAAATGTAAATTTCTCCACTGCGAGACGAATAAACGTACATCCAATCCAATCCAACAGCTGCAAGATGGCCGCCATTTTTTCGCTCTTAAAATCGTAAATGGCCACACTCATCCCAAATGAGGTGATTCTCTTCATCGCAATGTGCGCAACCCCCCCACCTCCCTCCCCCCCAAAAATATTATGACCGTATAATTAAAACCCGCATCAGGCTCAAACAATCAACGCGGCTTTAATGTCCCCTTGCCTCTCATATTTATCACCTCACTCGGATTGCCGTGCATGAAAAAAAAGGGGGGGGGGGGTGGGTGAGAGTGGGGGTAACTCATAAGCAGATCTTCGCATCTGACCTGAAAATCCCTGGATTTGATTGATCTTAATGCCCATGGCTCTGAATATGATAATTTTAATATTAATGAGCAAATGAGCAGTTTTATTATGCATGCTATATAGTTAGAACTAATAAGCTTCTGGGTGAGACTAGAGAAAGACGAGAAAAAAATGGGGGGGGGGGGGGTTGAAAGAAGATCAGATACGAAACTACCTTTCATTCCTTTATTTTCCCCTCAACAATTTTTATTTTCCGGGAATCAAAAGGAAGCTCATCGCCGTTTGGAAAAAAGGGAAATACGCGGTGACGTCGGCGCTATTGTCCACCACCACCACCAAGCGCTCATTTGCATAGCCAATCTAAAATGTATTCAAAAACACCAGAAGACTTTTTTTTTCTTCTTCTTTTGTCACCACCTTTGTGCACGGAGACAAGCGAATAAAGTTACGGCGACACGTATACAAATGGGCCGCTATTGTGTGGGTAAATAAAGAGTTCGTCCTCCGTGACAGGCCGGACGAGGTTTGACCTTCCGTTCTACCCCTGCTGGCTTGACGGCCATCTTTCTTCCTAATTAATCAATGATATGCGGAGGCAAGGAGGCGCGCCGAGTAGGCGGGAGAGGGGGAGGAAGCGGGGGAGGAAGCAGGGTGGAGTGGGTGTCTCGCTCAACAAAAGGTGCTGATGATGGAGTGGCTGCTGTATAATTAGTCCGCCGGAGCACTCTCCACCATGAGATTTATTTTTTTTGCAATTAATTGCATACGACGGAAGAAGGAAAAAAAATATTATTAAAAAGATGAGATGAGAGATGTTGTCAGTTTTGATGGAAGAGGAGGAAGTAGATTGATAAAAAAAATATTGATATTCTGTTGAATGGACTCCATTTTGTTTGGTCAAGTGGTTGCATAAAATCAAATTGCATGGCAAGAGATATTTTTTTTTCTACTTTAAAAAGATGTAGCTGGAGACAGAGGATTTTATTGTGTGCAGTTAACCCCCAAAAAGTTGAGTCAATTTTATATCAGCAAATAAATGAATAAACACATCAATAAACACATAAACAAATATATAAATAAACACAAAAAATACATACATACAAAAATAAACCCATAGACAAATACATAAACACACAAATACATAAACACACAAATACATAAACACAAACAAATACATAAACACCCACATAAACGCATAAACACATACACACATAAATACATACATACATATCCTCATACATACACACATGCATCCATACACACATCCAGAAATAAATGTAAAAATAAATAAACATAAAAATATCCATATATATCCATATATATATATATATTATTTCTTTATAAATATAAATATAAATAATATATATAAATATAATACATGTAAATAATAAATGTAAACAATAATAATAACAACAACAACAATAATAATAATAAATGTCATTTATAAGCGCCTTTCAAAAATCTCAAGGACACTTGCATATATGTATATATATGTATATACATATATACATACTGTATATATACATATACATCCTGTATATATATATATACATACATATATATACTGTATATATAAATACATATACATATATATACATATACATATACATATACACACATATATATATATATATATATATATATATATATATATTTTTTTTACTGATTGGGTGGGGGCCAAGCCTACCTTCCAAGTAGCTGCGTTGCGTCTGAAGTACGCAAACGTACGCGTGAACCAGCTGTAGATTTCATTAAGCGTTAACTGCATGTCGGACGAGTCCATGATAGCCTGGAATGAGATGACATCAAATAATGCATTACTAACGACATGCTACACACACACACACACACACACACACACACACACACACACACACACACACACACACACACACACACACACACACACACACACACACACACACACACACACACACACACACACACACACACATACACACACACACACACACACGCAAATCGCAAGCAGAGATTCGTGCCACAATTAATTTGAATCTAATCAGGCAAAGTTAATTTCTTTCCCACTCACCTGTCTTATGAGGGTTGCATAAGTAAACGGTGGTCTGACATCTGCGTTCTTATAAAACTCGTAGTTTGGGGCAATCTCTGGAAAAATAAATACTGTGTCACCACCTGAAATAATTGGTAAATTTTTATTCCTCCAGGTATTGCACTGGCTCACGCTTTCATCAAATTAAAAGGGGAGGCAGAAGGGGAGGGGGCAGGGGGAGGGAAAAGGGAGGGGGGTGCACATCAAATCATCATTTTCCATGTTGAACAAAATGCATTTTTAATTAATGTCTCTCGTGAGAGATCTTAAACACTAATAAATCCATAAAATGAGATCCGCGCAGTTAGTTAGCCCCCCACGCTGAATAATTGATGCGTTAAACACAGACCCGTAAATACAAACATCAAAGGCGGAACCCTTTTTTTTTTTTAAATAGCAAAAGTCAGAAAACGTCCTAATGTAATAAATATTATATTTACTTAAGCCATTATTTGAACTTAATTAACATTCGTGTAATATTTATACGTCGGTTTTCCTATTTACATATAAAGTGATTAAACACTATGGCTAGCAGATGTAGCGCTGTGCGTAGCGGCGAATACGTCATGCTCTGCGTAGTTGGACCTACCCGATGAAAGCGACATGGAGAATTTATCCGAGTGGCGTCGCCGCATGGCGCCCATGCTTGGCACGTTGGCGCCGCCCAACACGGAGGGCACCTGGGGCATGGCCGCCATCGGGGTGATGGGCGCCGTGGGGGTGGTGGGGGTCTGCGGTAAATTAGTGGGCGACGTCGACGGCATGTTCTTGGACATGGTCACGCTGGATACCAAGTTGAGCTGGAAGGGGAAAAAAAATGTCGTCGTTACTGAAGCTAGGAATGACCAATCCCTGTTGATGGCGATGTGGCTTTGGATTGACGAAAAGCACAGCTTTTGAGTAGAAGATCAAGATTAGAGGGTGAATCTCAGGTCAAGAATTCAAAGTTGGTCAATACAACAACTTCAACAATAGCTGAAGCTGTAACAAAGCGCTTAACTCATTCACTGCTAGATGATGTGCAAAATGTGTCCACTCCAATGCCAGGGTTATTGTCATTATCACTTGAATTCCAGGACCTTTGTTAATTCCTAATTTATATGAGTCTAGAGATATCTGAACTTGAAGTGGGGGCAGCTGTGCAAAATGCAAATGCTGCCCCCTCGTGTAAGGGGAAAAAACATTGCCAGAGGTCTGACCGGCGCTTTATTTACATCCTCCCCGCAAGAAAAGCCACCTTTGACGCTCTTATTTCATCAGAACAAAAAGAGTTAATTCCTAAATTAGACGGGTCTGGAGTTATATGAGCTTGAAATGGAGGCGGCTGTACAAAATACAACACATAGCATACATATTGGTATATGTATAGCGCTTGAACAACAGCTGAAGCTGGAACAAAGCGCTAACATGGAAAGAAGGGAAATGCTGCCCCTTGAAAAGAAAAAAAAACATTACCAGAGGTCTGGCCAGTGCTTTATTGGCACTCAAGCATGAAAAAAAACCCCAAAATCCGAACAAATTCAGGAATGGCACTCCATCTACGACATATTTTCAATTCCTGAATAAATTTGTGAATGGCAGTGAATGAGTTAACATGGACAGCTATCATATCCAGGGAATAAAGCAGTCACAAAGATAGAAGAAACCAAGATCAAGTTGGAATCATGCTGAATAGGAAATTAGATTTTTGGATACACACACATAGCATGTGTACAGAAATTGTTTGTGACCGTTAAGGCCTTTTCGCATTGCGCTTAGCAACGTACAGATCCCCCCCCGGCAAACCCTTGGCGTCTCCCTCCCCGATGCAACCGTGCGTTTCCTCTAACAAGACTCGTGGAAAGGAGCCAGCCCATCTCAGCTAATTACAACCTCCAAATTGTATCACGCGATTTTCTAATTAGAGCGAGCTGTTCGGGATTAGTCAACGATCAGCCTCGTCGTTATCGGGCGCCAGATCGGGAGTCGCTTCTGGTTCTTCGGGTTATCGTCGTAGGGCGATTTTTTTGGCTGACGTTGATGGAACGAGAGGCCGGAACTCTGTTAACAAAAAGTGACTCGCTTACTTCATATGTCACTCACCGCCCCATTAAAAAACCACAAGGCCACTCGCTACGGCTACGCTAATTGTCCGCTTCCGAATCTCAAGTGAGGGACTCCAGCCGAGTGGAAACAAAAAAAACGCTAAACTGACCTTTCCGTCGTGTCGTTAATTTCGGTCCGGGAATGCTAATGACGTGGTTATGCATTCAAACCAAATTCCCTTAATTGTGAGTCGACGTTGTGGGGACGTAGTTTGGCAGTGACTTCAAAAGATAGCGGGCAGGAAGGAAGGTTTTCGTTGATAAATCAGATAAAATGTCAAGTTGGAAACGGTAGCTAGCCATCGGGCCTTTCGGGTGTACGATTAAGTCGCCACTTGGCGCTAATGAGCGTCGAAGAATAAAAGTTAAGGAGAGGGGCCAAACTAACACTTATTGAAGAAAGGCTTGGAAATTAACCGGCACAAATTTCGGACGATGTAAAAAATGAAGGAAGGTCAAGTTAGCACTAGCTTAAGTACAGTGATACATCAGTTTACGAACGCTTTAGCTCACGAACTTTTCGCCTCACGTACATTAAATTTGCGAGCAGATAGTCTTGGCTGACAAACTAGTTTTCGACAGACGAACCTTTTCTTCACCTCCTTTCTTTGAGTGCAAACGTTGTTTGTTATCAAGTGGAGTACTTTTGCTATTATGGGACCGAAAACGACCTCACCACAGGCTAGTGTGAAGCCGAAGAGGACACAAAAGAGTCTGTTGATTTTGCTTAACGAAAAGCAGCTAGCAGGGGACAGTGTGTGAGGGTATTATCACCGAGAAAGCACGGCAACTTCACTCGGATTTCATCAAGAAGCAACTACATCGACCATCACAAAGGTAAATAAACACGACTTTATTATAGAGTACAGTTTATTATTTTAAATACAATATAGTATCAGATTTATTAAACATAAAATAATGTATATTTTGTGTAATTTTAAAGCTAATTTAGTCAAAAATTATGTTTATTGGGGATCTGGGAACGGATTATTCTCATTTTAATGGTTTCTTATGGGAAATAAATGTTTGGTAGACAAACTTTTTGCCTTAAACACACTTTCTGGGAACCAATTAAGTTTGTTAGCTGAGGTATCACTGTATTAGCGTTAGCGTATACAGTCTGGCTAACGGTTTCATACAACAATTTCTTAGCGCTTAGACTTAAAATGAGTAGTCCCCCCCGAAATGTTCATTTCGGAATTCTTTTGGAATACCCCCACCCCTGGTGCTTTATTCAACTCCATCAAATGCAATTAGCTGCTCTTTCATGTGCGCTTTATGTAACAAAATACATCATTAGCATCTTTCATTCACACGCGGGCGCGGATTAGCGTCGTCATTGGATGACACGCAACGGTTCTGTTAGCGTTTTGAAGAAACAGGGTAAAGGGGGGGGGGGGGTCCATGATATACTGAAAGAGAAGTTTGATTCGGGATGGAATTATCCGACGATTGTGCTATCGTGTGATTCTCTTCATCCAAAGCTATTACAAAGCTAACAGACACTTACGAAGCTACGTAAGCACGATCCAATATTTCAATGCGTACAATTGGAAGCCGAAAAACATTTGGGAAATAAACACGTTCGAGAGCAAATCGTCGCACGGGACCAATTTTGGACAAAATTGTGCGTCGTTATCGGAATTCAGTCGCTATCTTCAGCTATAATTTGTTGGCGAAATGACAACGTGTGAGCGCGAGGGGCTCAATCATGCAGCTAACAGGTTGTTTTGGCGGTTATATCTATCACGGGTCTTCACGCTGGGTTTCTTTTTTGGTCATCTAAATATACTTGCAAAGTTGTCGTCAGAATGCTAGAAGCGGGCGATATAAATCCCATTACGTCGTCACTCGACGGCGGCGTGTTTACGGAGCAATATGCACTCACTGGTTTGGGAGATGACTTGGGTTCGGAGGGCTGCATGTGCAAGTGGTTCATCATCGCCTGAAGACGCTCGCGTTCTTTGGAAAGCTGTTCGAGACACAGAAGGAGACGGAAATGAAGTTCAAAAGTGATTTGAAAAAAAAAAACACATGATGCGGACAAGTCGGGCGAAAACAAACGGCGTCAATGGCGGAATTTAGGTCAGCCGAGAGGATCTGACGGTGACGAGGCGAATAATGAGGTGGGATTCGAGTCTCCTGGACACTGTTAAGGGGACGGGGAAGCGGCCTGCAGCTGGCGAGGGGGGTCTTTCGAAAATTATGACGGGAGGCGAAGCCGGCGTGCTAAGTCCTGTTAGCGGTGGCTAATCATCAATCTAAGTCATGTTGCGAAATATCACATATCAACGTACTTTGAGGAAGGCCTCATATAAAAAAAAACAAAAATAAATAAATAAAATAAATGTAAAAATATATAAATATTAAAAGAAAAATATAAAAACAAAAAAATAAATAAAAAATAACAAGAAAACAAATTAAACTAAATATGTAAACACAATAAATCAATGCATATACACAACAAATAAACAACAAATAAACACAATAAATAAATATAACAATTACACCTCAAAGAAAAGAAAATGTTAGCATATGAAAATATAAAAATACAAAAAATGAAATAAAATAAGATGAATTAAAAAAATACCGAATAACAGATAACAAAAATAAATTAATAATAGTAATAATAAAATAATAATAATAATAATAATAAATAACAAATACGTTAGAAATTAAAAATAAAAATACAATTAATTACAATTACAATTAGTAATAATAAAACTAAAACAAAAAACTAAAACTAACTAAAAATTTATCTCAATACATAAATACATAAACACTATAAATGAATAAAATATAAAAAGATAACAAGATAAAAATACAAACTAAAACAAAATAAAATAAAAAATAGAAAAATGTAAAAATATAAAAAATTATAATAAATAAAAATAACCACAATAAAACTAAAACGTAAACTAAAATTAAACTAATACATGAACACAATAAACAAATATAAATAAATAAATAAATATACAGATAAAAAAATAAATAGATAATATATATGTAGATAATAAATATATAAATATACAGATATAAATATAAATATAAATATAAATAGATATAAATATAAATATAAATATATAGATATAAATAACTAAAATTTAACAATAATAAAACTAAAACAAAAAATTCAACTAAACACAAACACATAAAAAATACACACAAATAAAAATAATAATAAATACATAACTAACTACAAATAAAACAGGCTAGTGACAATTCCCCTAACGTGTGCATTGTAATAGATCCATCGTCCTGTTTCCGAAACACAAATGACGAGCAGATGTCAGCGGCGCCGTGCAATAACGTCGCTCAATCAGCGCTCTCATTATCTCGCCGGCATGACTTCTTAATAAGGTCACGCTCCACCTACTGAAAATAGTTCCCTCCTTTTTGAGCGTTCTTCAGGTGCAAAGTGCAGTTAATTAACGCGACAGGCTGGGCGAGACGCTTTCGCTATTAATTGGAAAGAAACAAGAAAAAAGCCGGGAAAATAAAGCGTGCTTAATTCAATTAAAAAAGCCGTAATGGCTTTTTACCACCAGGCCCGAGGATCCTATTGTGCGCTAGCTTTGTTTCATCCGACGGGTTGTCATTTTTTCAGCCTTCGCAAGCGACGACAAGACAAATTGACAGACTTTGCCAGCACTTACTTGGATTTCCAGCTGCTGTACAACTTGCATCTGCACCCGACATTGGGCCGTGCTCCGATCGTCCAGGGCGTGCTCGTTGTTTAGGTGCCTGCAGGGGGACGGAGGGGGGTGAACACAATCGCTGATTCAGCACAACATCACCTTCAATGCGAATTTGGCGGGTGACTATCGACGGGTTCCCGTTAGGGCGCCATTGTTCCGCACTCAAACGAAGTAATTAGAAGCAACATGATGGCGTTTGGACATGACAATAGGGGGCCGTGCCAGTTTAGCCCGAGGGGGGGGGGGGGGGGTATAAAAGGAGCTGGCTCAGCGCCTCGCCTTTGTCTTTGCGTTTAGCGCAAAACAATGCGCGGTATTCAACAGCGGCAATATTTTGAAGCACGAAAAGCATCTTCCCTCTCGATCCGATTTTGTCTGAAAAAAATGTTGCGTCGCATGAACAGTTTTTCAATTCTCTACAGCAGACAAGGGAGGGGTGAGCAGTTACAAGCAGGGGAGGAGAAAAAGACACTATACACACTCATAATTTAAATTGACAGATTAATCGGTGATATGCTAAATATCGTCATCAGCAAAAAAAATATAATATTTTAGAAATCATCTGTGCAAAAAATGTGTCCACTCCAGTGCCAGGGTTTTTGGCATTGTCACTCAAATTCCAGGAACCACAGAATATTGAGTTTTAAGACGACAAACATTCAATTCAGTGTAAAAAACCTTAGACTCTCTTAAAATAGTTAATTCCTAAATGATATATGTCTGGAGTTATTTGAGTCTGAAATGGGGACGGATGTATAAAATACATTACATATTGATTTATATAGTGATTTAACAACAGATGAAGCTGTAACAAAGCGCTAACATGGACAAAAGGCATATGTTACCCCCTTGTGGAAGGCAAAAACATAGCCAGAGGTCTAACCAGTGCTTCATCGTCACCACCCCCACGCAAAAAAAAAAACAAAACAAAAAACGAACACATTCGGGAATGGCGGTGAATGAGTTAATATACACAAATACCGAGGTGGAAAAAAATAAAAATAAATATGAGCAACTATGAAGCGTCACATGCATCCTCGTATATAAAAATATATTTAAAAATATAATTAAAATATATATTTAAAACATATTGAAAAATATATTGAAAAATATATATTTAAAACATATTGAAAAATATATATTTAAAACTTATTTAAAATATAGATTTAAAACATGTTAAGAATATATTTACAAATATTTATTTAAAACATATATTTAAAAAATATTAGAAATATATTTAAAAATATTTATGTAAAACTATTTAAAAATATATTTAAACATTTATATTTAAAACATGAAAAATAAATAAAAATATTTATTTAAAACATATTTAAAAATATATTTAAAAATATATATTTAAAATATATTTAAGAATATATATTTTAAAAATATATTTAAAAATATATATTTAAAATATATTTAAGAATATATATATTTAAAAATATATATTTAAAATATATTTAAGAATATATATATTTAAAAATATTTATAAATATTGAAAAATACTGCATATATATATATTTCTGGGCAACATCTGTAACCAAACAGTTGTTTCATTAACAACAAAAAATAAAATAAAATAAGGAAGCATTTGGGAGATGAGGGATGAGAAGAAGCGGCTTGTTTCCTGCAACCCAACACCTAATTGCTGTTTCAGGATGTGCACGCAGAATAGCGGGCTTTTCATTAATCATTTAATCACGCCCCTCCCTTTGCAAGATGAGGAGAACTAATGTTGCAAATATCCCCCCCCCCCCCCCCCACACATTTTTTTTCATTCCGCTGCCCATAACGCTATCTTATGCGCTTGATGTATGGCGTGTGTCATGAATTACAGCTGCTTCAAAAAGCAGCGGCGCACGCTGCTCGCCGTCCCTAAAGATAGCTCATTACAAAAAAAAAAGGGAGGGGGGTGAAGGGGTGGGCGTGGAAGGGATTTCTAGAATTGTTTTTTTTTCCCCACAAAATTCAATCCGCCGTCCGCGTGTTTGCCGACGCTTCCACCTTGCGCGAGTTAGCCAAGTGATTACAGGGAAGATTATGACACTTATGAAATATTGAAAATGGCAGCATGTCCGACTGCGCGTTCATAATTCCACAAGACGGGCGGGTGGGGGGGTTGGGGTTGGTTTGACGAAGTGTGGGGGTAGCATGCACAAGCTATCGTTAACAAATACACCTTGCTAAGTCACAAAAAAATCCCAATAAAATATCAAAATTGCACACAAATGCATTGGAAGTATACTAAGACTCGTGAGGGCATCCTTAACACTTAAAAGCAGGCCCCACCCCTCCGCCCCGCCCCCTTAACACACATCTGTATACATTATAAATACAAACTATCAGCGTCCACTCCGGCGCTAACAACATTTTGAATGGATTTCGACTTACGACCATTTTGACTTACGACCGTTTGGTCGGAACGGAACTCTGTCGTAGTTCGGATGTTACCTCTATAGCTATCTAGCTGGCTGGCTGGCTATCTAGCTAGTTATCTATTAGCTATATAGCTATATATCTACATAGCTATATAGGTAGCTATCTATTACCTATATAGCTATATAGTTATACAGCTATATAGCTTGCTATCTATATATTACCTATATAGCTATATAGCTTGCTATCTCTCTATTACCTATATAGCTAGCTAGCCTTCTATTACCTATATAGCTAGCCAACTATGTATTACCTATCTATTAGCTAGCTATCTTTCTATCTATTTGAGTTACTTCCGGGATGAGTGAACGCTGGCGCGGGTGGCTGCCACTGCTCACCCGCAGAAAAACTTATCCCGTGAATGTCAAGTGACCTTGAGAGTTTTGAAAGGCGCTTATAAATTAAATGTATTATTATTATTAGTAGTAGTAGTAGTAGTATATAATAAATCCACATGACGATTAGTGCTAGGCTAATTGTGTGTATCGTCACAGCCACCCTCCATGCTAGCGTCCGTAGCACGCGTACGCCATATGTGCACAAAGAACACGCCGGCAATGCATAAGTAATGGCCTTCTCGTTTTTTAAAGGTCTTGTCACCGTGCGGCAGACATGTGGAAGGGTAGAGGGGAAAGTCAACTATCAAGGGGCTACGGGGGGAGTGTGAGGGGGGGGGTATATGTGTGTTATATAGCGAGACACTTGGCTGCTAGCCTTGTGGGTTTAATTAGCGGCGGGTCACAGACATCAGGTTAGAGGACTGAGTTTGCCATTTTGACATCAGTGGCAGTAATAAGGCCGGCGAACGGACGACTTTTGGCGGCGGAAGGCGATGATTCGCCACGCTCACCACGTCGCAGACACCCCTTTTCCAGGTGAAAAAAAGGCTTGAAAAGAAGGCTTTTAACCGCCGACGGCGACAAGTTCCACCTGCGCGACATAACAAAAGATGACTAAATGCATCGCGGGCGACAACAGCGAGCGATTACACCCCCCCCCCTTAACTCCCCCCTCCTCACGGAAACTGTCATCCAAATCCGACAACCGCTTTATGTAACCCCGTTTAAAAGGCGACGCCTGTGTAGTCGAATGGCATCTCCGGAAAACATGAAAAGCCTCCGCGTGACATCGACGATCACCGCTCGGAGGCACGCCGCCTAGCAGCCATCTTTGTTGCGGAGACGAGCCCGCCTTCTTCATCGCCGGCTTGTTTTTATGTTGAGTTTCAGGGGGTGCGAGTCACTGTTCTGTTATGTTGCGGGTGATGTTGTGTAAAGCGGGAAAAAAAACTGTCAGGCAACCTTGCAACTGGGTGCCTCACTTCCCCCCCCCCCCCTTGTAACACCTTCCGCATCACTTTCCCAGCTTACCCCAAAATCTGACCTGTTGTCCCCCCCTCCCGCCACCCCCACAAAGGGTCTCCTAACTAACCCCCTAAGCTACTTCCACTACATCCCCAGAGCATACAAACCGTTTTTAAGTAAGCGAACCGAGGTGATGCAAAGATATGAGGATGGGGTGATAATCCATCACGCGTTTGCCTCCTCATGCGTGTGTTCGTCCCATAAGATGGAAGGCAAACTCGGCTACCTGCACCGGACCACAGAAACGGGCTCAAGTGACACATGATGCCTATGGATGTGAGGACAATGGATGTCGGTCGACATAGATAGGATTTGAGGGTTTTTTTTTTTGGGGGGGGGGGTTGTAGGGGGTTACTTTTATGTCATTTTGACTTTTTTTCAAATATAGGTTTGATTACAAAAAAAATGTTTTTTTTTTTATTAGCATTAGTGCTTCTTTTTTGTTATTTATTACATTTTTAATATTATTTTATTTTATATGAAAAAAATTAACGAAATATTTTACAAACGAAAATGCGACTTTAATGACTTTTCAATCTTCCTAGGGAATGGAAATATAAATTATTTTAATTTTTGTTATTTATTACATTTTTAATATTATTTTAAATTACATTTTTTAATGAAAAAAAATCATTAACGAAATATTTTAAAAAAGAAAATGCGACTTTTCAATGACTTTTCGAACTTCCAAAAAGAGAATGAATATAAATTATATATATAAATTATTTTTATTATTTTAAATGTAAATTATTTTTGTTATTTTTTTTTAAATGGGGGGGGGGGAAATCAGGAAAAAAATATTTTAAAAATTCAACTTTTCAACAACTTTTCAATCTTCCGAATAAGGAATGAAAATAATTATTTTTAATATTTTAAATTTATTTTTTTCATTTTTTTTTATGAAGAAAAATCCTGAACAGAATATAACAAAATAGAATGATTTTTATTATTTTAAATGTATTTTTTTTTTTATGAAAAAAAAAACATTTCATGAACAAAATATAACAAAAAAAACTTTTTAAATTTATACTAAAAAAGACTAAATCAAAGGACATCTTTCACATTAATTATATATATTTTTTCCCCACAATTTCAGATCCGGTTTACAATATATAACCTCGCAAAGGCAGTTGTCAGGCTGCGACTGTCATTTACATTTGCCTCTGATTCATTTGTGTGTCAATTCAGATTCACACTAAAAAAGGGAGTTGATAATGCGTGAAAATGCGGCTTAATATACTGTCTGGCTGTTTCGCCCAATAAACAGTTTATTACGGTTAATTCGTACGAGCCTGATGAGTTTTTGGGCTTATGACTGCAAATAAATAAATAAAATACAAGTCACAACAATCTCCGGACGCGGATGCTTAACGGCCGTCGGAAAATACACGGCAGATCGTTATTTCACAGTTAATTACAAATCTAATTAGAATATTCAAATGAAAGCATTCCCCGGCTTTTCTTCCCCGAGTGAGGGAGAACGGGTGAGTGACGGCGTGATAACCTGTAATCGTCAGCGCGGCAAACACCTTCCCTCTTTTGATGTCCCCTCACTGACATCCCGGCAACAAAGCCGGCCAATTACAAATGAGCTAATTAACTAAATTGTTGATGGAGCATGAAGAGTTCATTTGCTCCGCTGCCTCGCGCCGTGACAACAATTGAATGGCGGGGCCTTTGTTGTGGAGACCGCTGTGCGGCCGTGCGAGTTGCCATTAGCCTTTTGACGACTTCCTCCGCAAGCCTATCAGTCGCTTCCACGCCGCCGAGGCCATTTGTTATGGATCGCGGTTGACCGAGTACGGGGTCGTTCGGGCTGAACCCTGTCAACAAGGTCAAAGTGGTGACGGGGAAAGGACCTTCATCATTTGGACCGACCGTTTATCGCAGATTTTTAGCCAGTATCGTTGTATATTTTTGTAGGTATATAAGAAAAACGTATACATATATGTATACAGTTTTTAATGATAATAAACAATAAAATAATTGTAATTTATAATAAAAAAAATATACAAACATATATGGCTTGATCACATATTTTTAGGCAGTATTGTATATATACAGTATATGATAATAAATAATAAACATTCTTTTAAAATAATGTAAAAAACATTTACATACACACATGCATGTATATATATATTTTGTATTTTTTTCAATAATTAGATTTAATTAAATTACAATTATTTTTATTATTATTATATACTGTGTATAAAAACATATAATTATTTTATTTCATACACAAAAAATATAGTACTGCCTAAAAATCTGTGATAAATATATATATACATATATATATATATGTATATAATATATATATATATGTAATATATATATATATATATATATATATATATATGTATATATATATATATATATATATATATATATATATATATATATATATATATATATATATACACATACATGTGTGTGTATGAATTTTTGAAAAATGATTTTACATTAATATTATTTTTATAATTTTTGAAAAAAAACATTTCATGAATGAAATATAATTTAAAAAATGGTCGTAAGTCGAAATGGTCGTAAGTCGAAATCCGTTCAAAATGTTGAATAGAGACTCGGAGGCTAAATGACACGCAAACTACCCCCCTCTGGTGCCATCACACGGTCGATTGCTGTGCGAGAGTGAGATGCTGGCTGCCCAACCAAAACTGTCCTACGCGTTACCGGCCTGCTAGCGCGTTGCGGTGTCAGGCGCAGAATTCAAATTTTAAAAATAGGGTCTGGAGGTCAGGGTCTTAAGTACGGGTGGTCGTAAGTCGAGCTGGTCGTAAGTCCAATGTTACCTGTATATATATACATATATATTCCATTCCTAGAATGGCGGTTGGTTTACTTTTCCACCCGGGGGACGTTTTAAGACACAGATCCGCATCGGCTAATTTAATGTAGCAACGTTAGCTTGTTGAGATACATGGTAAGTTATGAACAGAACTTACTTCAAAAATTGTCCAAAGTCCTCGCAGATGCTCTCGCAGCCGGGCCACTTACACACGCCATGGCCGTACAAGGAATGGCAGCTTCCGTTTTCTTCGTGATGTGAACTGCGTAGAATAACGACGTGAGAATGTGATGTTAAAAACGACAAACAGAACCAACTACAGTGATACCTCTGTTTACGAATGCTTTAGCTAAAAAAACCTTTCGCCTTACGAACATTAAATTTGCGAAAATATAATCTTGGCATACAAACTAGTTTTCGGGAAACACACGGAGCGCTCACGGTGGCTGGCGGACTAGTTTTCGGCGGAAGAACACCAAACCACACGGCCGAACAGAGCCACTTTGGTTTCCGGACTACTTTTCCACAACCATTTGTGCGTTTGTGTGACTTCCCGTCCCAGTACCAGTATGCTAAGTCGACCATTGCTACGTGTGGCTAAGGGTGTTACTGTGTTGTCTAAGCAACGATCTCAGGCAATAGAAGAGGTTGAAAAACGTCTGTTGATTTGGATTAAAGAAAAGCAGCTAGCAGGGGATAGTGTGTGAGGGTATTATCGCCAAGAAAGCACGGCAACTGCACTCGGATATCATACAAGAGGCAACTACATCAACAACCATCACAAACGTAAATAAAATGACTATTATATAGTACAGTTTATTTAATTACAATACAATATCAGACTTATTTGACATAAAATAAGGTAGATTTTGCGTAGTTTTAAGGCTTATTTAGGAGAAAATTATGTTTTATTTTTAATGATTTCTAATGGGAAATAAATGTGTGGCAGATGAACTTTTCGCATTTCTGGGAACCAATTACATTTATGAGCTGAGGTATTACTATATTATCGTTAGTGTATACAGTGTGGCTAACGGTTTGATAGAACAATTTCTTCGCGCTTAGACTTAAAATGAATACAATAGCAGACTTATACATAAAATAAGGCATATTTTGCTTATTTTTAAGGATTATTTAGTAGAAAAGTATGTTCTATGGGGACCTGGGAACGGATTATTCTCATTTTGAATGCTTTCCTATAGGAAATTAATGTTTGGAAGACACACTTTTTGCCTTAAAACACTTTCTGGGAACCAATTAAGTTCGTAAACTGAGACATCACTGTACAACGGAGAAGTTCATCCGATCCAAGATGACAAGTTTAACCTTTCGGCCGACTTCGCTTACGCACGGAGGGCTTACCCCGCATCGATCGGTAAGCAGCGTTTCTGGCAATACCCCTCGTTCGATCATTACCAGCCCCCCCCCCCCCCCCCCACCCCACCCCCTCTCGAGACGCAGCTAGATAAAGTCGTTTTCTCCATCCGGTTGCCGCCACGTCGATAGCATCTACTGTAAACCAATTACGCGACACTTCCACCTGCGAACGGCGAACCCGTAAAGGCCTTATTATAATATCGCCCAAGTAAAGCTTTTGAATAATGCATGCAGGCGATATGTGAGGAGTCAGTTTTCGGCAAGGGGGGGGGGGTTGCATTCATAAAACACGCCATCACAAGGATAAACATCCTGGAAACGCCACTCAAGGCATCATGTATTCTGTTTACATGACAAGCAAGCATGGGAGGTAGTTTTTTTTTTTCTAAAAGCGGCAGATATAACTAAATACTTAATGTACGGGTGGTGTAAGGAGGAAGAGGGGGTGCGAGGAGGGGGTGTTATCTCCTCTTGTCTGCCGGTGAGGTTTGTTGTTATGTGTGTGTTCGCCGCAGTGCCTTTTCCTTTACTCGCTTTTGATATCCGAAATGGGAGCTTAAGTGCTGCGCAACGCAACGAGCGCTCCTGAGGGAGAACGAAACCGTTTTTTTTTTATGTTGTTTTGTGATCAACTATGAAACAAATAAACAAAACATCGTGTTTTCCATGTCGCTAACAACGTTTGAACCAGAACAAATAACTCCCCCGGTGTAAAGTTGTAAAGAAAACAAGCAGATATGTTTTATCTTGTATTCTTCTTGTTTTTTTTTTTTAACACATTTCATTGATGTGTGTACCTGTCTCTCTCTCGTTCCCGTCTGTGGTTGAGAACGGGCGACTGTCCGTTGGAATGGTGCGAGATAGGCGGCGACGCTTTGAGAGGGCTGGAAGAGGAGGTAGTCGAGGAGGAGTTGCAGTTGCTGCTGCCGTTGCCGTTGACGTGGTTGTTGGTGGAAAGGTCCAAACCGCGGGGGCCGCCATTGTTGTTGACGCCGCCATGTTTGATGCCGTTATCCTCCATGCAGTGACCCGCCCCGGCCACGTCTTTCCATAACTGCTGGAGCTCCGCCGGGCTCAAACCGGCTGGAGAGGAAAATTTTCAAAACTTTCAAGCTCACTCTACAGTCACAGGATAGGTTTTTCTGTGGGTGAGAAGCGGCAGCCACACGTTGCAGCGTTCACTCAGATAAAAAGCTAGCTAGCTAACTAATATCCAGCTAGCTAGATAGCTAGATAACTAATAGATAGCTAGCTAGATAGCTAATTGATAGACAGCTAGATAGCTGATAGACAGCTAGATAGACAGATATATAATATAAATCTAGCTAGCTAATAGCCATCTATCCATTAGCAAGATAGTTAATACATAGCTGGATAGATAGCTAATATATAGCCAGCTATATAGCCAGACACCTAATAGAAAGCTATCTAGCCAGATAACTTTTACTTCAGAACTGATAGATAATAGATAGCCAGCTGGATAGCCACATAGATACTGTAGATAGTTAGCTAATAGATAGCTGGATAGATAGCCACATAGCCAGCTAGACAGCCAGAGAGCTAATTGATAGCCAGTTAGCCAGTCGTTGAAAAGTCGCATTTTCCGTTAGCTAGATAGCCAGACAGAAACCTAGCTAGCTGGCTAATAGTTAGCTAGCTAGGATACTGTAGATAGCTAATAGATATCTTTCTAGATAGCCAATAGATAGCCACTAATGACAAATCGAGTTTTTTTTCTTCCTGAGATCAGCCAACCAGCTAACGATGACGACAAAGTCGAGGTACAATGTGACCACACACTTAGCCCCGCCCAAATTTATCCTCCAATGACACGTCGATATCACCGCTGACGTGATATTTTGGTGACGAATGACCACCTGACAAAAACGTTCCTAAAATAGCGTAGTAGGTGATGGAGCGCTCAGGAACAGACAACACGTACACAAAATGAGAATACGGAAGGTTTTAGCGCCATCGGCTAGCAAAGTTAGCGATAAGACGGCTTACCTGAGGGGGGCAAGGTCTGTCCGGGCAGGGCGGCCTGGCCGGGAGCGGGCCCGGGCAGCGATAGCAGGCCCTGCCGCTGCATATTGAGCAGGTGTTGCTGCTGCTGGAGCTGCTGCATCTGCAGGAGCTGCTGCTGGAAGACGAGCTGCTGGGCAGCCAGCTGCTGTTTGCTGCTGCTGCTGCTGCTGTTGCTGTTGTGAAAGGGGGGTGGAGGATGGGGAGAATTAGCTTCAGTTGTGCTAAAAGTAACTCCTCGAGTTAGGGAAAAGTCCAAAAGTGGTATAAAAAAAAGAAAAGAAATAGTTTTGTAAATGTAAACAGCAAATAAACATACTGTCAAAGGAAACTAGTTATTTTAAATTATTTTTTCTTTATTTCTTTTGGAAGGGGGGGCAAAAATAGAGAACTACGACCTCTCCTTGCACGCACGAGCATTTCACTCTGTGTCACGATTAAAAAAAGGAAAAACGCGGAAAGAACCTGCTGCATAATGAAGCGGCATGTGGGGGTGGGGGTGGGGAATCGCCTCCTCCCATCCCATCCAACCTCCTCTGGAGAAATAAGGGAACAATTTCTATTCCATATTTCACGCCGGCAAAAAAAAAATAAATAAAACAATTTACAAATCCAAACAGAAACAAAGCCGTAGGGAGGCCGCCGGGCCGCTTCCTGTTGAGGGAGTGGGCGGAGTGTAAAGGGGATTGGGGGCGGGGGGGGCTAAGTAATGGTCTACTTGAAGAAACAGAGAGAGAAAAAGATGCAGTTTTCTGCTCAATTTGAACGTATTTCTTCTCTGATCAGCCAGCGATTTGCATTGACTGTCCGTCAAGGTGATTGACGAGCGCCGCCCGGTGCAACTTGGACGCTCATGAGTCCGCATTTCCATTTCCTCACGATAAATTGTTGTTGTTGTTGTTGCGCGACAACATTTTCAATAGCCGAACACGCTGCATTAAGTAGCATGGATTGATGAAGGCCGAAGGACACACCTTCCCGAATGAATGATTAAATAAATACATACATAAATAGATAAATAAATACATAAATAAATACAAAAATAAATACAAAAATAAATAAATACACAAATAAATACATAAATGAATACAAAATACCTCTTTAGCCTGTTTGCCAGGATGCTGATGTTGGAGGAGCTGCAGATGAAGCTGCTCCTGCTGTTTCTTATAAAACTCCTGCAGGTGTTGCTGAGCACAAAAAAACGCGCAGGGTTAAGGCGTAAAAGTGCAACGTCTTTAAATTTGCTTTCATATGTGAGGACATATTTTTAGTCTCGAAACGTACAGCGGAGATATTTGCATTGATTTTGAAAAAAATGGCGATACATTCTCTAGGTTTTTTTTTGTGCTCATACATTACTGTATATAGATAAAAAATAATATAAATGCCGATACATTATATAGTTTTAAAAAAAAATATTATTTTTATATTATTATTTTGTTCAAAAAATTATTAAAATGGCGATATATTTTAGTTAAAAAAATTAAAATAGCGATTATTATTTTGTGAAAAAGATAGTAAAATGTCGATATATTGTTAAAAAAATGAAAATGGTGACACATAATCTTAAAAAATATATTTAAAATGGCGCTATATTTTTTTGTGAAAAAAAATAGCAAAATAGCGATACATTATATAGTGAAAAAAACTTAAAATGGCGATATATTATATTGATAAACAAAATACGAAAATGGCGATATATTAATGGCGATTAAAAAAATGTAATGCCAATACATCATATAGTTTTAAAAAAATGAAATGGTGCTACATAATTTTGCTAAAAAAATAAAAATGATATATAATATACTAATATACTTAAAAAAATTAAAATTGTGATACATTGTATAGTTTAAAAAAATGTAAATGGTGATACATTATTTGTTGAAAAAAAATTTAAAATGGCGATATGTTAAATAGTTTAAAAAAATATCAAATATCGATACATTATTTTGTTTAAAAAATATTAAAATTCTGATACATTATATAGTTAAAAAAATTGTACGGCGGCAAATTATATAGTGAAAAAAAATGTGAATGGTGATACTTTATTTTGTTAAAAAAAATATGAAAATTGTGATACATTGTATAGTTTAAAAAATGAAATGCTGATATATTATTTTATTGAAAAAAAAATTAAAATTGCGATACGTTCGTTTTAAAAAATTAAATGCAATACGTTTTTTAGTTAAAAAATTAAAATGCCGATATATTATATAGTTAAAAAAATTACAAATGGTGATACATTATACAGTAAAAAAATATTGCGATACATTAAATAGTAAAAAAAAGAAAAAAATAATGACGATACATTATATCATCGTGTTTTTTTACTTTGTATGGAATTTTGCATAGGGCGCATGCTAAATTCCTGCACTCACATGAATCTTTGTTGAACTACATACAAGTTGGCCAAAAACAAAAATATCGACCACAAGCAAACAAGCCGTTAGCGCTAAAGATGCTAATCCATGACGGATAGCGAAGTCATGCTCTGGTCAATTCGTCTCCAGCTCGCATTGTACCGAAATGTATTTCCGCCTCGATGAATAATGGAAGGCTAAAGTACCTCAAAGTCCGGTAATAAAGACAAACCATCGCGATAAGTGACAATCTTAATTATAAAAAATCCCCCTTCCCTTAATCAAATCCGCAAATGAGAAACGCGCGTCAACTCTGACACCAACCGCGCTTCCAAACGTTACACGGAGCGTCACCTACGGTGTCACTCGGCAGCTGGCCCGCCGTAACCAGACGGGGGAATTGAACCCTCGACACGCGGGAGATGCTTAATTAGAGGCGAGGCGGAACAAGCTAGGCAATTTCAGATCCCTTGTTGGTAAAAAAGTATGTCAAGGACGGACGTAGCGAGCGGCGTGTTGGTTTTAGTGCAGGTGGGCGGGGTTGGGTGGGGGGGGTAACGCTGCCCTTTGGCAGTAATTGACAGCTTTAACAAATGGGCTTTTTTTGTTTGTTTGGAAGACGCAACGTGTGTTTACATTCTCACACCGATGCTAATTTTCCTTGGGCTAGCATAGCGTTTACAATAATAATAATAATAATAATAATACATTTAATTTATAAGCGCCTTTACAGTCACAGTATCTGTTTCTCTGTGGGTGAGCAGCGGCAGCCACACACGCCAGCGTTCACTCAACCCGGAATAACTCAAATAAACAAATAGCTAGCAAGCTAATAGATAGCTAATAGATAGTCAGCTAGCTAGCCAGGTCGCCAATGGATAGCCAATAGATAGCCAGCTAACTAGCTAGTTAGCTACTAGATAGCTAATAGATAGCCAGCTAGCTGGATCGATAGCTATTAGATAGCCAGCTAGCTCGCTAGCTAGCTAATAGATAGCCAGCTAGCTATCTAGCTAATAGATAGCCAGCCAGCTGGATCGATAGCTAATAGATAGCCAGATAGCTAGCATATGACAAGAACATCTTTCACCTTTATGTTTAAGTGACCACCTAAAGATGATAGCGTCACCAAAATTACGACAACAAACGGTAACTCAACTAGATAGAAAGCTAGCTAGCTAGCTAATCGATAGCTTATAGATAGCAAGCTATCTAGATAGCTAATATGTTTCCTGACTCAAATAGCTAGCTAGCTAAAAGAAAGATATCCAGCTAGCTAATACTTGGCTAGCTAGCCAGAACATTGAGTATTTATTATTTTAACAATTTTATAATAGCTAGCCAGCTCGATAGCAATTACCTAGCTAGATAGCTAATATATAGCCAGCTAGACAGCTAATAGATAGCAAATAGATAGCTAGCTAGGCATCCAGATAGTATTGTTATTCATTCACGTTTGGATCTCCCGAGTTTTTTTTTTGACTCTATTCACCTGCTGCAGCATGACCGCCTGCTGCTGTTGGAGGAGGGCCTGGAGCTGCTGGGGAGAGAGCACCTGCTGCTGGAGGATCTGCTGCATCTGTTGTGGCGTGATCACCTGGGGACTCATCATGGCCACTGAGGCTGGAACCTGCGAAGAGACGGAGATGAGATGTGAGGAAGGGACATTTTTGGTTTGGTTTTCGAGATCGGGTCAGGCGGTAAGACAGGTGGGGGTTGCGCCATTCTTATTTTCTTCGTCATTCCCATTGGGGGGAAAAGGAAGCTAGCGAAAATAGACACGGAGCTTAATTAGCATGTAGCCTATATTCGGTTTTCCCATCACCTACTTGTCAACTGGCCGTATTTTGCTGTATTCTGTACGATTTTCACACATATATAGATGTGGACGGCAAACAAGAAAGTTTGTTCTGGAAACGCAACAATTTTGTTTCCGTTATTAAATATTAGCAGGAATGCTAATGATAACAAATATCGCTACTGGTAAAACCAAACACAGAGAAAACAGTCAGTGCGAAAAGTCTCGAGAAGAAACAAACGTTCCGAGAAGATACGTTCCGGTTAAGTGGAATTTTATTTTGAAATAAGTTCAATTATTTTTTTTTTCCCGTCATAATCAAAGTTAAAGTCAGCTTTATTGTCAAATATGCTAATATACATGACATACAGCATTTAAATATTTGACATACAACTTTAACAAACATAATAAACACGAAAACGCCAATTTGCCGGGAGAGATTGAAGCCGCTGCGTGGACACGCGCCGCCATCTTGGGTAAAAAATACAATAAAATAACAATATCATAATATTTTTTTATAAACATATATCGTAAGAACAAAAATTCAAATTATTTTTTTGCTGTGGACAAATTCAATTTGTCCATAGCTCAAAAATGCTCTAAAACAAAGATCATACTTTTTTTTATTGCTTAAAAAATATGTTGTAACATGTGAAATTTTGTTCATAAAATTGTGGAATGAAATATTACACATGCATATAGTTTGCTCAGTAAGTTTTTTTTATTTATTTTATATTTCTTTAACTTGATGTTACTTCCGGGTTGAGTGAACGCTGGCGCGTGTGGCTGCCGCTGCTCACCTGCAGAAAAAATATCCTGTGACTTTCAAGTGTCCTTGAGTTTTGAAAGGCACTTATAAATGAAATGTATTATTATTAGTAGTATTAGTAGTATTAGTCATAGTATTAGTGGTATTATTAGTACTATTATTAGTACTGTTATTAGTACTATTATTAGTAGCATTATTAGTACTAGTATTAGTATTAGTATTAGTATTAGTAGTATTAGTATAAGTAGTAGTAGTAGTAGTATTAGTAGTAGTATTAGTAGTATTAGTATTAGCATTAGCTTTAGTATTAGTAGTGGTATTGGTATTGGTAGCGGTAGCAGTAGCAGTAGCAGTAGCAGCAGTAGCAGTAGCAGTAGCAGTAGTAGTAGTAGTGGTAGTAAGGTCAACGTGTCTAGCAGGTTGAAACAACCAAGGATTCAAACCCAAACGGTGGCGTGCTATTGTAGTTTATTGTTTATTGAACCCCCTCACCACTTATTATTATTAGTATTAGTAAGAGTACGAGTATTAGTAGTAGTCCTATTACTAGTACTACTAGTACAGGTAGTACTAGTAATATTATTCGTACTAGTACTAGTACAATTAGTACTATTACTAGTATTAGTACTAGTACTGGTAGTAGTACTACTAGTAGTAGTAGTAGTGGTAGTAGTAGTAGTAGTGGTAGTAAGGTCAACGTGTCTAGCAGGTTGACAGGTCTGCAAACGTGAAACAACCAAGGATTCAAACCCAAACGGCGGCGCGCTATTGTAGTTTATTGTTTATCGAAATTTACCTCCCCCACGACTTTGTCGCCCTTTAGCAAAATCAACTCTCTTGGGATGAAACGTTTAGAGCCCACCTCCGAAGCTTTTTCACAACAATTAGAATATCAAGATCGTCACGCCCAAGTGGCGGCGGGTGTGGACGCTGGCGGTCGTCGTCCAAGCGGCCATGACGGTAGTGTCAAGGGGCCAATAAGACATCGACGGGCTAATCAAGGCGCCTTGATTACTTTCCACGCGTGTGTCTCTCTCCTCCTTTTCCTTTTACCGCCGCTGTCACGCCTTGACACGTCCTTGTTTAGCCCCCTCACACCTCCCCCTCCTCTTTGATTAGCCGAGACATTTGCATGGTCACTACACATTTTTCATTTTAGAAGTCATTATGCATTAGTGGCTCCTGATCGCCCGCCTTGACTAATCCTGATGAACTGAAAATCACAGCTGAAGGTCAACCCGTAGACGGCCCCTGACGCACATTCATATTCATATTCAAACAAATCCTGCCTCTATTGTTCATTAGAGTCTTGGCGAGGGAGCGGAGGTAGGATACGGTGGAGGATGTTGTTGTCATGTCACCCCCACCCCCGCGACCCCTTTACTCTGGAAAAAAATAAAATAAAGGGTGGCGGAGGTGGTACGCACAACAAACGGGGAAATCGGAACAAAAGACGTCAAAAAAAGTTGCAAATTAAACAGCCCCTGCGTGTAATTATGCAAATGGCGCGCTTACACCTTCAACGTGATGAACCCCTTCAAGGTACATTCGCAAGGTAAAGTAATTACGCCGACAACCACGACTGGTTCTGGGCGAAGACAGGAAACAACATTAAAAGACGCACTCATTAAGAGCATTAATTGGATGCCGGCTCAGAGATGTTTTATTTTGGGGGGGGGCGGGGGTAGTAACAAACGTATGCGGGCGCATACATCAAGCCAAAGAGC
This sequence comes from Hippocampus bargibanti, assembly GCF_051943395.1. Lineage (NCBI taxonomy): Eukaryota > Metazoa > Chordata > Actinopteri > Syngnathiformes > Syngnathidae > Hippocampus > Hippocampus bargibanti. The sequence goes on from NC_142755.1 coordinate 4,716,521, forward strand.
ATTGAGATTCCGCGCGTTGCACTTTAAAGTGCTTCTTTGGTTGTCTGAGTGGGGGGAATAAAGGCGTTCATGGTCAAACAACTATACGATGAATAATGCGGAGAATTTAGTTAGTTGTAAAAAAATGCATTTTGTTGAATTGACGAAGGGAATAGAAAGTAAAAAGGTGAATTCCAAGATGGCCGACAGCAGCCTTTGTTTCTTTTGTCACTTTGTGTCGTTGTGCATCATGTGGAATGGATACTGATTGTTTTTTCAGCATTTTTTTTATCTATTAGCCTTTTATCTGTTAGCCTTTTCGCCAGCACTGTTTTTGATTTGGGACCAATCTCAATGCCATTTGACTGTCATCGCTGGACAGCTATAGGGCTATTGTGCTTTTTTTTTTGCGCCTGTAACGGGCAGCATTTTCACAGCCCCGCTTTGTTCAACGGAAAGATCGTATGTGGAACTGTCGCGGCTTGGAATTGAAACGGATTTATGTGGTGACAGGAGATTTGAGACTTTTCGTCAATGGATGCTACAGCTTTGTGTTTGCTTTCAACATTTAGTTTGTAGTAGACGTGCATGAATTTCACCATGACGTCCCTGATCCACTGATGAAAAGGATGCTTTGATCGTCTCCTCTTTCATCGAGAACTGCTTCATACGACAAAGAAAATTGACTCTTTGTGTTGTTAGATTTTTTTTCCGTTCCTTTGACTTCAAAATGGCGCCCCGAGAGTGGCTGCCTTTACAGCAGCTCCTGTATTTTTATTTTTCTGCTTCTTCCTTTCCTTTCCTCTACCTTTCATAACTTTGCTGCTGTGAAATGTGAATTTCTCCACTGCAAGGCTAATAAAGGCTAATCCAATCCAAACATTGAGACCTATCAAGAACCAACAGGGTCCAAGACTTGACCCCTGAGGAACTCCACCTGACATACGGACTACAGTACTAGAGTATAGACAATATTAGATAGATATTGGCTAGCTAGTTGGCTGACTATCTGTTGGCTATCTAATAGCTATATAGCCGGCTAGCTGTTCGCTATCTATCCAGCTAGCTAGCAATCTATTAGCTGGCTAGCTTGTTAGCTGGCTGTCTATTAGTTAGCTAGCTGACTGGCTTGGTTATCTGTTAGCTATCTAGTGGTTAGCCAGCTAGCTTTTTATTTGAGTTATTGCTGGTTGAGTGAACGCTTGCACGTCTGGCTGCCGCTGCTCCCCCACAGAAAAACTTTTCCTGTGACTGAAAGTGACCTCGAGTTTTGAAAGACGCTTACAAATGAAATGTATTATTATAATTAACGGCAGTGACTACTTTAATATTCTGCGCATTGTTTGTTTTCAGCTTGTGTCATCAAGTGTTACAGAAACGCATTAGTGATGCTAATTAGCATTGGGACAACGCTATCAAATAGAAAGTCGAAGTTAGGCAGGAGTTTCAGATGGTGCCGCGAGAGTAGCTGCGTTTACAGCAGCTCCTGTATTTAGTTTTTCTACTTCTTTCTTTCCTTTCCTAACTTTGCGGCTGTGGAATGTAAATTTTTTCCACTGCGAGGCTAATAAAGGCTAATCCAATCCAATCCTAGACACGTAGCATGCTACTCACACGCCGTGGTTTCCGCCCCAAAAAATGAAAAGGGCAGCGGTCCATTGCGAAAATGCATCATGAGGCCAACCCCAACCCCCCTTCCTCCCCACCTGCCCCATAGTTAACCGGGGGTTCTTTTCTGCTTGACGTATCAGAAGCGACCAGATGAAAAGCAGATAAGTAATTGCTCTCCCAGGTTGGCATTCTTCACCGACAACCCATAAATTTAATTTTATACACACGTTCATTTACATTTTCGAGTATATGACATGATAATTGCGGCAATGTAACACCTTCCGTTTGCCGAGATGCCGCGCCGGGGGTTTGATTGACGTGAGCGGCGAATTGAAAGGAACAGGGCCTTGAATTGCTTCCCAGAGAAATGGTTTGGCCACGCGGGGGTGAAATTAATGAGCATTCGCTCCATGACGACGACGGCGTCGGGAGTGGTGCAAACATCCAGGAAAGGTGACGCGATACTCAATTGGAGAGTGCCTCGTTGTCTTTAGAGCGTGTATTGTTGTCAATTTTTTATTTAATGGCGCTCATACTCATAGCTAGCATAACTGGCAAAATGCTTCCATTGTAAAGTCGAAGGGACGAAATTAACTCATTCACCAAATGTATTTTTTTTCCGATAAAGCGGTGGTCAGACCTACTGTAATATTTTTCCCTCCCATGAAGGGGCAGCATTTGGCTTTTTTCCATGTTAGCACTTTGTTACAGCTTCAGCTGTTGTTAAAGCGCTATATGAATCAATATATAATGTATTTTGTACAACTGCCCCCATTTCAAGCTCAGATAAATCCAGACCAATATAATTTAGGAATTAACTGTTTTTTTTCTTATGAAAGAAGACAGGATAAGGTTTCTTACGATGAATTAACTGTTTATGTTGTCCTATGCTGAAGAATGAATGACTCTGTGTCTTTGTGTTGTTATATTATTTGTTATTTATTTTTAAACTTTATGTTACTTCCGGGTTGAGTGAACGCTGGCGCGTGTGGCTGCCGCTGCTGACCTGCAGAAAAAATATCGTGCGACTATAACGTGTCCTTGAGAGTTTTGAAAGGTGCTTATAAATTAAATGTATTATTAATTATTATTTTTAAATATTATTATTATTACTTTTAGTACTTTTATTATTATTATTATTATTATTATTATTTTCGAACTCTGTATTCTGTGGGTGCTAGAATTTGAGTAAAAATGACAAAAACCCTGGCACATCGTATGGCAGTGAATGAGTTAAAGACATGCTTTCAAAAATATTGTTTTTTTTTAATGACAATATTTAGCATAGCACAGATTAATCTGTCCGTTTAAATTATGAATTAAAAAAATATTTGGGGTATTTTGATCTACCTCACCCCACAATGTCTTTTTCTCATCCCTTGCTTGAAACTGCTCACCCCTTCCCTCTCAGAAGAATTGGAAAAATATTTATGGAAGACAATTAGCTTCAAAAAAGGGGGCGTTTACTCAACTCTGCAAGCAGCCAATCATGGTGCACCCGACCCCCCCAAAAATTAGCTCATCATTAGTGAGAGACAGGATTAGCCAAAATAAACAAAAACTATTTCTTAAAGCGAGCTGAAAAAAAATAGTTTTACAAAAATTCAGAGGAAAAGTGTGGCCAAATTTGGCATCACCGAATCACCATTTCTACTATGTGGTCTTGATTAAACAGATTTTAGGATGAACCCATGCGATAGCCGGCTTAGCCGAGTTAAACAATTAGCGGACATCTCACCACGTGTGCTAGGAAACGGTGATTAGACAACAAGACAAACATGGCGGGAGTGGGGGGGGCGTGTGTGGATAACCATCAAGGACAAGTACTCGGTCCAACAGTGTCGGACAGGCTGAGTTGGGTAATTACAGCGCCGCCTTGGCAGGGGGGGGGGAGCCGATGCTAATTAAGCCTAGCGCTTGTACATATGGAAAAAAAGAAGAGGAAAGACAATGAAAACCAACCCTCCTTGTCCCGGAGGAGAGAAGAGCAAAACTGAAGCTCGTACGGACTTGTGACCCCGGCGACTTCCCTCGATCCGACGTTGCTCATTTACTATCCAATTAGTGCCAAACGCAGCAATGCAATTATTGATGGCCGTCACTTTGGGTGGGGCCGCGTCGAGCGTTGCGACACTGAAGTTCAAGTGTGCATGTTAAATGACGGCCGTATTGGAAGGATCAATACTGGGAGATTGTCAGAAGCTAGTCGCTAAGTAGATTACGCAATGTCCCCCCCCCCCCCCCCCCCCCCACCCCCTTGCTAAATCAATTTCCATAAGCGCTGGAAGCGTCATTTATCACAACGTAAAGAAGCATCATGTCAAAAAAGGGAGTCGGGGGGGGGGGGGGGGGGGGGGGGGGGGGGTTTGAGCGTCACTTTCCCCCATTGATTTATCTCAACATGCAGATCGACAAGCGATGACGCCCTTTTGAAAGCCGTTTGTTTGCGACGCTATCGGCGCGAATAAGCGCTAAGCTATCAAGTAGCTTTTTTTTTTTTTTTTTTGCCTGCGGGGGTTTGGGTAAAAAAAAAAAACGCTGAAGATGCTGAAATGGAGTGCGGCGGGGAAGTGGGAGTAGGAGGGAGTATAGTGGGGGGGTGTTAGCGTGTTAGCAATGGCGCTTGCCTCTGATGTTGCAGGTAAGACGGCCTTTCCAGCTACATCGGCCTCTTCATCAGTGACACGCAGTAAATTACAAGTGCTTCAAGCGGCTAGCTGAATTACAGTTCATCACTTGGAAAGGCTTCCAACGGACCCCCCTCGGTACCCCCCCCCAACACCATCCTAGCCGTCACCGGCGGGGGCCCCCGGCGTATCAGATCTGGCGGTTAGGATCCAATTAACACCCTGGCCAGAATCATCTGATTGCATGTGTAAAGTGCTGGTATAACTCGTTTATTGCGGCCATGTATCTTCTGTCACGAGGTAAATTTGTTGCCGCTACATCAAAGGTCTGAGATGCTTCTTTTTCGCCCCCCCTCTGTAACCCCCTCCCCAACTTCATCTCCAACACACCTCTCTCCCAAACTCGGCGATATAGCGCCTGGGGGTTGCATTTCAACTCCTTTTGCATCACAATGATGAACCTGCTTCTGTCCTGGCAATTTAACCAGCTTGTCCCGTAGGTACCAAAAAAAAAAAAGAGGGGGCGTCGACAGAGTGAGAGAGGAAGAAAAAAAATGTTTTCTCGTTATAAAAGCGAGTGTTTGACTTCAAATGTGCTGACGACACCCCCCAACCCCGACACACACACATACATATACATTCTCCATCGCCCCTAAGCTGTGATCACTATTTTCAGACACAACCAGAGGCCATTCATACATGTAAATGTGAGCTAATAGCTTTTTTTTAATGGGGGGGAAGCGATGGGGGGGCATGCACGCTGATGTCAGCTAACCTCCTTGCATTAATACTTTATTTTATTTTGTTTTTAACTCATTCACTGCCAGATGATGTGCAAAAATGTGTACACTCCAGTGCCAGGGTTTTTGTTATTGTCACTGGAACTTGAGCACCCATAGAATATTGCGTTTTAGGACTACATAAACATGCAATGCAGCGTAGGAAACCTTAGATTCTCTTCTTTCATCAGGAAAAAAAAGAGTTAATTCATGAATTATATTGATCTGGAGTTATCTGATCTTGAAATGAGGGTAGCTGTACAAAATACAATACAAAGTCTCGTTATATCGATATTCTCGGGAGTCGGGAAAAATATCGATATAACCGGACTATCGATATATCCGATCCTGCGGCATGTAAATTTTCTCCTTGCGTTCATAGAAATAGTATCGTAATAAGCAGTACTATCGATATAACCGATATCGATATAACGAGACTTTACTGTATATTGTTTTATATAGCGCTTTAACAACAGCTAAAGTTGGAACAAAGCACTAAAATAGAAAAAGGGGAAATTCTGCCCCCTCGTGGAAGGGAAAAAAAACCTTGCCAGAGGCCATGGCCAGTGCTTTATCGGCTCATAAGCATGAAAAACAAAAACCCGAATAAATTCGGGAATGGCACTCGACGTCAGCAGGTTGTATTTGACAAGTCGGCAGGAGCAAAATCTCAAACAACAAAGTCATCCGAACAAAAATATACAATGTCCAAAGTAACAAACAAAACCATGAGTAAAACATAACCCAACCACCCTCTCACTCTCAATCTTTCACATGTGATGGCTTCCACAAAATAAATAAAGTCATCAGGAACAAAATCTCAAAAAACAAAGTCAGCAGAACAAAAAGGTCCAAAGTAGCAAACAAAACCATAAGTAAAACGTGACACAACCCCAATCCGTTTCACATGTGATGGCTCCCATCACATGTGTGACCGACAGGGATCGACTGGTGAAGTAGCCAACCATCTTTTTAAATGCTAACACCAAAACAGTATTCACAGTGATGATTTAAGGTACGGGGGTCTCGGTAATCCAACCCTCGCTTTTCATTGTCGCCGTTTCTTTATTTGCGTTTCAAATGTCAAGGCGTAAACTGCCGATATGAGTCAAAAGAAGAAGAAGAAGAATCGGTGGCGGGGAATGGGGGGGCGGGGTTTACCGAAAGAAATAGGTGTTTATCGAGCGCTCCCGTGGGCTTAGCGTGTAATAATAGACCTGTCACATTACGCAAATGCTTTGCGTGTTTGTATGTGTGTTTGCGGCTTGTTGCTCGGCTCGCCGTCGCCGGAGAGGCATCATCAACAACGCTGCGAGCGAGAGAAAGCGGATAGAATTAGTCTAGCGCGAGCGACTTTAGCCGCTAATACGGGTAATTAAAACCGGCAAGGCGAGGCACTTAGTTGCTTGTGTACTAAATAATTTACGTGCCGTGATCTATGGATCATTTCCTTCTGCTCCAAAAAAAAAAAAAAGCAAAGATTGGCGAATAAGAAGGAGGAGGAAGACGACAGAGGATTTATCGGGAAAGCGGCGTGTCGTGCTAATATTAATCCGTTCCCCCACTTTTTTGCTGTGTTAATCAGACACGGGGATCAGCGCGCGTGCCGCAAAAGCAGCTGATGAAATATTGCGCTGTCGAAGGCGCCCGTTCTATAATCCGGTCCTTTCTGCCAAGTCGTGTCATTGAGCACAACTATTTTGAAAAATATTTACCCCCTCAACACCCGAACATACGTTGCGATTATTTTGCAAAATGCTGTTTGGGTTTGTTTGTTACTTTGGACGTTTGCAGCAGGGAGGGGAGGGCAAACGCAGCCTTTAAAATAATCTGTACTACAATAAAAATACAGTTTTTATGCTAAAATGAAGGCAATTTATATACAGTAAAGTCTCGTTATATCGATATTCTCGGGAGTCGGAAAAAATATCGATATAACCGGACTATCGATATATCCGATCCTGTGGCATGCAAATTTTCTCCTTACGTTCATAGAAATAGTATCGTAATAAGCAGTATTATCGATATAACCGATATCGATATAACGAGACTTTACTGTAATATGATTAATAGTAGTTTAATCGATTTTATTGATTAACTCATTCACTGCCAAGCAATGTGCAAAAATGTGTCCACTCCAGTGCCAGGGTTTTTGTCATTATTGTTCAAATTCCAGGACCCATTGAGTTTTAGGACTACATCAACATTCAATTCAGCATTAGAAACCATAGACTCTCTGATTTCATTTGAAAAAAAAAAACCTTAATTCCGAAGTTATATGGATCTGGAGTTATCTGAGCTTGAAATGGGGGCAGATGTCCAAAATACAATGCAATACAAACATATTGGTTTATGGTACTTGAACTATTTTGCTTCAGCTATTGTTAAAGCGCTATATAAATCTATGTGTATTGTATTCTATTTTATATAGCAACAAAACTTGTTGAACACATTCGCAACAAATACTGCCCCTTGTGGAAGGGAAAAAACATTGCCAGAGGTCTGACCAGCGCTTTATCTGCACCAAGGAAAAAAACAAAACCCGAACAAATTCGAGTATGGCGCTCTAAGTCAATATGAATAAATTCGGGAATGGCAGAGAATGAGTTAAGTTTAACCGATGAATCGCTAAAAGCACATTGGTGCATTTCTTCCACAGCCAACTTGAATATCAGATTCAACTGTTCATCGAAACCATCGTAAGATCCGTTACGACATTTGTGCCTCGTAGTAAATGCATTAGTAGGAGTAAAAGCAATAAAAACAAACACGCTTTTTCGTTTTCAACTGACATTTCCACAATCAAAGATTTACTGTTCTAAAATGTCACTCGGAATGAGTGCCACGTTGTTTCCGGAGACTTTTTTTTTCGGGGTAGGCGGATACAACGTTAATAAAGGCCGGATCAACAAGTCGGATTAGCAATGGCCGCCGACAAGCCTTGGCGATTCATATTGATTCTTATCGCCAAACGGCAGGCAAAGATGGAGTAAGCAAATGTAAATATTCAATATTTACCTTCCCGGGTTGTTATTAGAGGCTCGGATAGGGCCCGACTGTTATCATGCACCCGCGATGCTCCCTTTCAATATTGTCTCTTCGCTACACGTGCGTGCGTGTGTGTGTGTTTGTCGATCAAGATCCCACTTTGCGGCGACATATTCAAGAAAGAAACATGATCGAACTGCAAAAAAACGAGACGTCTGTTTTCCCAAAAATCACTATCGTTTCGTAATTAAGCACGGGAGGCACCGCAGAGATGTTGCGTTTAGGTTGACTCCGTGAAAAACATCATCGAGGGAGCTTCACGCAAACATCCCAGCCGATGTCGAAATGACAATCGCGATCGCTCCAAATATCAAGTTCTCCCAGTGTCAACGCTAGTCAAGTTCGCGGTAGGTGTCGGTGCGACGTGTTAATGTGTACACTGGTGCAACCGAGGTGGAAGCGTGAGTAGACCCGAGTGTGACCTTTCCGCTAATCACGAATAACAGGAATAGACGTAAATTAGCCTTGACAAGTGAAAATGACACGCAGATCAAATTTGCGGGCTGCAACCTCCCGCCATCTTGACAACAATGTTCCAGGAATAAATAAATAGATAAATAAATAAATAAATAAATAAATAAATACACACATGAATAAATATATACACAAATAAATACATAAATAAACACACAAATACATAAATAAACACAAATAAAACATAAATACATACACACATTAATAAATACAGTAAAGTCTCGTTATATCGATATCGGATATATCGATAGTCCCGGTTATATCGATATTTTTTTGGACTCCCTTGAATATCGATATAACGAGACTTTACTGTACATACTCAAATAAATAAATACATATGTAAATAATAAACACAAAATAAATGAATAAATAAATACACAAAACAATAAATAAATACACACATAAATACATAAATAAACAAACATACGAATCAATGAATAAATACATAAATAAAAAAACATCGAAATAAAAAATAAATACACGCATTAATAAATACAAATAAATAACTAAATAAATAAATACATAAAATAAATAAATACATAAAATAAATAAACACACAATAAATAAATACACACATAACTAAATAAACACACAAATAAATAAACAAATATATACGTAAATAGACAAAAAACAGAATAAATAAATAAATCTATGTCCTGAATGTCAGTTTGACCCCAATTGGTGGAGCCCAGTGTTGAAAGTAAATATGGTGAAGAGGCAATGAGCTGTTATGCTGCAGAGAGATGGAATATGCTAAAAATTAGCCTGACTTGACGATTTTGGTCAATTTTGCAGAAAAATTATATTGTGGTATTTCATTTTTTTCGCTTTATCAAAGCCCCCAAAAGATGTTGAAAAGCGCCTTAGACCGGTTTGAAATTTCTAAACATATATTTGAAGCCCCTGCCATTCCGGAATTTATTCGGTAATTTAAAGTATGACATGGAGCACCATTTCCGAATTTGTTCGGGTTTTGTTTTTCTTGCTAGGCGTGCCGATAAAGCGCTTGTCAGACCTGTGGCAATATTTTTCCCTTGCTATGAGGAGACATTGTTAGCCTTCTGTGCATGTTAGCGCTTCCGCTGTTGTTAAAGCGCTATATAAATCAATATGTATGTATTGTATTTTGGACAGCATCCCCCATTTTAAGCTCATATAACTCCAGACCCATATAATTTAGGAATTAACTCTTTTTTTCTAATGAAAGAAGAGAGTGTAAGATTTCTTACGATGAATTGAATGTTTATTTAGTCCTAAAACTCAATATTCTGTGGGTCCTGGAATTAGAGTGACGATGACAAAAAGTCAATCACCTGGGTACACGATCCAATATGGAAGATATGAATATCTACTGCTGTACCTGCGGAGGACACACCTTGACCTGGCTCTTCGGAGAACTCGGGCCACAGTCTGCCTGCTGCAAGTTTGCTCGCCTTTCTGCTTGTTGGACCTGCCAGAAAATACACACACACACAAAATGGCTCTAAAATAACATCTGGCTGATTTTCTAACAACGCGCAAAGATAAATAGCGTTTGTCTAGAGCACTGAAAGAGGATACGTGGCGGCGGGGAAGCGGGCGGGGGGTTAAAAACAACAAGGAGGCATCAGTGGAATTGACCCGTCTAGTGTGTGCTCAACTGAAATGCCCACTTCTCTCCCAGCGCATTAGCGCCTCACATTTGCATATTTATAATAGCAACTGGAAGTGGAGGTAGCATCATGTGAAGTGTCCCCGGGTGCTGTAATTAAAGTTGACAAAAAATACATAAAAATCGAATTTGGAATGAATTAGCAAGCAGGCTAGGTTTGACATTATTTATACAAAAGCAACACGCTAGCGAACGTTCGTCGGCGGTGTGCGTCAACAATAATAAAAAGTGTGAATATATCAAAGTAACTTGTTTTATTAAGTCGGTCACCGTGACCGAGGGTGTGCTTTAATGAAGCATTTTGGGGTTTTTGACTTTGGCATAATTGAATGCATCGAAATGTAAATGAGGCTCTAATGCGTTTTTTTGTGCGTACATTTTGCAAACAAACGGAATTTAAAAAAATAGATACAGTGAGACCTCAACTTACGAACTTAATTGGTTCCCAGACAGAGTGTGTAAGGCGAAAAGTGTGTATCTCAAAAATATAATTCCCATAGGAAACCATTAAAATGGGAATAATCCGTTCCCGGGTTTCCATAAAATATACTTTTCAACTAAATAAGCCTTAAAACTACACACAACATACCTTATTCTATGTATAATAAATGTGCTATTGTATTGTCATGAAAGAAATACACTGCATTGTATCACAAAATCACTTTAAATACATTTGTGATGGTCATTTATGGCTTGATGGAATGGCGTTGGAGGTCGAAGGTCAAAGGGAATTGCTGTTTGGAAAGAGAGGCGCATTACATGACGACTGTAATTAAAGAAATAAAGTGTGCTGTAAAATAATGTTTTATTTACCTTTTTGATGGTCATTGATGTCTTATGGACTGTTGGTAACTTAACCTCTGGTGCTGTTCGGTTGTGTGCTTCCGCCGAAGATCACTCCGCCAGCCATGGTGGGTGTGTATTATGAAAATAGTGCTTATCATAAGGTTTAATTTTCTGAAATTTGACGTTTGTAAGACAAAAAGTTTGTAAGTTGAGGTGTTTGTAAGTTGAGGTCTCACTGTACATTCAGTAAATTCAGAATTCCGTCAGCCAATCGGGAAAGGCCCAACAACTTGTCAGTTTACGACAAAAAATAAATAAATAAGGGAAAACTTTTGGCCAGGGTGAATATATGTGACGGTGAGCCCGTTTCCATGACGACGCCTGCATATGACACATCTCCGACAGCAGGTGGGAACGTTGTTTGAACAAGTACATTGAGAACCCGAGCAAACACGACGAGAGGAGAAAGCAAAAAAAAAAGAGATTGAGAAGGTATGAGGGGGGGGGGGGGGGTGGAGGAAAAGTTGCCATGCTTTATACTCCTCGAGGGAATGCAGTCACCACGATCAATGATGGAAGGACGACGTTGGCGCGGAAGGAGCCGGCGCCAGACTCGAGTAAACAAACACTTTAGTTTGGGAACTGAGCCCTGAATGTATTGATTTGTCTTCTTCGCCGATGCCGAGTACTGATACCACGATTAACTTTTGACACCAAAAAACATTATTACATAATTGTGATTATCTCATTCGCTGCCATTCCCGAATTTATTCAGAAAAGTGAAAAATGCCATTCCCGAATTTGTTTGCGTTTTTGTTTGTTCTCATTTGGGTGCAGATAAAGCGCTGGTCAGATGTCTGGCAATGTTTTTTCCTTTCCACAAAGGGGCAGCATTTGCCCTTTTATCCATGTTAGCGCTTTGTGACAGCTTCAGCTGTTGTTAAAGCGCTATATAAACCAATATGTATGTATTGCGTTGTATTTTGTACAACCGCCCCCATTTCAAGCTCAGATAACTCCAGACCAATATCATTTAAGAATTAACTCTTTTTTTTGGGGGGGGGGTAAGAAGAGAGTTTCAGGTTTGCAACGCTGTATTGATTGTTTATATAGTCCTAAAACTCAAGTCAACTACTTTCGATCATTTACATCATTGAATGAAAACGGCATTTTTATCGTAGAATTTAAAATTCTATATAGTAATAATTCATGAATTTGTCAAACCGCTGCAAAGTAGCGCCAACGAATGGGCAAAATGTCAATGTGGTTCTGTGGCGGGTATCTGATACTTTTAAATAAGGCTAGTATTGATACCCGGTATCTGTATTTGCCCCGCCCTGGTGATCAGCATATGATCCGATGAGCTAAACGGCAGAAATTTCAGATAAAAATCTCAAAAACGGGCTTACGATCAGTTCAGGTGGCCATTTTGAAATGAAATAGCCTGTTACATCCCCAACCTGCCTTCGAAGTGACCATTTTGTGCTGCTTTCGCCTTAAAAAGAAAATTTTTAAAAAAAGCAGACAGAGAAGCCATCAAAAGTTTACTAAAGAGCAGCAGAAGTTGACAAAAAATACCGCCGACCTGCCTTCTATTTAACAGAGGTTGCTATGCGCGGAAAGTGACATCTGCCCCTCCGCTCAAGCGTACGTTGTGTAAACCGCACAATGTGACACATTCTTGAGAATGAGAAACAGGGGCGGGGGGGGGTTCCTGCATGAATCACAAAGCACTCAGAGGCATATTTGATGTTGATATCTATCACCGAGGTTGGAAAAGGGGCGGAAAAAAATAAATAAGAGAAGGGGAAAATAACAGGGCGACCGCCACTATGACACGGTGGATCCTAATGAAAATAAGATTCCACCCAAATGGAACTGGTGTAATTGGTTTCAGATAGTGAGGTCGGGAGAAAGCCGATACAGGGCGAGTATTATGCCGGGGAAAAAAAAGACGGAGAAATAAGAATGTTTACACAGACATTCCGAGGCTCCGTTAATAGGCATGAACAGACCACCGGAGAGGTACAGGGAGAGTGGCAGACAGCGTCGGGGTAAAGGAGGTGGAGAGGGGGTGGCTTGGAAAAATAAATAGATAAAAATCATACATCAACCAAAGAGAGCAAGGTAATAAGGAACAAGCATCACAATGCACCTTTTGTTAAGGAGCATGCAAAGACCTTAAACAAGCATGAAACACATTAGCCTAGCACGCCGGACCGGGTCCAGAAACCATTACAAATCTCCCAGATTGCTTTTTTTGCTTATTGTGTGCGGCGGCGGTGGCGGACGGGCGTAGGAGGCGTGCGTGTGTGTACACAAGGAATAAGCCGTCGGCTAAGAATGTCACTCTTTTCAAATCCACCTGAGAGTACCTCGCGGCCGTGACATCCGAATTGGATACGTCTGAAGAGCCATGACATTGTGTTTGGACAGTACAGATCACTTCCTGTCTGCCGCCACGCCGGGAGTTGTTGTTATGAGCGGCGGCGTGCTTGGATATTGGAACGACGACGCGGGTGGGCGGGTGTGGTGGGTAGGAGGGAATGACCAGGCATATGGCAGACGGAAGCCTAGTTCGTCGTGACCGACAGATGTTTTGGCGGAGGGAGTAAAAGAGCTTCTGTTCGACACTCGGCCCGCGGCGGGCAATTGTTAGCTAGGCGGGTCTGCCGATTGCGCTTGGAGTGCTTAACTTCACCCCACCCCTACCCCCAGGCCCCCTTGTCTCCACCAATCACCTTATTCATTTCTTCCTCTCATCACCGCTGCCACTCGATGCCGCTGCTTGTTTATTGATTCTCTAGATTAAGAATTCCTCGGGTTGGAGGATTGTAACACACAAGCATCAAATTATTTTTAGGGCCCTGCTTATTTGCCTTTGCCTTGCATCTATTTGGCCTGCGTCTGTAGACAATTATGCCTACCCGGGGCCCCAGACTCAGGTGCTAATAATGAAGGACAAATAGAATCATATGTGTAAACTTCCCCCACTGATGAAAATTTATATTAACTTTCTGCCACAGTAAACAGAGCCCTGTACCTACGCCCTCCCGGGAGGATCGACAAGATGAATTTGCTGGCTTCAAACCCCAAGAAGGACTGTATAGGTGGAAGGAGGAGAGCGGGGGCGGAGCGCCGGCACAGAGTATGCTGTTTCATTTTTTAACACCAAAACAAGGGTCTGCATACAACACGGTCCATGCGGAAGCCGTGAAACTCAAGTGTCAAACACTCAAATTGGGAGTTGCTACGGATTCTTCTGATGAATTCCTTGGAGCAGTGGTTCTTAATCTTGTTGGAGGCACCGAACCCCACCATCATATGCTCATTCATCAAACCCTTCTTCCAAAGACAGTGCCCACTAACAGCGGGGTGGACCTCTGCGGTGGAGGGTTCACCGAACCCCTGAGACCGACTCACCGAACCCCGAGTGTTCGATCGAACCCAGGTTAAGAACCACTGCCTTAGAGGTTACCCCTACCTCCCAACCCGATACACTTTTCCCTGTCGTTTCTCTCCAAGTACCTTTCGCAAAAGTCTTTACTTTCACTGGGGCTCTATCACTTTCCCTGCAGATAAGGTGACAGCAAGCCCTTTCGCCGGCACTCTTTATCTACCGCCGCTCTCAGGGAAAGTCCTTTGGAAGGCCCCGACAGCTGAGAGCTGCCACAATGAGCTATCACAAAGAGACAGGCAGGGAAGTAAAATAGAGACGAGGACAGAATAGAGACCGTCTGTGTTATGTGTGTGTCCCGAGTGATGGACGGTGTGTGTAAGGTCAAGCTTTGGTCTCTTTTGTACAAATGTTCCCTCTTCGAGGTGTCAAATCTTACCTGGTTCATTTGGAGGAAATTGTGAGGAAGACGTTTGAAAAGCTACTTGGCTAACGACAAACTGAGCGGTTTTACATTTGAGGGATTCTGACAGACAGTAACTCACATGACCGAACTCAACATGCTCAAAAAATGTCCACTAGAGCCAAGAAACAGAACCAATAAACCTGACCTGGCACAAATGTGACCCAAAGTGTTTTGGGCAAGGACTAGTCACGGGTCAATACTACGAGTCTGCCCGGTCCTTCAGTGCTTAGGGTTAAGTGGCCGGTCTAAAGTGTCACCCGACTGGAGGGTCGATCGGAGTTGTCTGACCTTTCTGAGTAACAATGACCTTGCATCAACCGTGGCGCAGATTGAACTGTCCTGGCCAGCCGAGCAGCAGCGGATCTGGCGTCTTATTTTCCAAGTACGCGGTGGGATCATCTTCATTGCGTCTTGAGCTCGTCTAATTTCTCATCTCTCGCCAATCCGTTTCTTCCCTATCGTACCTGGCTGGTGGTCTCGTGCATATTTCAATTACAACGAGGCGTGCGTTTGACCTTTAAGTGAGCTGGAGAAGATACGGTTATCTGCCTTCCACTCTGGCGCCCAACATCTATCCATCATCGACGGAGAGAAAGGGAGCTGGCGCGGGTATAGAGTGTGACGAGGAGTGGATAGATTTTTTTTTAACTTCAAAGGCTATGTGATGAAAATGTAACTATGCATAGGTATGGGAATACATCAAACTACGGCACAGAAGCATTCGAGTTGCCGCCAGACAGACTGAGTCCTAAACAGAGCCGTTCCCAAAAGCCAGCCGTCATCACGCTCACGAGAACAAGCAACAGTGAGCACAGAGACGCTTCTGGTCCCGTCGTTCGCCGCCCTTTTGCAAAGACCTAATCTACATCTTTCATTGAATCAAGAATGGAAATTTGCAAGAAATGCTTCTTTTTCAATTTCATGCTGAAGTAGCTCAAGCTAGTGGCTGTAATTTCTCCTAACAAGAAAATGTATCACTCTGTTGCACACTGTGTAAGGAACAGGCTCCCTTTCTGATCCCCCCAACCCCACCCCCACCCCAAACCGCCTCTTTCACTTCTTGGGCTTTGATGAATGTGCCAAAAGCATGATCGCTCCATCATCGCACGCCATGCAAGGACATAGCAATTACATTCAGAAGTAAAAACTACTGGTTGAAAGTTGGAAGAAAAATGGACTCTCAAAGTCTTCGTTTCCAGTCAGGAACAACCCCCAAAATCCCTAAAGTAGCACACTAACATTCTCAAACACTGACTAAGTTTTCCTTTCAATCAAAATGCCCATTTGAATGCTGGTATTGCCAAAACAATGGCATAGATAGCAAAATGCCCAGGTCCCCACAAAGCACGTTTTGGCATACACTTGTGTGTATCCGGGTGGAACAAGCAAACCTCATGATTCTATTGTCGATCAATCCAAGCCAGTTAAGTGTTTCTACGTGGATGAATAAGCGGCCGTTAAGACCTGATGATTCTACTCCATTGAGGCAGGGAGCGAGGGTCAGGGGGGGGGGGGGTGGAGAAACCCAACAACAAGAACACTGACAATCTAATTTCTGTGGGGATACGCCATTTTCATAAACGGAGCTGACATATGAATAAATATGTTCAGCATTACAAAGTGAAGGGAGACAAACCCGCCACAAACTCATGCGTCAGTCGGTCGCTTTCGTAGCCTTGAATTCCCCGTGGCGTGGTGCATATTTACTGCATTTGTATGAGAGGCAGCGAAGGGGCGCACACATAGTCACAGGCATACACTCACAAGGCTTTTGGAAGCCAATGCATATAAGAAAAGAGCAGATCCTGGTTGTATTACAAGTACAAACATCTTGGGAGCTCTTTATCTAGTCAAGAAATAGGTCAGGGATGAAGGTAATCCGAGGACCAGAAAGTGTTCACAAGTGAACCAAAGAAAGCTGTTTGGGGGGGGACTTGATGCCTGGAGTCTGTTTACCGAGATCCTGGGCACATTCGATGGTCAGTGATGTCATTAGCGATACATCCAAGAATCACCATTTTGGTATTTGTTGGAAGAAAAGGTAGTAGGGTTGCTGGTGGAGGGGAGGGTGTACACAACAAACCGTCGGGCAAGCGTTTCAGAGACTGATTTGTTACTATTCATGGCTAAAGCAGAGAGGAACTGTAATACGAGACATGCTTGTTAAATTCACAAGACTCCAAAGCTGCCTTCTAGCAAATCCTGTCTTGTGCTTGTCAGCTTAAGAACACCCCGCCATATGCATATGTAGGATTTTTTAAGCTCTGTTAAATGGATAGTGGCGCTGTGGCCTATCAAACGACTCTAAGCCACTTGGGGTGAGGGGCGGGGTACGAAGGGGAATCATTTAGAGAAAAGCAAGTAGCGACGCAGCATTAGCATCGCTTTCTCCACTTTATTTCCGCCGAGTTATTCACAGGTGTACGTACGTCTAGGGTAGTTGTGGGGGGGGGGGGGGGGGGGGGGGGTTGTCAACAAACAATGAGTGGTCGTTACCCGGCCATATAATTTATGGCAGAGGGTATTGAGCCGGGTTGCCTTTCGGAGTACGCAGCGTGCGAGTGGACTTATAGATCAGCGGCCATTTATTTCCCCGTTGGAGAAGCGGGCGGTTTAGGGAGGCGTAAAAGGAAATGAGATGTGAAGTGACCATTGATCCCACTCGCCGTGCAGGTTGCCGGCAGACTGCGTGGCTATCGGGAGCTACGGATGGTTGCTTTTTATTTACACGGACGGCGGTTCACCCTCTGGCCGAGTTCATTTGTCTAGACCAGTGGTTCTTAAACTGGGTTCTATCCAACCCTAGGAGGTGAATCGGTCTCAGGGGTTCGGTGGATCCTCCGCCGCACAGGTCCACCCCTCAGTTTCGTCTGCAGTCAGTTGACACAGTCAATGAAAGAAGGGTTCGATGGATGAGGATAAGAAACTGGTGGGGTTCGGTGCCTCCAACAAGATGAAGAACGACTGGGTTACAACCTAGAAATGGGATCGGTTTGTGTCGAAAAGTACCCGATGACTCCAAATGCAAGGCTGTTGATACCAACTACTGGACCAAGGACACCAGATCCGATCCAAAACATGGGGTACAATGGTGATCGAGGGCCTCCCCGTAGAGACTACACATGAAAGTCAAAGAATATGTCGACGGGACAATTGTCTCTGGGTTCTTGATCTTTTCAGAGACGAAACTGGACTCGTTTTTAGGTCGGTTGCTCTAAGAAATAACAATCCGCTTCCCCTGCCTACCTGCAATTGCCTTTACAGCGGCCGCTGACTGCTTGAGCAGAAAATGCCCCTAAGTGTTTATTTCCAGCAGATTTCCTCTCTGTCTCTCTCGCTTTGAATGTCCTCTTCCCCCCCCATCCTCCCTCACTCTGCCTTTTTCCCCCACTCGTCTCCCTTTCAAGCCTCGCCGCCTGACATTTCGCCACGCTCTCCAGAGACGCCGGCGCGAAATGGAGTTACTGGGAGAGCGCCACTGTAAATTTCAGGAGGCCACGTGTAATGTGCCTTAAACAGAGATGGACGGGCCGGATCGTAAGGAATCAAAGAGGACGGCGGTGCGAGGGGCAGGAGGGGGGGATGCGGCTGGATTGCGACGCCGATAAGAGAACGACGGACTGTTTGGCCGGAGAAGGCCGCGCAAACAGTCGCCACCTCCTCCGCTGTCATTCACATCGTATATCCTTAGTGTCATCGAAAGAGGGCCGTATATGTCACCGTCTTGTATGTACTATCCTGTGGGGTTTGCGAGGGGTAGGGTTGGTGGGCACTGTGTGCCGATAGCTCGCATCGGAAGAGAAAGAAAAATGGCTTCCATTGTAAATAAGTCGGACACCCCAAAGTGTCTTTTCAGCTAGCGGGGCGATAATTCTACAAAGACGTATGCCACTTCCTTTTCAGTGAGGCGTTTATAAAACGGAACATATTTCAGGTGGAGCTCTTTCTCCTGCCCTGCGAGCTGATTGATGCGGCCAACGCCAGGGCCGACGCCGTCTTATTTACACGGTGGAGTGAAGCAATCTCGGGCCTTTAAGATAAACCTAATGAGCTTCTTTGTGTAAGGGTGCAAATGAGACGCTAGCCTCGCCATCGTCCCTTTCCTTTCCTATCCTAAAGGGGGGCTTGGGGGGGGGGGGTCTGGATGATTAGGCCTTTAAATTATGCTCAAGGGCAAAGCACAGATTTGCATCTTACGCGCCGACGCGTCGGCGTGCGCTAAAAAGAGAAAGAAAGGCAGGTGAAGGGCAGAAAGGGAAGGAAGCTTGAGGCATATTTGTGAGAGGTGGCAATCGTTAAACAACGAGTCAGCATTTTATTTTACTTTTTGAAGATCCCCTCCAACCCCCGAAGGTAAATAAATCTTGCACAGAGATACGCATTCGCCGCAATTGCGCTACATTTACGGGGCAGGTTTGACTCTGCCCCAAATCGCGACAAATTAGCTAGCACCTCATCTTGACCATTTCCCGCTGGCTAAACAGCTGGAAAGGCAGGTTAATTACTGTCACCGCCAACTTGGACTAACCGCCTCAGTGGTCACGAGTCGGGGATGGCGCGGGGCTCTCGGAATTGACGGTCGGAACCGGACGAGGCTGAATGTTAGACAAGTCAGTTAAGTAGGCCTTCAGATCAAACAGCTGACCACAACGTAGGCCGTGGGCCCTCATTGAGCCAGGAATATCAATAAGTACGACCATATCTCAGACCGTCTCATCAATCCTGATTACGTAGGTAATCAACTAAGAGCCTCATCATCTTGATATCCAAATTCAGGGATCAATGGCCGCATATTCATACAGCGCCGCATCATGACATCGCGCATGGTCAATGATGAATCGACCTGGGGTCGGGATTACATTATTGCTTTTTTGGGATGGGAGGGGGGGGGGTTGAGCTTTCATGCTGATCAGAAGAACAGGGCAATTAGTGCCGAGCAACATTCATCATTTGCGCCCATGCATTTCCGCAGCTAGCTGGCAAATTGCAATCAGATAAAGTAGGAATCTAATCGCTGATCTGGAATCAAATTAGCTCTATTTAGGCAACCCTTTTTGAGAGGGGGCGGGAGGGGCGGGTGGTGAAACCCCAGGGAAAAAATTAGCGGCGGCAAATTTGATTGTGGACATGGTGCTTAATATCCAGATCCATAGATGAGAGTTTTCTTGTTGTTGTTATTGTTATCAACCACAAAGTTGACTCGATTAGGGGCAAGGATCCATTGTAAGAACACACACACACACACACACACACACACACACACACACACACACACACACACACACACACACACACACACACACACACACACACACACACACACACACACACTAAAAAACAGGATGGCTATATGTTCTTTGTTGATCTATTTATTTTTGTATTAATTGTGCAATTTCTGTATTTATTTATTTGTGTCATTTATTTGGGTGTTGGGTATTTCTGTATGTATTTATTGGTTTTCCTAGTTATTTATTCATGTATTTATTTATTATATTTATTATTTATTATTATTTATTATTATCTGTTTATTTCTTGTGTTTGTTTATATATATTTATCTATTTATCTGTTTGTTGATCTTTTATTTATTTATTTATTTATTTATTTGCGTATTCATGTCTGTATATATGTATTTATTTATGTATTTATGTATCCATGTATTTATTTAGTTGTGTGCTATTTGTGTATTTATTTTTTTGGGTGTTGGGTCTTTGTGTATTTATTTATTAACAACTGTATTTATTTATTTATTTATTTATTTATTTTGGTTTGGGTGGTTATCTAGTTATTTATTTATTGTATTTATTCATCTGTTTATTTATGTATTTATTAATGTATTTATGTATGCATTTATCTATGTATGTATTTATGTATTTGTTTATTTACTTATGTATTTAGGTATTTATTTATATGTCTATTTTATTTCTGTGGTGGTAGACATTTTATTGTATAGTCCTAAGTGGAGTGTCTCATATTTTAACTGCAACAAACAATTGTTCAAATGCAAAATATTCAAATTTGCTGATCTGTGTCCTACAAGACTTTAGCTCCGATCTCAAGTGAGCGACCCAAAGATGCTGCTTTTCTAATTATAGCTGCAGGTGGTATTTGGGAAAGCTGCTAGGTAATGGCACAACCCAGAGGGACAAGGGGAGGGTCGAATTCATCAGCGCTTATTATTAATCATCCCTTCCAGCAGCGATGATGAGAGACTGCAGCTTGCTATGCCCACCGGACCACTCAATGTCACGGCAAATCTGGCAACGAAAAAATAGAGCCAACAGCATCTTTGCTTGGAAACAGTTGTGGATTTGTTTTTGTTTTTTTCATTCCTGGCAAGCCCTTCAACGGTTGCACGCGTGCTGTCAGTCATTTCTGGAGTGCAGCCGTGGCGATGAAACGCCGTTCCAAGAATGCAAGTAAATGCACGGAGACGACTGGCGTCTTTTGTCTGGAGCGCTGGACCGTCGTTGTGCCGAGCGTGAGTGTGAAGATTTTAAAAAGCCTCCAGAGACCTGTTAGCCGGACTGCTCATTTCAATGTGTCTTTTCCTGGCTTGGAAGAAGGCCTCGACTGTTTCCCGACCTCCCCCCCCCCCTTCTTTATTCTCACTGTCACACACTCGTCGTAGACCATAGGCGTGACTTAACTAGACATTTAAAGGACAACTGACAGCATTTTTTTGTTTCCTGACATCAGAAAAACGTTTTATAGCATCTAAAATACCCAAAACACGCTGGCTGATATATTTAGTCAAATGCAAAACACCAATAAAAATGACTTAAAGTGTCCCAAAACTACTTCAAAATGACGTCGGAAATGGCGAGTTTCAGAAGGTCCCGCCCCCTTGTTCGTGATGTCACGCCAGGACGTCTTGCCTTGCTCTAGAATCAAAACAATGGCTTCAGATTGAGAGAAGATGCTTTCTTGTGACTCATCAAGTTATGAATATGATTCAAATAGTTCTGAAGAGGAAAGCATAAATGTTTGCAATCGATTAAAGAAGTACTCCTATATCAATTCGAGCCGTTAGGACTCCAATGTAGCATCCCAGAAAATGCACAAGATTTCGCCCAAGTTACGTTGGAAATGGGCTGATTTGTCTGCTGGGAATTTGTGTCAACTAGTATCAAATAGTAGTCTTGGTGCAACACACAACGATTCCCCATGGATTTATTTATGCTTTTTCCTTCTAATTTTGCCATCAACACGAAGTTTTCAGACCAAACAAAGTACCCAAAATGCATTGTGTGACGTCACGTCAGGAGTCCTCACCAACTCGAAAACAAGACTTCCCGAATATCAGCACAAGTCTTAAAACGTATAATATAGCTATATGCCGTGGAATCTTTGTAAAATACGCTCAGTAGAAGTCATTTGCAGTGATTTTACAAATTATGGACACAACTTGTCCGTAGGCGTTGGTTGTCCTTTAAAGCCATTTGTGTCTTTTATTAGAAGTTTGCTTGACCCTGACCAGGTACTGATAAATGGCGATTTACGTCCATCGGATTGTAGAATCGGGCACAGAGCATGGGGTAAGGGGTATGTCACGGGTGGGAGATGGTAAATTGGAGCTGTAAGGGGGCTGCAGGACATGTTTCGTTTTGCTAGAGTGACCCCTCTACGAACGACTACCCTGCAAACATACACGACTACCGGGCTTCAGCTGCTACCAACAACACACACATACAGATATTGACACCCGAATTGTCTGTAAATGACCAGCAAACCAAAAGAGGACACACGACCACAAAACCCAGGGCGTTGTGCCCCACCCCCCACCCTTCTTTCCCGACCCCTTAAGCGCAACTCCCGCTGCTCTTTTGGCAAACTGTCAAAGCCATCATTCACCATGAAGAGATACAAGGGCCACTTGACTCTTTTACTCCGCTGGCTAACCAGACTTTCAAAAACAACCCCCGTGAAACATACAACACTCGACATGGGCAACGAGGCACACTTGGGAGACTGTGATGCAAGTTATGATAACCAAATATGTGTAAATATATTTTTTAAACACACAAATAGACATATAGTAAAATGAACCAAGTGCTCAGACTCAATGGTGAGTAGTACTCGGTGTCTATCAGAGGTAGCGGCGAGTCAGGAGGCCCTCTGGTGGACATTGCGCCGCATGTGGCGCGCACCGAGTGCACGCACATTGCCACCTCGCTTCAAAACAGACACTTTTCGCGAGAAGCCATGATTTTAAAGTCAATTAAAAACAATAATAATTGTTAACAAAGCTAGACAGAGTCTGATCTAAACGGACAGTACGCAGAGTCACAAGAAGAGAAGCGAGTGAGTGATTCGAGCTAGCGGGTAGATAGGAAGGGGGAGAAGAAGGGATGTGAGGGGTACTCGAGGGTCTGTGGGAGGGGGGGGGAGCGACACAACTTACCTGCTGTTGTCGCAGATGCAGCAGCTCGACTGCGCTTATTCGCCTGCCGCCCGTGTCAACGACGCTTGATCTGCCATCTCTAGCGCCAGCCTCTAATTGGCTGCTGCCGCTGCTTAGGGCGCTCATTCCATTTTGTCTCATTGAACTGTTGCTTATTGTCTCCGCGGACGACTCCTGCATCATCATCATCATCATCATGATTTTTAAAACCTAGGAGTGATGAAGAAGCACCGGTTAGGGCTCTTCGTCTTACAATTCTACCTTTTCACACAACCCCTCTCTCATTTGTTTTTCGTCCATCCTATATATATTTATATATATATTTCTTTATTTTAATGCAGCCATTATCCTTACATCCTCCCCTCTTGCAAATTAAAGCATTTTAAAAAAAGAGGGGAGGAGGGTGGGGATGCAGGAGGCGCAATTATGCATTCATTGTGGAAATGAAGCAGTACAAAGAGAAAGGCGTCCTGGTCGTATTTGACAAAGGAGTGAGAAAGGGGGTTGGGGGGGTGTAAATCGAGGCGGTTTATAAAATCCAGGGTATAAATTAAAGATTGAAGAAGTTGCATTGGTATAAAAAAAGACAATCGGGGGTTGGAAATCAAGGCAAATATGTGCTCGCGTGGGGTAATTATGGCAGCGTTAAAAAACTGGACGTTGTTGCTATCGTCTTTACGACGGGCACTCTGAAAATATTGTTTGGATCTCGACCCTGCTGGATTACAATAAATATTTTTCATTATTGTGTTATTTATGTTCGTGTCATGCAAAATTTCATCATTTGTCAGCACAGAGCATGAAATGTGGCCAAAGCTTCCCATTCTTTTGACCAAATATGAGAGCAAATTTTTTCCTTCATAAAAAAAAAAAATCACCTAAAAAGACACTAAATAAAATAAAACTCTGCGGTCGAAGAGGCGCAAAGGCATTTTGAAAAAAAAAAAACACACCAAAAAAAATGAATTCTCTCTGCATCCATTTTGAAAAGCAGCGAGGAAAGGGGGGAAATGAATTTATCACCACTATCATTAATGATTGTGCTAAAACAGCATAAATTATGCATATTAGCTCCTTTCTCCTCTCTCTCTCTCTCGTAATAAATGTTTTATCACCCCCCCCCCACCACCACCACCACCACCTTTTTGCATTTACCGCTCACTCCCTTCGCAGGGGCAAAGAGGACACCCACTCAAAACGCTCTCACTGTAAATAAATACACGCCGCCGCGCACGTAAGTCATTATTCTCATTAATCCAAACGCCGGCGTATTTTCATATTCATTCTCTTGAATTCCGCATCAAAGTGGGAAAAGGAATGGAGCCAACTGATGAGAGCAAACAAAGGAGGACCGATTGGTGCCAGGGACTTATGTCACCCAGTAAAATTCGCTTTTAATGGCGTTGTGCAAATGTCCTTTCACGCGTGTGTTTGACGAGAGGCTGATAGAGGACAGGTCTTAAAGGATGTCCACGTCCAGGATAAACAGGATCCGGGCGGGAAAAGAACAAACAGGACTTGAGCTGTTACACAGAGCAGGGCGACAGCTGCCCGGGACACAAGCAAACAGGGAAGAGGCCCGTTTGTGAACAAACAGGCCCCTGTTTAACACGCCGGGGAAGATGCATGAAAGGGGGTATGGGGGGGGGGGTTAGAGTAGAGAAGAGAGAGAGAGAAAGGTGGACGGGAGTTGTGGGAGGGGTGTTGGAGACTTGCACATCCAATCTGAGTGGGGTAAAAGGGGGGACGAATCCCGGACTAAGAAACTCAAGGCTGCAAAAACGAGATCAGCCGGCTAATAAGTATTCAAATGAGGCATAAATTTTACATGGCCGGTGTTTAAAATATTCAGAGAAAAGACTGTCTGATTGCCTTTACAGCCATTTTATGAACATTCTAATGGAGCCTGCATCTCAAGATTTTTTTTTTTTTGCGCAAGAAAATAGACAAAGAAATGAGAGCCAAAGAAAGCCAGAGGTCCCCAACCGTCGGGCCGCGGACCGGTACCGGTCCGTGGGTCATTTGGTACCGGGCCGTACAGAAAGAATAAATAATGTACATAATTTCCGTTTTATTTATTATCTGAGTCCGAACTATGTTTTATTTTGAAAAATGAAAAATGATATGTATATGCGCTTCGTACTTGTTTTTGTGATGTATCTTATTTTGAAGGCACTTTTAAACATTACCATGGTGACCATAGAGCGACCACAGAGACGATGTTACATATGTTGTTGTTGGTGCGATGTTACCAGGACGCTGCTAATAAAATTGTATAAAAATACACAATGGATTCATGTTTATTATTATATTGTCTGACATTAAAACGGTCCGTGGCGCAAAAAAAGGTTGGGGACCGCTGCCCTAACCCACAAAAAAAGCCACATAATGACAATGCAGATGTATGTAAAGTGTATTCGCCGCCATCAGATGCTGCTTTAACCTTAATGGTGGCGGTAAAATAAACTAATTAGCTACCTAAAAGCCGGCGTTCAAAACCGCCAATTAAAGTGTCAATTAAAAACATGGCCGACCGACGGGCGGGGTGAGGGGTGTTCAAAATCCTCTCCAAAAGTCAACCCTTTCCAAAAAACTTGCTCCACCAACCGCCCCGAGCAAACGTCGACTCTTAATCTAGCTGGTATGATACCCGATGGGATTCCCCAGGGCTCCGCGCCCATCCCGCTGCCAAAGTGACACAATTCAGCGCTCTCTCTCCATCTTTGTTTGCGAGCTCTAAAAGCCCTTAATGTAGCCTCATTACCTGAGGCCTGTCTGCCGCTACATCACGTGCGGTAAACACACACGATGACACCGGTCATCCATCGAGGAGGTTCACGCAGCTGTCACACACACCTCCCCCCCCGCTAACCCCCTTTTTACACACTTATATGCTGTCGTTAATGCATAACAAGGTTCTTAGGTATCTAGCTGGAAGCCTCGTTTTGCATGCACGGTTCAAAAAATGTGATCCCGGGTGTCTGTTTCTTATCGCTTCTCATTCCAGGTGGTCCAAAAAAAAATAATATTAATAATGAAAATCACAAGAAATATAACAGAAATGACATTTCGCACTCTGATGGCTCCTCATCAAGTGGAGATACGGTTACCATTTCAAATAAGCGTCACATTGTGTGCTTGAGTGAAATGAATTCATCATAGGCCATAAGTTACAAAATAAAGTCGGGCAAGGGCAAAAAAAAGGCATCTAGATTCAATACTTTAGATTGGCTAATAAATCAAAAATGCCAGATATGAGCAGTAGAGGGGAAAAAAAGGGGGGTTCGAATCAAGTCGTAATGATGTATTAAATGTACAAATCAAAAAAGCCCGTCACCATCTTAGGAAAAAAAATGGACGCCTTGAACAAATCCTACATCCTGATCCTTTTGTAGGTTCATATTTTTATTTCTTTTTTTTTTATGTGGCAGCAGTTTGAAGCCGTTGTGGCAAACCGACAAACCTCCAGATTAAGTCGGGCGCTTTAAAAGCTTCCTTTTTTTTTTGGCACTACAAGGCCACCATAAAAGAGCATTAATGACTAGCGGGTGAGAAACCCGTGTATGGTAATGGTTTCTCCTCCTCGGAATTTCAAAAGTGTTTTAGATTGACACACACGAAAAAAAAGGTGTGAGGTGAGGAAATCATATTTACAAAAATCAGAAACATCCGCCAAATGAAATGGGATGACGATGAATAATAGCCTTTTTTTCTCCTCTGGATTAACATTATTCAAAGCAACACAATCCAAAACGCGCTTATCTGTCGTCCAATGAGCCCGGCGGCTCGACAAAAACCCGCCGTCGTGTTTCAATTCTTCATTTTGGGAGGGGGGGGGGGAGGTTGGCAATAAATTGTAACGACGTGATAGCAGTCAAGAGCCTTTCCCAACTTAATTCTCTTTCTATTTACAATACGGAGATGAGACGGAAGAAGATGAAAAGGAAACAATTTTTTTTCTCGTTGCCACACTGCCCATGAACGGACTGCCGCTGCCTATGTGAATGTGTGTATATGCGCTGTGGGAAGAATACAGGCTAGAAATTAAATAAAAACTAAATATATATGTATATACATATACAGTAAAGTCTCGTTATATCGATATTGGATATATCGATAGTCCCGGTTATATCGATATTTTTTCGGACTCCCTTGAATATCGATATAACGAGACTTTACTGTATATGCAATCCAATTATTGACCCCCCCCCCCCCCCAAAAAAAAAAAAAAAATCATAACGTGAGAGCAACCCTATCACTTTTCCCACTCAAAGAGTCCGTCCCGTATCATTTGCAGACAGCCCCGCCACCGCCGTAGTGGGGGCGAGCAGGAAGAGACAAGTGACGAAAGCCCATCCGTCAGCTCTCATTTACATATTTGCCAATTGCATTAATTAACTCGGCCCACCTAATCAGGGCTAATTGACCTATAAAAAGGGGAGGAGGGGGGGTAAGGGGAGTTGGGGGGGGGGGTGCTCACTGTCTGGTCCAATCATCTTTACCAAGAGTAGAGGAGGTGCACCAGAGAAGAGTCGACTACTTCCATTTAAACATCCTCCCTTCCCCCCCCGTGAACGCTTGGAAGTATTTCACCGGCGCTGAAAATGGAGATGCTTAAAGACGGGATGGATTTTTTTATTTATTATTTTTATTATTTTTTTTACGCAGGAGTGTAAATCCGGCGAGGAAAGCTACTTTACGGACGCGAGCGGGAGACATTTCTCATCGTGACGTTTGCGGTCATTTCTGCTCGATTACGGCCATTATGTCGCCACCTCTGATTGATGTCGTCATCACCCCCCCCCCCCCACCTCGCCGCCCCGCCCCCGGCCTGTCCTGCATTGATAGATCTTAATGAATTGGTAAATAAGGGTGAAGATTGCGCTTGACAACGCCCGCGACACTCCTCATTCATAGCAGATAAGATTTATGTAAGCAATTAGGGGTATGAAAAAGAACGGGGGGTGGGTAGGAGGGGCTATTAAGGGTGGGTGGGGTTGTTGTTTTTTTTTTTTTTTTAAGGCGAAAAGTCACATCCAAATAGGATACGGGCATTCGTCGACTTAACATAGGCTTAGTCACACTTCTTTCATGCTCGGCTGGGGACTTTTGAAGCGCTCAGGGGAGACGCGTCACCCGTGCTTCTATCGGGATTAAGAAATTGATTTCTTTTTTTACTCCCCACCGAGAAATAAAAAAAACAAAAACAAAAAATTTACATAAAAAAATGGCATTAAAATAAATACATACATGAATAAAATAAAGCAGAAAAGCCATAAATAAAATTCAATGAACGGATTCTAAATATATATAAATCAATATGTATTGAATTGTAGCATAAAGTAAAAAATAAGCTATTTATATATAGATTTTCTTACTCCCCACCCAAAAAAAAAACAAAAACAAAAAAAGTACATCAAAAAATGACATTAAAATAAATACATAAATACATTAAATAAAACAGTAAAAACCATAAACAAAATCCACTGAACTGATTCAAAAATATATAAATCAATATGTATTGAATTGTAGCATAAAGAAGTCAAAAATAAGCTATTTATATATTTTTTTCTTACTCCCCACAAAAAAAAAAAAAAAAAAAAAAAACACAAAAAATGACATTAAAATAAAAAAAATGTACATCATAAAAAATGACATTGAAATTCAAAATACATAAATAAATTATAAACATAAATCGAACTATTTCATAAACAAACAGGGTCGGATATATTGATAGTCCCAGTTATATCCACTGAACTGATTCGAAATATATATAAATCAATATGTATTGAATTGTAGCATAAAGAAGTAAAAAATAAGCCATTTATATATAATTTTAATTTTCTTTAAACTATCACTATAACTAGTGATCAGAGCTAAAATAATTACATTAATTAAAATAAAATAAAATAAAAATTAAAACAGAATGGCCATAAACAAAATCCACTGCATAGATTCAAAGCAGATATAAATCAATATGTATTGAATTGTAGCATAAAGAAGTAAAAAATAAGCCATTTATATATTTTTTCTTTTTTTAAACTCTCAATAAGAAGCCAGAAAAGTTAGCAGAGGTAAAAAAAAAACACATTCAAATACATAAATAAATTAAATAAAACAGAAAAGCCATGCACAAAATCCATTGAATATATTCAAAGTAGCTATAAATCAATATGTATTGAATTGTAGCATAAAGATGTCAAAAATAAAAAATAAGCCATTTATATATGTTTTTCATTTTTTAAACTGTAAGCAGCCAGAAGAGTGAGCAGAGGTTAAAAAAAAAAAAAAAAATACACCCCCCCCCCTTCTCAACACTCCTCCCACCCCCGTTTCAACAAGCTGATGCAAATGAATCCGGCGCTGCTTAACTGCATCATTTATGTGAATAATAGGCGGCATCATCATTACGGCAACTCAAATTAAATTACATCACAATTAGCATAACAAAGTGATTGGCTCAACTTTCAAAACAAATAAGGCAGCCGGGGCTAATGAACGCCGTTAATTGGCCGGCTTGTGTACGCTAAATAAAACACGGAGGCTAAACACATGTTCCTTTCCAACATATATTTTGGGGACCGGGAGTGAATCTCGCCAGGGGGATTCGGGGACCCGGTGAATGTGTAGCATTTAATTTCATTGCGGCGGCAGAAGCTATTACAGGCGAGACTCTGGAGAACAATGTAAATTATCCGCCTTCAAAATAGACTTTGGCCGATTCTCCTCGTGAACTAATCACACAGCTCATTATGCATCAGGGGTGTGTGTGTGGGGGGGGGGGTATTAAATTATTAAATTATGAAGAGTGAGCCCCCTTTTTCGCATTCCTGCACAAAAGCCCGATGAAATGTTAATCGCGATAGCGTGCACGCCTCCGCTCGCCCTCATCAATATTTAAGTCAACAAATTATCCCAACACTTGTCTTTGATAACAATAATTAACCGGGGCGACCTTGATGGGTCATGTGACCTCTTCAGACTAAACATCTGCTGCGCAAGAGTTTGCTGATTTTCTTATAATAATACTAAATAATAATAATAATACATTTCATTTATAAGCGCCTTTCAAAATCTCACATGTCCCCATATCACATGTTTTTTTTTCATAATGTGTGTGAATGTAGATAATGGGAGTGTGAGTGTAATGTGTGTGTGCGCAAGCGCCCTTTAATTGTCTCGTGGCGTCTTGTTGGATTAAAAGTAACAGGCAACACATCTGGAAGTGACCCCCCCCCCTCACTCTCTAGCACAACCCCCCCATCACCCGCCCCTTTCGGCAGCAGAAATTAGCACAATTATATAGTCGACACACACACACACACACACATAAGCAATTCATCACAAGTCATTAACTAGCGGAGTAAAGTTACACACAGCAGTTAAAAACTACATTGATGAGGGGGGATGACAGCAGAGTGACAGGTGCATGAATGGACGGACAAATGGACAGACGGACATTCCCTTTATGTTTTTTTTTTTTACCTTTCAAAGTGAAGAGAGCAGAGGTCTCGCCTCCGCCGTTGCCGCCGACGCCGAGGGCTCGAAAAAAGCAAGTCGCGCGGCGGTGTCACCCGCATGTGGAGAGGCAACACTATCTGTGTCATCACTCCAGCCGGTGTTTATGGGGGGGGGGTGTATCGGGGTGGGGGGTTAGGAGGGGGTGGCATCATAAACAAGCCAGTTCCAAAGCGCACATACCCAACACACACCCCCCTACCCCTCGTCGCACAACTACCCACCCACTGCAAATCAGCCCCGCCCCCTTCTCTCTCTCTCTCTATTTCTCTCACTCCCCCCCCCCAACAATATGCCATTCAGGCAAATCACAATTTCCCCCATTAGTAAAAAAAAAAACAGAACCAGACCTCTCCTGGCAATCATTCCATCATTTCCAGTTGTCAGCGGGACAATTACCAACCAGACCCCCCCATTAACCCCCCCCCATAACCCAGACATGATGCTGTGTACAAGTGTGTGTATATATGTATATATCAAATAGAAACACATAGCGCTAGTTTTTCCCCCCTCACCATCTGACTTAAAAATATCGAAACGATCATTTTTTTGTATTATAACAATGAAGCTTTTGAAAAATTATTATTCTGATATTATTATTTTGATTTATACTATTATTATGAATAAATAAATACATCCCATTCACAATAATGGCTAAACTGATCACTTCCTGTCCAACCTCAAAACTGATTGCTAACAAAATTAGCCTTTGTTGTTGTTATTATTATTATATATTTTTTTATTTTAATAATTCCAATAAAATGCACAAAATTTTCATATGGGGGGGGGGCTCCTTCTTCCCCCCCCCCCCCCTTATCGCTCGCCCTCGCTCTAACCGCACACTCCCTCACCGCGGCTCCAAAGGCGACCGTTCACACACACACACCCGCGCAACCGCGGCGGGAGGCAGGCAGAGAGGGAGCGCCGTTCGGCTTTGCGAAAAGACGGATGGAACCGAAGACCCCCCCCCCCCCTAAACTCCCCGACCCTGCAAAATAAAAAAAAAGCTTCTTTTTGTTTGCTTATCGAGGTACGTCTTGTCTTTATTCTCTTGCATGTCGCGCGTGAACGCATAGAAAAAGCGCTACATGGCGCTACATGAGCTACATGAGCGCTACAATGAGGCCACGAGGGGGGGGGGGTAGAAATCCGCCTAAACCAACTTAAAACCTTCCAGTATTTTATTACTTACTCCTAAATATATTAAAAAGTGATTTACTCAGTTTTGCTATCGATCAGTCACCCCCCCCCTCCGCTCCCGCGCCCTTCATGCTGGAAACAATTAGCCACGCCGCGCTTTAGCGACTGACACCCCGGCGACCGCAAAGCGCCGCTCGCTATGCGACTCAACCCGCGTAAGATCACACGCAAAGATATTCCGAGGCTGTGACCTTACCTTTAAAGACGAAAGTGACATAGAAATCCACCCCACCCCCTTTTTTTCCTTCCCAACTACCCCCCCCCCCCCAGCTAGGGAAACATTCTTCAACCGCGCGATTGCCTGTTAGCATCAAAAATGAAGCGGAAAAAGTAGCAATAATAACAAAAGTGGCGCTAACTAACTGAGACGCGGCGTTAGGAGCGTCAGCGGAGGTGCAAGTGGAAAGTGCAGAGTGCCCCCCACCCCCCCATTTGCGCCCCCCCAACCACCCTCGCGGAGATACTTGGCGATTGAGTGCTGCCTAATTAAAACAACTCAGGCAGCCTCACTGGATTGTTTTGACGCCGGAGGACCAATAGTACACACACACACACAAACTAGGGGCGTTGGGGTTAGGGCGGGGGGGCGTAGAGAGGAGGCGTGTGTGTATGAAGGGTTTGGGGCAGGGGGGGGGGGTAACTGGAGTTGGCAGAGGAATTGTATGGATGGGTTTTAATTTTTTTTGGTGCCCTTACAATGTTATGACGTTTGAAAAAAATGGCCGCCCCATCATAATAATAATCCATGTCATTTTTAAGCGGCTTTCAAAACTCTCAAGGTCACAGGATACATTTTTCCTGTGGGTGAGCAGCGGCAGCCACACACACACACCAGCGTTCACTTAACCCGGAAGTAACTCGGATAGAAAGTAAGACAAATAAATAGATTTCAAGGACAACCGACACCATTTTATTTTGTTTCCTAACAGACATCAGAAAAAAATGATTCATAGCATCTAAAATACCCAAAACACATAGCATATTTAATTCCAAATTACGACGACGGGTTGCAGATCTGTTCCGAAAAGCTAATTTACTGTCAGAAATATTGACATTGGTGACAAGGAGGTGAGTATCAGGTTCGGAACGAACCTTTTCGGCTTAACGTTACAGTATTTGTCATTTAGTTAGAGAATTCACACTCCAGCTCCTTGCAGATGTGTACACGGGACTGGAAAAGGGAAAAAAAGCCCCCCCCTCGCTAGCCCCCTCCTCACAAGATGAGTACACAGCCCCCCCCCCCCCTCGATGCAGAAAAGATGGTCCATCTGCCCACCGGTTTCACTGCGATTTTGTTTTTGAAGTGTACACAAGTGCTCGCAATGCTCCAATACAATTTTAAGATGACAACAAAACTGTTGTGAAGAACAGTTACCCCCCCCCCCAAAAGCCCACCCCCACCCCAAAAGCAACTATGACAGATTTATTTTGCCCCCCCCCCCCCCACACACACACAATGCGAGAGGGGTAAAGACCACTTGAACTCTCAGCTCTGAGCGGCGGGCTATTTCAGCTCTTATGATATCATGATTACTAGGCTAGCAAAAAAAAAACAAGGAGGTGTCTGAGGCTAAATGCTAAACAATTTAGCGTGAAATGAAAACACAAAAAGTGCGAAACAATGGCCGTCATTTCCCTAAGCGAGCACATTATTTTCTCCAATGCGGATATTCCTCCTTCCAGCCACTTTGAAATGAAATCCACCCCAAGCGGCTCCTTGCAAAAGGCAAACAAGAATTCCCTCCCTCCCGCCCACCTCCCTCCCCCCCTCTCTTTGGCCTGACTTCACTGAAGGGAATGCCATGCCGATGTCTACAGATCTGTGACAATCGTGCCTCCTTCCCTGCAGTTATTTATTCCCTTTGTCTCTTTTGGCGGCTGCCAAGGTCAACAGAGACAAACAGGCCCACCAGCGTCTTGATGTGGTGGAAGCCCAGTTTAAAAAAATGGGGGGGGGGGGGGGCAATGCATGGTGGTAGCGGGTGGAGACATGTATAAGTGGGTAAGGGGAGGAGGGGGTTAGGGGGGGGGGTCTTGGCAGCAGCTGGCTACAAAGCCCGCCAAGAGCAACAGTACTGTGATGATGGCTGCCATCCGTGGCTGCTTCCTTCGGTTCCCGGTGGACTTGGAAGGGAGCGCAGTACTGGGGTTCCACCAGCAGGGGTGCTGGTGGTTCACTTGTAACCAAGGCTAACCAATTTGGAACAAACAACAAATTGGGATTCTGTTTTGTTTTGTTTTTCTGCCCCCCACTGGCTCTCGACATTGTCATTACCCTTTAATTTGCAAAATTATGTTTTTTTTATCATCAATTTTTGATCGAATATGTTAGTCTAATGCTAACATTACCCGTTAATTTGCAGATGTTTTTTTGGGTGTGAAGACAGTCTTCCTGTCATTTTTTTAATAAAAGAATAAACAATTTATTGTCCATCAATGTGTTGCTCAAATAGGTTAGCTTCATGCTAACATTACCCTTTAACTTGCAGATGTTTTGAATATGCTCTTCCAGTTAATATTTTTAAACAAAATTGCAATGGGCAAAATTAATTTATTATCCATCAATGTTTTCCTCAAATAGGTTAGCCTCATGCTAACTCTACCATTTCAGTTTCTGATGTTTTTTAAGATCCTCTTCCAGTCTATTTTTTTAATTACAATTAATAAATTATAATGGACAAAATACATTTATTATCCATCAATGTTTTGCTCGAATAGGTTAGCCTCATGCTAACATTAGCATCTCCTTTACAGGATGTGTTTTTTTGGAGGTAATCGATTTTTTTAAAATACAATTAATAAAATACAATGAAAAAAAATAACTCATTCACTGCCAGACGATGTGCAAAAACGCATCCACTCCAGTGCCAGGGTTTTTGTCATTTTCACTCAAATTCTAGGACCCACAGAATATTATGTTTTAGGACTGCATAAAATGTCTATTCAGTGTAAGAAATGAGTTAATTCTTAAGTTGTATGGGTCTGGAGTTATCTGAGCTTGAAATGGGGGTGGTTCTACAAAATACAGTAAAGTCTCGTTATATTGATATTCTCGGGAGTCAGAAAAAATATCGATATAAACCGGACTATCGATATACCCGATCCTGCGGCATGTAAATTTTCTCCTTGCGTTCATAGAAATAGTATCGTAATAAGCAGTACTATCGATATAACCAATATCGATATAACAAGACTTTACTGTACAATACAATACAATACAAATTGTTTTATATTGCGCTTTAACAACAGCTGAAGCTGGAACAAAGCGCTAACATGGACAAAAGGCAAATGCTGCCACTGTGTGGAAGGGAAAAACCATTCCCGAAGGTCTGACCAGGGCTTTATCGGCACCCTCCCCGCAAGAAAAAAACAAAACCTGAACACATTCGGTCATGGCGCTCCCCGTCACGCTTTTCAATTCCCGAATAAATTCAGGAATGGAAGCGAATGAGTTACTTTACTATCCATCAATGATTTGCTGGGATGGGTTAGCCTCATGCTTATACCCACATGAAGCATAAGTTAATATTTAAACTGTTTTTTTGACTTACAATTTTCAGATATTATGATATTCTATCATCAAATTCAAGAATATACAAAAGAAAATGGCACAAGACTCAGGGGTGGGGGGGGGGGTCTTTTTGATTTGTGCCGAAGAAGAAGAAAAAAAGTATTAAAGTGGACTGTTCAAATATACTCAACAGCTCCTTGGCAACTTGAACGTATCATGTGTCCAAAAGACAGACACAACCACCCCCCCCACAACAAAAAAAAAAACGACCCACCTGTCAGCCCTGTCCGTTTATTATCCCCCGAATGTTGCACAAAGCACAATTCAGGGACCACTTAGTCCCCGAGTCCAATAATGCATAATGAGAGGGTGGCGCTATTGAAGTCCCCGACCCGGGTGTTGATCACATGATACGTTGGTTACTTATGGCCAAAGAGAGAGTGCAGACCATTAAGGAGCCATGATTATATAAGTGCTCAGCAGGCTGCGCCCGTTTTAATTTACTCTCCTTTAAAGCGGCCACGTATCCATGGCAACGTGCTCGGTCCTATTCAGAAATCTCCCACCCACCCCCTCCCCCGCCCTAATGAAATGCCTATTAAGTGGTTGATAACGACAACGTCTAAAATTTATTTGCATATGCATTTCACGGCGACGAGGGGGGGGGGGGGGTACAAAGCTAAAGAATAAGAGGCGGGGGTTTGGTCTCATTGTTTACCGCCAAAGATGTCGTCGTCTGAGGCGACGGGTGTCAAAAGTCGACGCGATTCGGTATCTTGAAGCCATGAGGGATGGTGGGCGTGGCTAAGACGATGCTAAATTTTGACGAGCATGCTGTCAAAGTGAAAATAACCCGATAATTAAATGCACGCGCTAGGCCTTAAAATGATGTTCACAAATCAATAGGCACTACATAAGCGACTGTCATAGTTGCTGTGGCGTTTTTTTTAAAGGGGAGGGGCTGGGTGCTAATGTGTCAATCAAAAATTACTTTCAAATTCATTCATAAAAGAAAGAAAAAAAAAGATCCAAAAGAATAAACAGATTATTCGGCCATTTTAAACGCTTACTTCTCCACAACCGCAGCTAATTCAAAGCTAATTTTTACGGGAGTGACATCTGGGGGTAGTTCACCACATGGAACCGAGCCCACGGGAGGTCCGTGATAACCCTCTGACGAAACCCCCCCCCGTAGACCCCCTCCCTCTATCGTCCAACCCTGAAACTTTTTTTTAGGACTTCAGCTAAAGTGACGCACATCAAAAATGTTTTCATTGCGCTGTCGTCACAGGAGATATAAGCGATGCAGACGGAATGATGGCGATAAATAATCCAGCACAGCTGCACCGCACTGGAGACAAAGAAGTGGCCTTGAATAAGAAAAAAAAAACGGGTGGATTCTTGACTCTGGGGTTTTTGGGGGGGCATGCGTGGGAGTTTATGGGCACCTCTCAAGTGACCGGCGACATCTGGTTGGTCTAAGTGGGCCGCCTCGTAAATGGCTCATGTACCCGCAAATGACGGGCTGTTTCAAAGCAAGGTTATTTTTTCATGGTTGGGTGCCGATAAAGCGCTGGCCATGGCCTCTGGCAATGATTATTTCTTTTCCACAAGAGGGCAGCATTTTAATTTTTTCCATGTTAGCGCTTTGTTCCAGCTTCTGATGTTATTAATATGTATTGTAATTTGTACATTTCAAGCTCATATAACTAGAGACCCATATAAGTTAGGAATTAACTCTTTTTTTCTGATGAAATAAAGGAATGTTCATGTAGTCCTAAAATGTAATATTCTATGGGTCTTGGAATTTGAGTCACAATGACAAAAACCCTGGCACTGGAGTGGACACATTCTTGCACATCGTCTGGCAGTGAATGAGTTAAATAATAAATAAATAAAATACATAAACACATAAATGAGAATAAATAAATACATGCATATTTGATAAAAACATGAATAAAAATAAATAAAAATTAAATAAATAAATACAAACCAATTGAAAGGCATTTATAAATGAAATGTATTACTATTATTATTACCCAACAAATTAATAATTACTAAAATAATAATAATTGTCAACAACTGAAACAGACAAAGTGATCCGCCATTTTCTGTCACAAAAATCCCCCCAAAACAGAAAATAAAGTCACTAGCCGGTTGAATCCTTAACTAATTCACTGCCAGACAATGTGCAAATATCTGTCCACTCGTGCCAAGCTTTTTGTCATTCTCACTCAAATTGCAGGAGCCACAAAATATTGAGTTTTGGGACTACATAAACAGTCAATGCAGCATAATAAACCATAAACTCTCTTTTCTCAACAGAAAAAAAGTTAATTCCTAAATTATATGGGTCTTCAGTTATCTGAGATTGAAATGGGGCCAGGTGTACAAAATACAATCCATATTGGTTTATGTATAGCGCTTCAACAACAGCTAAAGCTGGAACAAAGCGCTAACATAGGGGAAAAAAGGGGGAAATGCTGCCCCTTGTGGAAAAGAAAAACATTGCTTGAGGTCTGGCCAGCGCTTCATCTGCACTCAAGCATGAAAAAACAAAACCCGGTCCGGAGTTATCTGAGCTTGAAACGGAGGCGCCTGTACAAAAGGTAAATGCTGCCTCCTCATGGGATGGAAAAACATTGCCAGAGGTCTGACCGAAGCTTAAAACGCACCCCGCAAGAAAAAAGAAAACCTGAAAAAGTTTGGAAATGGCGCTCCACGTCATGCTTTTTTCAATTCCTGATTAAATTCGGGAATTGAAAATTCGGGAATGGCATTGAATCAGTGAAGTTTAGGCCACAAACTGGCGTTTGTGGCCTAAGCTTCCAATTTTAAAGATGGCGAGCAGTCACCATCTTTAACTGAGCCAAAATGGCCAACGGGACAACACAGACAAACTTTCTGCAATCCATTCAACGCCACAGACAAGCTCACTCTGACCCCCCCCCCCCTCTCCCTCCCTCTCGCACCCACACTTCCAACCGTGGTCAAAATGTATTTTCCGAAAGAAAATAAACGCACCGCGAGAGGGGTTTGAATCGTCCCTACTCTGGAATATGAGATCAAATAAAAGCTTGCGCGGGGGCTGAAAGGAGAAATGAAATGGCTTCTGAGGAGACGCGGAACGAGTAATAAAATTACTACTTTATATCTTCCTAAACACCCCCCCCCCCGACCCCCCCCATGCTCCTTTTGGAGTCTTCGAGGAGTCTTCGCTTTGGTCAAAGACAAGTACGCAAGTGGCAATTTCTCCTTCAGGCGAAATTTCGACCCCCCCCCCTCTTCGATACAATTGTCGGTCGCAATTTTCCTACCGAGAAAACTATTTCGGCAACAAGTTACGCGAAAGTTTCACTTTGCCGACGTGCTCGGCGGTTGAAAAGGGGGATTGAGGGGAAAGGATTGACAAGTCCATCACTTTTTCAACGAGGTTCAAATGAAGGCTTGTGAGCTCACGACGGTCGTAGGGGAGGTAGTTGATAGGCGGGGGGGGGGATAAAAATGTCGCAACTTTGAAAAGCATCTCGCCACGATTCCATTTATCGTTTTCGGTAGGTATTTACCGCAAAAGAGCCCCCTTGCTTAAATTCAAACCGTTGATTTGTATCCCTAAATGGCTGTCCACAACACTACTCACGTTGGATTAAAGAGAATTTTCAATTGGGGGAGAATTCATTATAATTCATTTTACAGTGACTATTAAAAAATAAATAAATTATGAACTAAATAAAAAAAAAGCTTTGCAACAAAGATTGAGCCACTTATCAGAGTGACTCGCTGCCTTTAAAAGCCATCCACGTTCAATGTGGAAAGAAAGCAATCGCTGATGATTTGGAAAATAGGACCAAATGGTCAATTTATCAAAACGTTTAAGGCCGGCGGGGGATTGCGGCCAATCAAAAAAGGGTGTGACTGTTCAAAAAGGAAGCTTGCAAATTGCGGAATTAAAAAAATAAAATTAAATCAAATGCAAAGAGGAGTTTTTAAGGTGTCCAAAAATAATATAAAATAATTTTAAGCCATTTGACTTGGAAAAAAAAAATGCAGTTAAAAAAAGGCATATAACATAAAATACATATAAAATAAAATACATATAAAATAAAATAGGGTGTCCAAAAATAATATCAAATAATTTCAAGCCATTTGACTAGAAAAAAATGAAGTTTCACCCAAAAAAATACATAAATATATTTATTCCATTATATATATATAAATATAAATTTTTAATATAATAATATTAATGTTAATATATATAATAAATATTAATATTTTGTTTGATTTTTTCCGTTAAACCTCATCCGTTTTTTAAGTCAAATGGCTTGAAATTATTATATATATATTAATTAATTAATATCAATTTGTATTTATATTAATATGCATTAATATACTTGTAATATAGTATTTAATTATATATATATTCTTTTAACATATCATAAATTAGTATTTTGTTTTATTTTTTTGTTAAACTTCATGTTTTTTTGAAATTATTTTAATATTTCAAATGCATTTGCCTTTTGTCCATGTTTAATATTTCGAGTAAAATGTATTAATATATTTTTAATATATTATTTAATTATATATTATTTTAACATATATCATAAATACTATTACTATTTTGTTTTATTTTTTAGTTAAACTTCACTTGTTTTTTTCAGCTTGAAATTATTATCTATATTAATTAATATAGATTTATATTTAGATTAATATGTATATTAATAGTTTTTTTTTATTTATATATTATTTAATTATATATTCTTTTAACATATATCATAAATATTATTGATATTTTCTTTTATTTTTAGTTAAAGTTAATGTGTTTTTTTTTCCAAGTCAAATGGCTTGAAATTTTTAAAGGCAAAAAAAAAAAAAAGAAAACTTTGAACTCATCACGATTGATTTGGCGCCTTTCAAACCCTCGGAAAATTTTCTGTCAACACGACCCCCCCCCCCCCACACACACACACACACAAAAACAGGCGTAGATATATTTCATAAGAAACCACTCCAACTTTAATAAATGCACGCAGCTCCGCTCGCAGGAAACAACTTCAAAAAGTTACGAGCTATATGGCAACGTCGTTAACTTTCTCCCCCCGATCCACGCCGACTCCTGCCCTCCCATCAAAGCCCCTTTTGCCGTGAATACAGGAAGACAGATGGCAAAAAATGAGGATGTAAAAGTCCTCCAGACAGAACGCGAGAAAGCAAAAGCGCTAAGCTAATCTCCTTTTATTCACCCCTGCTTGCATCTTCACCTTTCTTTGGAGGGGGGGGGGGGACGGGGACGGACCTCCGACTGCGTACTTTACAAAGCTGGAATGCGGCGTGATGAATGACGATGGAACGAGGCCCTTTGGAAGACGTCGGACGTGTTTGTTTTTTTGCCGGGTGAATTATGAACGTGGCGGACGGGGACGTTTTGGAAGTTAGCGGAACGGAGGGTGGGGGAGGGGAGAGGAACAGCGGTGGCATAAGGGCTTCTTTGTTTTGGGACAAATCTGAAGTTTCCTTTTGGATATTTAATACCCCGGCGAGGTAGCGAACAGACTTCTAGCGGTCTCGTGTCTGGCTGACAGATGAGGGGAGGGGTCGCCGACGTATGTACTCACGGGAGGCGCTCCCGACCAAAAGCTGGGGAATCAATCAATCTGTAGCTCCTTGATGCCAGATGCGAGTCAACTTTAACAAACATCTTCATTTTTACGTATTTGCCAGTCTCAAACCATGTCAAGGTAGTGAACCGCGCATGGGGAAGGAAGCTGTCAAAAATGCTACTAGCTAGCATTCGGTTATTTACGGCGGCTTCCCGGCGGCGGCGCGACCTGTCAAAAGCGTTGGTGGTCGAAACTGTTGATATCAAAGGCATGATTTCGTCTGTGTAAGCTTATCGTTATTATTATTGTTTTTATGATTGTTATGCTTATTACCCGGCTGGCTATCTAGCTTGCTATCTATTTGCTATCATTTAGCTATCTGGCAGGCTCGCTAGCTATCTAGCTGGCTATCTATTAGTTATACGGCTACCTAGCTAGCTGTCTATCTATTAGCTATCGATTCAAAAATTGAAATGGGCTGATTTGTCTGCTGGGAATTTGTGTCAACTACTATCAAATAGTAGTCTTGGTGCAACACACAATGATTCACCATCGCGTTATGTGTTTTCCTTCTAATTTCGATATCAACACAGATCAACACGATGTTTTCAGACCTAACAAAGTACCCAAAATGCATTGTGTGTGTCGCTTTCTCGTCAGGGGCTTTCCTTCAGTGACGTCACGTCAGGAATCGTCACCAACTGGAAAACAAGACTTACGTCTTAAAACGTAAAATATAGCTATATGCCGTGGAATCTAATCTTAAAATACTCTCAGTTGAAGTGAATTATGGATAAAAGGTGTCGGTTGTCCTTTAATTAATGTATTTATTTTTGATTCCTTCCCTCCTCGACGCGACAATGATCAACGCTAGGCTCGCTAAAGGGAGCTGAACTTTTCACACCTTTCCTTCCAGCCCACAAAATTGGATGATTTTGTGGTTGCGCAGCTGCCGCGCCACACTAATGCAAGGCGGTGTCATATGAAAAATATTCCTTCACCCCCTTCCCCTAAAAAAAAACCGCAAGGCTGGTCATTAATGAAACACAGGCGGCGCGGTGAGGTCATACAGAGTCTAGATTTCAGCAGCCGCACTTTTTAAAAAACGTTTGTCGAGAATGGAGGAACACGAACGCAAATTCAAGGACGGCGTGTGGGGGGGGTGTGTGTGAAAATAAATAAATAGAGAAAAGGCAGCGGCCCCTCTCACATTTTCCCCCGACTGCTCTGCAAACAAGCGTCAACCGCGGCTCACAATGAGAGCAGACTAAACAATCTTCCGCGGGCCAAGGAAAATGCTAAGCGACTGCAGCGCGCAGGATGTCTCGCCCCTAATTGCCAAACGATCCAATCGCACAATGGAATCCGGCCTTTTTGGCGAACGTCTTCGGAGGGCCTCTCACCTTTAAAGTCGTCACATTTTTTTTTTGCAGGATGGAAAAACACAAATTCGCCCAGGCGTATTCTGGGATTTTCGTCGGGCTTTATGGCGCTGACGGGAAAAGCATAGCGGGGAAGGCGGGGGTGGCGACTTGTAAACTGACGATTACAATCCAGGATGGACAACCCCCCCCCCCCCCCTCTAGGAGAGGTGGACACTAGGGGCGGGGCGACGATATACGAATGCATCATTTCGATCGATCATATCTTCACCATCCTGAATCACTCCGAGAGCGCATTGCTAATTTCCATTAGCATGTTAATGGGATTTTCCAGTCACTTTAGCATTAGCGCAAAGTTTTGGCCACAAATTGCCATGTGGCTTGACATTTTGCAGCCGGCGACTTCAAAAGGAGCACGTTGACGAAAGACAACACAACTACTGAAGGATTAAAGCAGGCATGGCGAGAGAGGGGGCGGAGGTACAAGGGGGGTGCAGGCGCTAGGTAGCAGGCCTCGACAGCAGATGGTAAAATTAACATTTCAACAGTTCTTTCCTTTCATGTACGTCTCGGCAGAACTATATATGTTTTCTTTTTTTTTCCAAGAAAGGGCTTTTGGTAAGATACAGCGGTGTAGAAGGCATCTGGAGAAAAAAAAAAAACGGGGAAGGGGGTTTCTGCGTTTATTGGTCCTCACGGTCCACCCCAATGAAAAATTAAAGAGGCCTGTTTTGCAGGCGCGTTGGGGTTAGGGGTGGGGGATCTCGTTCCCGTGGTTATTTGCCAAACAACATCGAGGAAATAAACAACGACGACGACGGAAGTTCGGAAATACAGTGAGACCTCAACTTACAAACACCTCAACTTACAAACTTTTCGTCTTACAAACGTCAAATTTATGAAAATTAAACCTTATAATAAGCACTATTTTCATAATACACACCCACCACGGCTGCTGGAGTGATCTTCGGCGGAAGAACAGCACCAGAGGTTAAGTTACCAACAGTCCTTATGGAAGGTGACTCTCCTTCCATAAGCCATCAACGACCATTAAAAAGGTCAATAAAACTTTATTTTACAGCACAGTTTATTTCTTTAATTACAGTCCTCATGTAATGCGCCTCTCTTTCCAAACAGCAATTCCCTTTGACCTCCAACGCCATTCCATCAAGCCATAAATGACCATCACAAATGTAAATAGTGACTTTATGATACAATGCAGTGTATTTCTTTCATTACAATACAATAGCACATTTATTATACATAGAATAAGGTATGTTGTGTGTAGTTTTAAGGCTTATTTAGTTGAAAAGTATATTTTATGGAAACCCGGGAACTGATTATTCCCATTTTAATGGCTTCCTATGGGATTTTTTTTTTAGATACACATTTTTCGCTTTACACACTCTGTCTGGGAACCAATTAAGTTCGTAAGTTGAGGTCTCACTGTACGCGGTTGCCTAGAAATGTTCAAAATGGCGGCTTGAGCATCCCCAATGACGACTATATCCGTTAAGTCGGACACAGTCCTGGTTAAATGACACGTGTTCCACCTCGGCGACATTTT
Source organism: Hippocampus bargibanti (assembly GCF_051943395.1). Lineage (NCBI taxonomy): Eukaryota > Metazoa > Chordata > Actinopteri > Syngnathiformes > Syngnathidae > Hippocampus > Hippocampus bargibanti. The sequence goes on from NC_142755.1 coordinate 4,760,516, forward strand.
AAATGCAATTAAAAGGCGGTTAGGGAAGCGCTCCTGTGATGAAGGCAAATCAGCGGCGTGATTAACATGCAAACGAGCTCACGCTGACAGTGGAGATTGGGGTTTGAAAACCTCAATTACTTTTGTGTGATTATCTATTTACCAGTACACAGATTTCCATTTCTCATCTCCAGACGAGGTTCGCCGCGCCGGGGCCTCAATTATGAGCGCCGCGGCTTTTATTTATGATGGGCTTAACGCTGTCGTGCTCGCACTGTTATTTATGTCGTTTTTTTTTATTTAGTTATGTATTTATTTGTGTATTTTAGATTATTTATTCGTTTGATTTTTATTTATTTAATTATTGTCACTTGTTTTCTCCATGTATTTGTTTGTTTATTTGTTTGCTTATTTCTTTATTTTTCTTTCCCCCATATGTGTATTTATTTATTTATTTTTTATTTATTTATTTGCTTATTTATTAGTTTATTTTTATTATATATTTATGTAATTATTTATTTAATTAACGTCACTTATTTTCACCATTTGTTTATTTATTTATTTGTTTGTTTTTTTTTGTAATTTATGTATTTTTGAATTTATTAGCTTGTTTGTATTTATGTATTTATTTCAGTTGTTTTTCCATGTATTTATTAATTTATTTGTTTTGTATTTATGTATTTATTTCAGTTGTTTTTTTCCATGCATTTATTAATTGATTGTTTATTTTGTGTTTATTTGCTCATTTGCTTGTTTATTTGCTTATTTGCTTGCTTATTTATTTTTTCACTTTTTCCCCATAGGTGTCTTTATTTATTTATTTATTTATATATTTGCTTATTATTATTGTATATTTATGTATTTATTTAATTAATGTCACTTATTTTCACCATTTTTTATTTCTGTATTTTTAATGTAATTTTATTCATTTCATTAGATTTATTTTTTCCATATATGTATTTACGTATTTATTTATTTATTGCTTTGTATTTATTTAGATGTATTTATGCATTTATTTATTTATTGATTTATTTTGATTAATTAATGCTTTTGCTGATTTGTATTTATTTATGCATTTATTAATTTTTTATTTATTTATTTATTTATTTATTTTCAGTCGTTGGTTCAACACTTCCTGGTTGGGTTCTGGGGGCTTTAAGACATCCATCGTGGACTAATTTCCACTCAGTGGGATCCTTTGGTTTCTCGCATCTTGTTAGATGGAGAACGAGCGACAAATAATCTTTTAGGCTCATAACTTTAAATATCACGGATTATTGCGAACCGCTAATTTTATAAACCAAGATGGCCGGCTGGCTCCGTTTTGCCAAATCCATCACAATTTATTAATTTCCTCACATGATGGTCAAGATGCAAAGGAACAAAGGCAACCATTATAATGTAAACTCCAATGGCCAATCCCACCTTTGGTAAATGAGATGGTGCTGATGGAGGGACTCAAGAGTCAGACGGAATGAAATTCGGGAGTCTGGGTGAGAGAGAGAGAGCTCAGATAATGGCAGATAATGGACAGTTAACTGAGGCTTGCAGCGAGTCCCCGATCGCCACTCAACCGAGAGGTTTGATATCAAGCAACGGGCTCGCGGACCTCTGATTCACCCACCATGTCGATTGTTTAACGAAAATAAAGTAGCACCCAGATATTTACGCCATCGGCCTTTTCAATAGCCGGAGTGGGGGGGCGCCTTCAAGCTTCATCTCAAATCTATTGATCTGCGAAACGCGGCGGCCCAAGGGAGCCGCTTCACTTAATATCAGACATCTCATGATGAGACCAATCACGATAACGCCGCTCGCTAATTAAACGTCCGACAAACCATTTAAGTGACTTGAGCGTCGGGGAGGTTCACCGGGGGTCGCTGCGTTTTTTTTTCGCTCGGAAACAGGAGACGCGAGGAATTGAGGGGGGTAAGCAGGGGGGGGGGCATTGATGGCGGAAAACAGCTCATGATACAATAGTGAAAACATACTAATGATTGTGAGCAGATATGGCACTAATCCCGAATGCTGTCAAGACTTTGAAGGGAAAACAATTGGGGCGGCTAGCAAGGGCGAGTGGGAGGAGCTAGCAAGACAAACATCTTGGCTTCTGTGCCGTTTTATTTTCCTTTTTCTGCTACAAATCTCATATTTGCATCTGCTGACATGATGAAAACATCCGCAAATACACACACACAAAAAAGGGGGGGGGGACCCTTCTGTCTCATTGAGTAAAGGTGTGTTGCAAATTCTCGATGTCCAAAAATAAAATAATAATAAATAATAATAAAATTAAAAAAATAAATTTTGAGTCAAAAACAATAATTGAAAAGCCAGAGGGATTTTTATATAAGGATTTAGTGACAAATAAATAAAACAATACATACATAAAATAATAAAAAAGGTAGAAAGAAAAAAACAAAGAAAAAAGAAACAAAAACAGAAAGAAAAAAAGAAATATAGAAGAAATGAAAAAAATAAAGGAAAAAAAGAAGAAAAAGGAAAAAAAGAAAAAAATGGAAAAAAGGAAAAAAGGAAAAAAGGAAAAATGAAAAAGAAAAAAAAAAAAAAAAAGAAAAAGGACAAAAAGAAAAAAGAAAACAGAAAAGGAAAATAAGGAAAAAAAGAAAAAAGAAAATAAGAAAATAAGAAAAAAAAGAAGAAAAAAAGAAGAAAAAAGACAAAAGAAAACAAAAGAAAAAAGGAAAAAGAAAAAAAGAAAAAAAAAAAAAGGAAAAAAGAAAAAAGGAAAAACGAAAGAAAAAAAGAAAAAATGGAAAAAAGGAAAACAAGGAAAAAAGGGGAAAAATCAAATGAATAAAAAAATAAATACATAAATCAATAAATAACACTTTAAAAATCACATTTAGGACAGAACTGAAGTAACATGGGGATCAAAAATAAGGCTTAACATTTTCTGTTTTGTTTTCCCCAGTGAAAAAAAAAAACTTTAAAAAAATGTAAAAAGAAGAGATGATTCAAGCGGTCCGTCAAGGGAACAAAGTATCACAAAGGTCCAACGTCTGCCAGGTTGAATACGCGTGCAATGAAAACCCCCTTGTCATCATTTCCATAATGTTAAACACTCTCGTCTTCTATTCACCAAAATAAATGGAGGGGAAAAAAATGGCCACCGCAAAAATATTGGACAAAAGGCAGAAAGGAATTTTGAATGGCCTCCTTTTAACAAAAAAAAAAAATACATTGGGAAGCAGCCGAGTGGGGAAAGAAAGAACTGGAGTATTTATCTTAACAAAGCAAAAGGTACGACCATGTCACCCGAAGCACTTAACCGCGTGGTTCGAAGCGGATTTTTCGCATAATACCACGTAAGAATTATCAGCGCTCGTTTCTTTGGATCTACGACTCGGTTTCGATTGTTTTTGAATGGAACCTATATATCGCTAACTAAGCCCTCCCGCGTCCAAAATGGTCACCAAAAAAATTCAAATTCCAGATCTATCAAGATGGCGGCGGCCATCGATTTGACGCGTTGATGTGAAGCGAGGAAATCCCCCGCCACCCCGCCACCCCCCATCCCTTTAACCCATTTATTTACCTCATCTACGATATCATGCTTGGCTGAGCATTAGCAGCTAAGAGACACGGGTTCCAATCGGCCATTGAGGAGCGTGGGGGGGGGGGTGTGTGCTCACTCACACAAGAGTTTGCAAGATACGAGCACGCAGATGGAGAGGAGAGTGGAAAATAAGGCAAACAGAGGCAAAAACGGGAGAGGGCGGTGGGCAGATGGGTGCGATTTTGACTGTGTTTTATATCACATGCAGAGCAGGAATTCAACACAGGTGATATTATTTGAACTCATTAACTACCATTCGCGAATTGATTCGGGAATTGAAAATGTGGCGTATAGCGTCAAGTATGACGTCGAGCGCCATTCTGGATTTTTTTTTTTTTTTCGTGCTTGGGTGGCGATAAAGCGCTGGTCAGACCTCTGGCAATGTTTTTATACCTTCCATGTGGGGGCAGCATTTGCCTTTTTCCATGTTAGCGCGTTGTTACAGCTTCAACTGTTGTTAAAGCGCTATATAAACAATATTTTGTACAGCTGCCCCCATTTCAAACTCAGGTAACTTCAGACCCATGTAACTTAGGAATTAACTCTTTTTTTCTGATAAAAGAAGAGAGTCTAAAGTTTCTTACGCTGTATTGAATGACGTACACGCAGAGCGCCATTCCCAAATTTGTTCGGGTTTTGGTTTTTTACACTTGGGTGCCGATAAAGCGCTGGCCATGGCCGCTGGCAATGTTTTTTTCCATTCCACAAGGGAGCAGCATTCCCTTTTTTTCATGTTAGGGCTTTGTTCCAGCTTCAGCTGTTGTTAAAGCGCTATATAAATCAATATGTATTGTATTTTGTACATCCGCCCCCATTTCAATCTCTTAAAACTCCAGACTTGTATAACTTAGGAATTAACTCTTTTTTTCCTGATAAAAGAAGAGTGTCTAAGGTTTCTAACCCTGATTTTAATGTTTATGTAGTCTTAAAACTCAATATTCTATAGGTCCTAGAATTTGACTCACAATGACAAAAACCCTGGCACTGGAGTGGACACATTTTTGCACATCGTCCGGCAGTGAATGAGTTAACAATACACTGACGCACCTCCTTTTTGAGGACAAAGGTCAGGAATTGATATCCTGACTGACGCGAAAGGCAATCGGTCTTATTTTTAAAGGGGTTGTCGCACAACGCCCAAATTATAAAAGCTCTTTTTGCATGCATGTGTGTATGCGCGCATGCGTGTATTTATTTATTTAATTTATGTATTTATTTATCAATGTATCTATTTATTCGTGTATTTATTCGTGTAGTTATTTATTTACCATTTTTTTATGTATGTATAGTATTTTTGCCATGTGCGATTTTGGGGTGCGCTTGGTTGTTAAAAAGCACAAGTGGCACCGTGGTAGGTAAGTTCGCTTCACAGGTGAGCAGCGGGGAGGCAACACCCGTTTGCACAGGGGAGGAGATTGGGGGTTTCGGGGGGGGGGGGGGGGTACGAGGGGGTGGAATATATGCAGTGTGCCGACTGAATCTTTTCCACATGACGGGCCTGGGGCTGTTTTTGTCAACTGCACTCTTGAGTAGCAAGGAGTCAGGTAGTGTGACCACATGATTGCCCAAGAGGCACTACAGTGAGAGATGGAGAAATGCGGGAGGGAGAGGGGGACAGGGGGGGGGGGGAGACAGAGAGGTAAGGGAGAAGTGAGAATGATGGGAGTTGGGTAGTGGGGGGGGGGGGGGGGGGGGGGTTGCATGGACGGGTCCCGAGCAGTAAGCATGATGAGGAGTAATCACAAACCCCATTCAGAGTGCAGTGGAGTTTGTCAACATACACACATTCACATTCCGCTGTCTGTCAGCGCCATGACCCGGATCAAGCGTGCTATGCGTTTACACACACATACACACACACACACAAACACCGATGCCCATTCTGCTTCCGAGCAGGAAGAAATTGCATAGTATGGGCTTCTCAAGCTGCGATGTCATGATCATTACAGACAAAGGATTTACGGAGTTTTAAAAAAATCAATCAATCAATCAATCAAAAATAGTTCACTCATTCACTGCCATTCACAAATTTATCCGGGAATTGAAAATATGACGTACAGCGCCATTCCGGAATTTTTTCGGGTTTTGTTTTTTCATACTTGGATGCCGATAAAGTGCTGGTCAGACCTCTGGCCATGTTTTTCCCTCCCACAAAGAGGAATCATTTGCCTTTTGTCCATGTTAGCGCTTTGTTACAGCTTCAACTGTTGTTAAAGAGCTATGTAAACCAATATTGCATTGCGTTTTGTACAGCCGCCCCCATTTCAAACTTGGATAACTCCAGTCCCATATCATTTAGGAATTAACTTTTTTTCTGATAAAAGAAGAGAGTCTAAAGTTTCTTATTCTGTATTGAATGGCAGACGCAGAGCGCCATTCCCAAATTTGTTCGGGTTTTGGTTTTTCACACTTGGTTGCCAATAAAGCGCTGGTCAGACCTCTGGCAATGTTTTTCCCTCCCACAAAAGGGCAGAATTTGCCTTTTGTCCATTTTAGCACTTTGTTCCACCTTTAGCTGGTGTTAAAGTGCTATATAAACCAATATTGAATTGTATTTTGGACAGCTGCCCTCATTTCAAGCTCATATAACTCCACCCCCATGTAACTTGTGAATTAACTTTTTTTTCTGATGAAAGAAGAGAGTCTAAAGTTTCAGACGCTGAATTGAATGATGATGTAGTCCTAAAACTCACTATTCTGTGTGTCCTGCAATTTGGGTGAAAATGACAAAAACCCTGGCACTGGAGTGGAGACCTTTTTGCACATTGTCTGGCGGTGAATGAATTAAAGACATTAATTCTAAAATATGTATTTTTGGTTGATGATGATATTCAGCATCTCAGATTAATTTGTCAATTTATATGATGGGAAAAAAAATGTGGAATTTTATTCCCCCGCACAGTGTCTTTTCCCCCCTCCCCTGCTTGTAACTGCTCACCCCTCCCCTCTGTGCGACGAAAGGAATATTTTCCAATAAGCAAGTCCATGCATTTAATTTTTCTTTTTTCTTAAATGTATTTATTTATATTATTTTGGGGGGGGGGGGGGGGGGGAAGTCAGCAACTTCAGCCGCTCATAATTCTTCCCACCTGAAATACCGAGTTCAAACCCATGTCAGGCCACTCTGATGTCACGCCTGTCTCAGCTTGAGTTTCACAATCATCTGGGGTTTGGGGGTGGGTTGGGGGGCTTCCGCGCGTCTCCAATTAAATTGTGTGGAAAGAATAACACGTGAAAAAGGAGACCCTGGCGTTTGGTTGAAAATATTATTATTATTATTAGCCGTTTTGCATGAGTTCGACCCGTGGCAGACTTGGAACAGGAGGAACATTGTACAGTAAGACACAATGTCACCCCCCCCAGATGTTTAAACGGAAATCTGCAATCAATTTCTATTACTTTTTAAAACGGCGGGATGATGGCTCACATCTGCTTTGACGGGTTGCCCCCCCCCCGAGGAAAAATAACGCGCCCAACCCTCAATCACGAAATCAGCTTGCGACAGGAAAGTTGTGGAAGTTCTCTACTCAAAGTGTGCAGATTAAAAAAAAAATGGCGGACTGTTGAGATGAGGTGGCGGGAGATCCCCTGGGGGGGGGGGGGGGGGGCAACCTTTGATGAGCAAGATTTTTTTTTTTTAGTCAGGCAAGGGGGGCTTAACTTTAAAATAGACCATGTGGCGGTGAATGGGGGGATTGACCAGTGGTCCTGATCTGAGCCACACACTGGGGCACTGGGGGTTAATGGTGGATGAAGATAAAGAAAGAACGGGGGGGGGGGGGGGTGTTTTACTTAATCTCCATCCACTCCCCCTCGCACGAGCTACCCTTCAAATTTCCCCCAAATCAGCGAGACAATGGCGGGGGAATCCTCCGAGTGCCTTTGGATCAAGACCCTAGACGGGTATGAATGGACCGGCCGGGGTAAAGATCCACCGAGAGGACTGACACTAAACGGGGCTGGGAGAAAGCGTTTGAGGATTGGCAATTATCTATGACGAGAAATCAATTTCAGATGGGAAATGTGAGCGGGTGGGAGGCGAAGGGGAGGGGGGGGGGTCGCACTCCACTTTGGAGTAGCCAAGTTACACTTAATTGCTGCCGATTTGGGTTTTATCAAGTCCAAGTAGAGCAATTGGGATTGTATTTTTTTAGACGGGTTTATATCCACCAGACGGGAAAGTTAGCGTTCATCTTGGGAAATGAGCAAATGAAAAACTAGCTTAGCATCGGGACTGTTCCGGAGAGATAGGGTTCTTGGGGAGAGGTGGTTGTGGGGGGTTTATACAGCTATACTTCACCCCTTTGTGTTTTCAGCAAACTCATAGCGCCTTGTAGAACTGATGTGCCTCGTATCAGACGCGCTCAGAAATCCACGCCGACACGCAATGACAATACAATACAATGCAATACAATACAATACAATACAATACAATACAATACAATACAATAGTTGTGACTTACCACTTTGGACTTTGCAGTGTATGTCTCGTTGTGTCTATCGGCGCAGAGTCAGCATATTTCAGCCTAAAATGAAAAAAAACGAGAGGGCAAAAGAGACGTTACAATGAAAAAGCAAAACGGCGGCGTGGTTAACAGGATGGAATCGCTCGTCATGCCCGATTTAGTTTTGTATCCGTTTTGATGCTTTGGCTACAAATCTCAATCGGGATGTCAACAAAATAAATACCAAGACAGCAAAGCGTTTTTTTTTTTCTTTTCATCGATCATAACTTGTGAGCAAGTGTAGATTGAAAAGCCTTGGGGTGTGAAGGAGGACGCAACTGGAGGGCCAATTCTATCAAGGTGGACAAGATTTGCTACGTTTCAAAGCGGCTCATAATGGCCTTCTCTTGACCTCCGCCAACTACCGCAATCACTCCAAACGCCTTAAACAACCCAAAACGAACGCGGAAAGTGACGTTACGAACTTTGGAAATTCACATTGGGCGGATTTGAAATAAAACGCGCTAAAAATGGAAAGTGTCCATCACAAAGGGTAGGGTGGAGGGGGTTCCGCACCGCTAACCGTCTGTTACACTGAGTTCATCACAGAGCTTCCGTGACATCTTTTATTCTTAATGCTTCCAAAAGGTGTACTGTGGGATATGCGGGGAGGGGGGGGGGGGGGGCTGTAGGGAGGTTTGTTGGCATGTGCAGGCTAGACCGGGGGCTTTGCTTTTTCTTTCCTACGGCTTGTTGGTGAAGGTAATAAATTGCGGAACAACAAAGTGCACCTGGATTTTGGCTGTGAAACAGGAGAATGTGTGCTTATTGTCTCACACACACACACACACACACACACACACATTCACGTTTTTTTCCCGTGGTGGGGACAAGGTGTGCGAGGAGTTTGCCCCGTGGGAACTAAATTTCAAACATGAAAACAATATACAGTAAAGTCTCGTTATATCGATATTCAAGGGAGTCCGAAAAAATATCGACATAACCGGGACTATCGATATATCCAACCCTGTTTGCATGTAATTTTCTCCGTGCGTGCATAGAAATAGTATCAATATAACCGGGACTATCGATATATCCGATATCGATATAACGAGACTTTACTGTATTTATGAAACTCATACAAATACAGTATCTATTCAAATTTCACACGCACACAGATTCACGTTTTTGTTGCATGGTGGTGACAAGGTGTGCAAGGGTTTTGCCCCGTGAGAACCAAATTTCAAACATGAAAAAAATATATTTATGAAACTCATACAGATATAGTATCAATTCTAATTTCACACGCGTGCACACATTCATGTTTTGCTACATGGTGGGGACAAGGTGTGCAAGGGCTTTGCCCCGTAGGAACCAAATTTCAAACATGAAAAAAATATATGTATGAAATTCATACAGATATGGTATCAATTAAAATTTCTCATACACACAGACACACAAAATTAGTCTCTCTGGACGCCCAAAGGGACACAATGTCATCACCAAATAAATCATGGTGAGACTCTTACACTCCTTGTCCGTTTCCATTCCGATGATTTCTACGGCATGATCAATTTGATCAATACAGGATTAATTTTTATTTGTTTTGGGCGGGGTTCATGGAAAAAGGTCTTGAGGTCTTTAGTGGGGGTTTGAATTTTTCTGCCAGAAGTGGCAAAGAATGGCTCTGGTGTTCCTCTCTCCAAAGGCCCCAATAGGCAACCGTCAACTGCTGAGGAATGCGCTCTGTGAACTGTACCCGAAAAAAAGGGAGGGGGGGGGGGGGTGAGAAAAAAAAGGCCCCAAGCTGAAGGAGCACAGCTGAAAACAAAAACATGCCAACTGCTATAAATTCTCATTGTTTTGACTTTGCGGGAAAATGCTGCACAGATTGCTCCCTCGTGGTGAGGGGAGCGACGGGGTGGCGTGTGCACATGTAAAAAAAAAAGACCAAAAAAAATTGTTTTTTATTGTTTTTGTTGTTGAAAATCAACCCCCCCCCCCCCCCCCCCCCCCCCCCCCCCCCCCCCCCCCCCCCACCCCCCCCCCCCCCCCCCCCCCCCCACCCCTCGTGAATGGTTCTTACGTCCCGTAGTAAAAGTTTGACAAAGAAATCATTTGTGGACTCGGATGGCAAAAACTGGCAGGCGCTACCGATTTGGCGCGATAAATCGACTTTGATGCGGCCAATTGTAATTTTATTTAATCCAAAAATAGTATAGAATAAGTTTTTATATATATAAAAATTATTTTTATTATTAGTTTGTATTTATTTAGTTAGTTATTTATTTTTATTCATGTATTTATCAAATATGAATGTATTTATTTTTCTGCGCTTAATTAATTAATTAGTTATTGTATTCATGTGTTTATCAAATATGAATGGATTTATTTATTTATTTAACTCATTTACTGCCAGACACGTGCAAAAATGTGTCCACTCCAGTGCCAGGGTTTTTGTCATTGTCACTCGAATTCCAGGACCCACAGAATATTGAGTTTTAGGAGGCCATAGACATTTAATTCAGCGTAACAAACCTTAGACTGTCTTCTATCATCAGAAAAAATAGTTAATTCCTAAGTTATATGGGTCTGTAGTTATATGAGTATGAAATGGGGGCAGGTGTACAAAATACAATACACTACACACATATTGATTGATAATGCGCTTTGCAATCAATTATATCCAGCTAGCTATCTAGCTGGCTAGGCTATCTGGCTAGCTATCTATATCACTAGCTGTATATTAGCTATGTAACTTTCTGGCTAGCTGGATATCTAGCTATCTGTTGACTATCTATTAGCTGGTTAGCTTTTGATCTATTGGAGTTATGTGTGGCGTGTGTGGTTGCCGCTGCTCACCCACAGAAAAATTTATCCTGTGACTGTAAAGTGACCTTGAGAGTTTTGAAAGGCGCTTATAAATGAAATGTACAGTATCGATAGTCCCGGTTATATCAATACTATTTCTATGCACGCACGGAGAAAATTACATGCAAACAGGGTCGGATATATCGATAGTCCCGGTTATATCGATATTTTTTCGGACTCCCTTGAATATCGATATAACGAGACTTTACTGTATTATTATTATTATTTAACAAAGCACCAACATGGACAATAGGCAAGTGCTCCCCCCTAGTAGGAGGGAGAAAAACACTGCCAGCGGTCTGACCAGCGCTTTATCGGCACCCAAACAAGAAAAAAAAACAAAACCCAAACAAATTCGGGAATAGCGCTCTCTGTCAATTCCCAAATAAATCCGTGAAAGGCAGTGAATAAGTTAAAAATCCTCAGAGGAGATTAAGTCTGCTTGACCTCCAAAATAACGTGCAAATCTGGATTCCCCAAAATATAAATCCGAAGTCCGTGAAAGGATTCGCTAAGGTCTAATAACGCTATAGGCTGATATTTACATGAAGTACTCGCACACTTTGAGGGAAGATCAACTATTGAAGGACAGGATGGGGGGGGGGGTAAATACCTCGGGCGGGTACAGAGAAAAGGAGGGCCCGCCGATAAAAGGGGGACATTATGCTAACAAGTCAGATTACCGTACACAATAAGTTTATCGGCAAAGTAAATACGGCGCTAGGGAGGGAAAAGCCCGATTTGGAATCGGCGGCCATATTTCGACGGGGGACCAAAAAAAATGGCGTCTTATCAGCAATTCGGGGAGCCGCTCAAAGAAAGATGAGTCTGGGAATCTGATTCTATTCACGGTCAGACGTGTAATTACCCTCAACTCGACGCGGTCTAGACGCCGGACCGCTTTTCACAGTACTTAAGACGCGCCAGCTCCCGAAACACCGTCCGTTAAATCTGCGGTAGGATAAATTAGTAAAGAATGCAATAAAACGCACACAATGAAAACAGGGGTGTGTGCGAGGGGGTTGTTAAATGAGATTTCTTTGAAATGCAGAACAGTCGCTCCAGATTAGCGAATTTTAGCCGCTGTCAACATCATAACAAAATACAACCGCGATTGTTCGCCCGGTGCCTTATCTCCTTGCTTCCATCTGCTAGCTGGTTATTTACCCCCCCCCCCCCATCCCCTCCTACCTACTTGATTTAGTATGCAGATCTAAATAAGAAGGAGTGGGGGGGGCTTACTACACAATGGCTTCTTAAGCTTCGACATCAAGGTATTGGAAGAACCGGTAGTCACATGAAAAGGCCGCCCATCAAAAGCCCATCTCTAATGAACTCTCCCCGTATCAGAGGGGGCTTGTGGGGCCGGGGCTTTAATGCCCGTGTCTATCTGGGAAAAGGGTGGGGGGTACAAATCACCAAGCCATAGCGGGGAAGTTTGGAGGGGAGGGCGGAGCCTGCCGGTGGTTTGCTGTTAGCGAGTCAGATTGGATTGGATGTACACGTCACAGCAGCAAAGTTATGAAAAGAAGAGGAAAGGAAAGAATGAAGTAGAAAAACAAAATACAGAAAGCTCTAATCTCTAGATTGAAGGGAAACGCGCTGAAATTGGTTATCTATTAGCTAGCGAACTTGATCTTGCGCGTCGTCTCTGGAAAAAAAAAATGGGTGATCGTTGCTGGCTACCTAGCTATTTACCATCGATTTACTATCTATTAGCAGTCTAACTAGCTGGCTATCTATTAGTTATCTATTAGCTAGCTAGCGAACTTGAAGTTGCGCGTCATCTCGGGAAAAAAAATGGGTGATCGTTGCTGGCTAGCTAGCTATTTACTATCTATTTGCTATCTATTAGCTGTCTAACTAGCTAGCTAGCTATCTATTAGTTATCTATTAACTAGCTAGCTAGCTAACTTGATATTGCGCGTCATCTCGGGAAAAAATGGGTCACCGTTGCTGGCTACCTAGCTATTTGCTATCTATTTGCAGTCTAACTAACTAGCTAGCTATCTATTAGTTATCCACCTTTCAAAACCTTGAGAGTTTTGAAAGGTGCTCAGAAATGAAATCTATTATTATTATTATTATTATTATTATTATTATTATGAAAATTGGCTCCGCCCCCTCTTTATCATCATCATCACTACCATCGTCATCATCACTACCATCGTCATCATCATAACCATTGACACCATCCAACCGCGCCCCCTGCCATTTACCAGCGAACGAATTAGCCCCTAAGCCAAAGCAGGGCCCTGGACCTAGCATGCGCGTTTACGAGGCGAGCTCTGCGGTAGGGCACCAGATGATGAAGGGATGCGGGTAGGGGTTTTGGGGGGTGGGGGGGGCAGATGAGGGAGCAAGTCGTGTGCCAGACACGCGTGTGCCAGACATGCGTGTGCCACCTTATTTTTAAGAGGGGGGGGGGGTTGATTTCCTGTAACATTCACTCAAAGATGCTAATCACATAAGAGCGCTCATAATTAGCCACATTTTCGGGAAAGCGGCCAGATTGAACCACGAGGGCATCTCCTGGCTGAGTCACCCGAAGAACTCCAACCCCCCCCCCCCCCCCCCCCCCCCCGCCCGCCCTGCCTCTGGCATGCCAACCGGGCTGAGTGCCAGTCGGGTTGGCGACCACGAGGGACCCTTGCCGTGGCGCCTTGTTTAATGAAATGACAAAACAACAGATTTCACGGATGCAGAAAACAGGTGTTGGAACATGTTTGGAAAAAAAATGAGGAGAACACACAAAAAAAAAAGTTTTTGTGCAGCTGCTTGGCGCTATTTCGGCTCTGATGGGCACTCAAGGCGTCCATCCCCCCACCCCCTCCGCCACCCCCCTGCCCCCATCTGCCGTTTTTGCCCACTCCAAGGTAAAGAGACTCATCACACATTGTTTGAAAACCCAAAATCCGATACACACCAAAGCCATGCGTCATCTTAAACTATACAACCCCCCCTACCCCCCCCCCCCCCCCCCCCTCTCACATAGACGCAATTGTTTAGATCAGGATTAGGGAGCACCTAGACCCCTTGAACACGGTGAAAGAAGATCAAACCCCTGGCATCTGCGATAATGTCAACCCCCCAACTTCCCCTCCTTCGAAAATCTTGGCCAAAAGGCAGGGCAGTAAACAACCCTTTTGTCCTTTTCACCGACTATGCCGTACGGCGCTCGGTAAGCAACAAATAGCTTAATCATCACCCCCCACGACCCCCACGTACCCCCCTGGCCTCCGTTTCTCATCCATCCCTGTTTTTATTCGCCCGAATGAGACGGAAGGAACAAACCTGAGACAGTCGTGACCCCGCGCCAGTTGTTCTAGGTTGGTCTGGAGCGACGCCGGCAGAAGGCGGCACCATATGCCCCCTGCCCCGAGCTGGATGCTCTTTCTGCGGCCTAATGTGCCTGTCAAAGAGCGTTACCGTCAACAACCACCCCCCCCCCTCAAGTACACCCTCACCCGCACTGGCTTTATTTGTTTCTCTCAAAACATACTTTATTTTTCAGTTCAGAGCGAAGAAGCTAGCAGTCCACGTTGTTGGTTTACAACTCGGCGCTATTAGCGAATGGGATTGGGGGCATAGTAGTGGGACTAGCTTGATG